>NC_057729.1:55857893-55869019 GCF_004010195.1 Chiloscyllium plagiosum
GCTGTCCGGCATTTAGGCACTCCCCCAGGACCTGTGCGTAGTCGCTCCCCAGGACGTCCCAGAACGCCCTGAAGAACTCCACAGTCAGCCCGTCCAGCCCCGGGGTTTTGCCCCTCGAGAGCCGGTCGAGGGCGCCGGTCAGCTCCTCTAAGGTGACAGGAGCGTCGAGCCTTCCGGCGTCCTCCGGGCTGAGCTGCGGCAGGTCCTCCCACAGAACTCTGCGAGCATCCTCGCTGGACGGATCCGGAGAGAACAGAGCCGTGTAATAGTTCCGGATGTGGGCCCTGACGCCCTCCGGATCCGAGACGAGGGACCCGTCGTCGGCCAGCAGCACAAGGAGCTGCTGACGGGTGCCAAACAAATAACTTTTTACGGTGAACCAGATGATTTGAATATCTTCCAAAAACTTAAATTATTGACAAATTCGGCCATTTAAATTCTTTAATTGGTCAATGTGATTTGTTCAATTTAAATGGCAACCAATTTAAACCCAATTGCATATCCTTACAAATCACATTGACCAATTAAAGAATTTAAATAGCTGAATTTGTCAATAATTTAAGTTTTTGGAAGATATTCAAATCATCTGGTTCACCGCAAAAAGTTATTTGTCTAAAGACTCACATTGTGACTATTTCTTGTTTTATCATTCAAGGAGCTAAGTATTATATTTAATTGTTAATGTTTGTCACTGACATTATTCACTTGAATTTGTTTGATAAATCGTGTTGCAATTTAAGCAATAAAATTAGATTCAATGTTTCACAACCAAACAGAAATACTGAAACAAGACTGTGAGACTGGCACAGAATGAACTCCAAGAATTACTTCCTAAGATAGTGATAGAATATAGACTATCCATAAATTCTATGATCTGATCTTCATACCTGGGACTTTCGTGAACCGAAATGTTTTTAAAAGAGGGGAAAGAGTACAGATTTAAAATGGCCACAACAATACCTTAATAGGAATTTTCACAAACCCATGGGCTCACCCATCTCTGGACTCATAGCAGAAGCGGTAATGCAAAGGTTAGAACAAACAGTCTCACTGCAAATTCAACCCTAACTCTGGGTCAGATATGTAGATGATACCTTTGTAATCATTAAAAACACAGAAATAGAGAACACACACCGGATCATCAACGCCACATTCACAGGAATCCGATTCACTAGAGAGGAAGAAAAGGACAACCAACTCCCATCCCTCGACGTGATGGTACAGAGAACACCGAACGGAGATACACAGGTACACTAAGGTACACAGGAAAGCCACACAGACCAAGTCCTAAACTACGAAAGCAACCACCCCAATACACACAAAAGAAGTTGCATCGAGACACTGTTCAAAAGGGCCACAACACACTGCAGTACACCAGAACTGCAAAAAGAGGAAGAAGAACACCTATACAATGTATTCGCCAAAAACGGATACCCCCGCAATTTCATCAACAGATGCCTAAGGGAAAGACAACGGAATGAGGACATGCCACAACCCAAAGGACTGGTCACACTACCATACATCAAAAATATTTCTGAACTGACAGCCAGACTACTATGACCACAAGGACTCATAACAGCACACAAACCAACAGCCACTCTCAGACAACAACTCACCAGGACAAAGGACCCGATACCCAGCATGAGCAAAACCAATGTAGTGTCAAAATCCCCATGTAAGGACTGCACAAAACGCTACATAGGACAAACAGGAAGACAGCTAACGGTCCGCATCCATGAACACCAACTAGCCACTGGCAGGTACAAATCACTATAAATGCCAGAGGAAACATCACAGAAGCGCTTCACAGGAGGCTCCCAAGCACTGAGAATGTCACCTAGACAGGGGACGAAACGTCTGCAACACAAATTCCCAGCTTGGCGAACAGAACCACAACAACGAGCACCCAAGCTACAAATCTTCTCCCAAATTTTCACAAACTGGCAATGGAACTTTGTCTACAAACAGTAAACCTAAAAAGAACTTCCACAAATAGAATGCACAAAAAGAACCCTGTGTTTGAAGAAGCTGCTCAAAGCAGAAAAGAGATGAATTTGGGATTGCAGAATTTAAATTGGAGAAAAATCTCTCCCTCCCTCTACCTCACTCCCTCCCTCTATCCGTCTGTCTCTCAAAGAGGAAAAGTACCCAGTGACAAGATAGATTAAATGCAATATCAGAGCAATGACAGCACAAAGGACAACAAAACATTCATACTTAAGTTGCAAAACATGAAAACAGACCCTTTGGTCCAACTCAACCATGCCAACCAATTATCTGAAATTAATCTAGCCCATTTAGTCATAGAGATATACAGCATGGAAACAGACCAGATATCCCAACCTAATTTAGTCCCATTTGTTCGCACTTGGCCCATATCCCTTTAAACCCTTCCTATTCATATACCCATCCAAATGACTTTTAAATGTTGCAATTGGACCAATCTCCACCACTTCCTCTGGCAGCTCATTCCATTTACCCACCACCCTCTGTGTGCAAAGGTTGCCCCTTAGGTACCTTTTATAACTTTCCCCTCTCACCCTAAACCTATGTCCTCTAGTTCTGGACTGCCATCACCCCAGGGAAGAGACTTTATCTATTCATCCTATCCATGCCCCTCATGATGTTATAAACCTCTACAAGCTAACCCCTCAGCCTCCAATGCTCCAGGAAAAATAGCCCCAGCCTATTCAGCCTCTCCCTATAACTCAAATCCTCCAACTCTGGCAACATCCTTGTAAATCTTTTCTGAACCCTTTCAAGTTTCACAACATCCTACTAATAGGAAGGAGACCATAATTGCATGCAATATTCCAAAAATGGCCTAACCAACATCCTATACAGCCACAACATGACCTCCCAACTCCTATACTCACTGCTCTGGCCAATAAAGGAAAAGCATACCAAATGCCTTCTTCACTATCCTATCTACATTTGACTCCACTTTCAAGGAACTATGAACCTGCACTCCAAGGTCTCTTTGTTCAGCAACACTCCCGAGGACCTTATCATTCAGTGTATAAGTCCTGCTAAGATTTGCTTTCCCAAAATGCAGCACTTCGCATTTATCGAAATTATACTCCATCTGCCACTCTTCAGCCCATTAAATCAAGATCCCCTTGCAATCTGAGGTAACCTTCTTCGCTATCCACTACATCTCCAATTTTGGTGTCATCTGCAAACTTACTAACTATATCTCCTATGTTCAGATCCAAATCATTTATATAAATGACGAAAAATAGTGGATCCAGCACCGAACCTTGTATCACTCCATTGGTCATAGTTCTCCAGTCAGAAAAACAACCCGCCATCACCACCCTGCTTTCTACCTGCGAGCCAGTTCTGTATCGAAATGGCTAGTTCTCCCTGTATTCTATGAGATCTAACCTTGCTAACCAGTGTACCATGGTGAACCATGTTGGATGCCTTACTGAAGTCCATATAGATTAGATCCATTGCTCTGTCCTCAATCCTCTTTGTTACTTCCCATAAACAGAGCCATTTTGACTATCCCTAATCAGCCCTTGCCTTTCAAATACTAGTAAATCCTGCCCCTCAGGATTCACTCCAACAACTCACCCACCACTGATGTCAGGCTCACCAGCCTATAGTTCCGTGGCTGGTCCTTACCACCTTTCTTACCACATTAGCCAACCTCCAGTCTTCCAGCACCAAACCTGTGACTATCGATGATACAAATATCTCAGCAATGGACCCAACAATTACTTCCCTAGCTTCCCACAGAACTCCAGGTTACACCTAATCAGGTCCTGAAGATTTATCCACTTTTATGCATTTCAAGACATCCAGCACCTCCTCCTCAGTTATATGGACATTTTCAAGATGTCACTATCTATTTCCCTACATTCTGTATCTTCTATGTCCTTCGCCACAATAAATGCTGATGCAAAATACTCGTTTAGTATCTCTCCCATTTTTTGCAGCTTCACGCAAAGGCTGCTTTGCTGATCTTTGAGGGGCCCTATTCTCTCCCTAGTTACCCTTGGTCCTTAATGAATTTGTAACAACCCTTTGGATTCTCCTTAACCCTGTTTGCCAAAGCTATCTCATGTCCCCTTTCTGCCCTCCTGATTTCTCTCTTAAGTATACTCCCCTACTTCCTTTATACTCTTCTAAAGGATTCACTCGGTCTATTCTGTCTATACTTAACATATGCTTCCTTCTTTTTCTTAACCAAACCCTCAATTTCTCTAGTCATCCAGTCCTCCCTACACCTACCAGCCTTTCCTTTCACGCTTACAGAAATTTACCGTCTCTGGACTCTCGTTATCTCATTCTGAAGGCTACCCATTTTCAAGCTGTCCCTTTACCTGCGAACATCTGCCCCCTATCAGCTTTTGAAAGTTCTTGCTTAATACTGCCGAAATTAGCCTTCCTCCCATTTGGAACTTCAACTTTTAGGTTTGGTCTATCTTTTCCCATCACTATTTTAAAACTAATAGAATTATGGTCACTGGCCCCAAAGTGTTCCCCCACTGACACCTCAGTCACCAGCTCTGCTTTATTTCCCAAGAGTTGGTCAAGTTTTGCACCTTTTCTAGCAGGTACATCCACATACTGAATCAGAAAATATTCTTGTACACACTTAATTTCCTCTCCATCTAAACCTTTAACGCTATGGAAGTCCCAGTCTATGTTTGGAAAGTTAAATTCCCCTACCATAACCACCCTATTATTCTCACAAATAACTGAGATCTCCTTACGTATTTGTTTCTCAATTTCCCTCTGACTATTAGGGGTCTATAATACATTCCCAAAAAGGTGATCATCCTTTCTTATTTCTCAGTTCCACCCAAATAGCTTTCCTGGATGTATTTCTGGGAATATCCTAAGTACAGCTGTAACACTATCCCTTATCAAAAATGCCATTCCCCCTCCTTTCTTGCCTCTTTCTATCCTTCCTGCAGCAATTGTATCCTGGAACATTAAGCTGCCAGTCTTGTTCATGTTTCTGTAATTGCTAAGATATCCCAATCCCATGTTCCTAACCATGCCGAGTTCAGCTGCCTTGCCTGTTAGGCCTCTTGCATTGAAATAAATGCAGTTTAATTTATCAGTCCTACCTTGTTCTCTGCTTTGTCCCTGCCTGCCCTGACTGTTTGACTCACTTCTTTTCTCAACTGTACCAGTCTCAGATTGATCTCTATCTCCCTGGGTCCCACCTCTTCACCTTAGTGGCTTAAATCCTCTCAAGCAGCTCTAGATTAGTTCCCTTCCAATTCAGGTACAACTCGTCCTTCTTCTACAGGTCACTTCTACCCCTGAAGAGATTCCAATGATCCAAAAATATGAATCCTTCTCCCATACATAAGCTCCTCAGCCAACCATTCATCTGCTCTATCCTGCTATTCGTATCCTCAGTAGCTCATTGTACTGGGAGTATTCCAGATATTACTACCCTCAAGGACCTCCTTTTTAAATTCCTGCCTAATTTTCTATATTCTCCCTTCTATATTTCATCCTTTTCCCTTCCTATGTCATTGGTTCTGGTGTGTACAATGACCTCCTGCTGGGCCCTCCCCCCTCTGAGAACATTCTGCATGCTCTCTGAGACATCCTTGATCCTGGTACCAGGGAGGCAACACACCATTCTGATTTTTTTGCTGCTGGCTGCAGAAAAATGTGTCTCTGCCTCTGACTAGACAGTTCCCATAACACAAATGATCGCTTGGAACACAATGTACCCCTCATTACATTAGAGCCTGTCTTCATACCAGAAACTTGGCTGTTCGTGCTACATTACCCTAAGAATCCATCACCCGCTTTGTTTTTCTAAACAGCATATTTATTTGCAATGAGGATAGCCACAGAAGATTCCTGCACTATCTGCCTACCTCTTTTGCCAGTACTTGATCTATATCCCTATAAATCCTTCCCATTCGTGCACTCATCCACATGTCTTTTAAATGCTGTAATTGCACCTGTCTCCAATACTTCCACTGGCAGCTTATTCCATACATGAACCAACCTCTGCGTGATGACGTTGCCCCCTTGGTCACTTTTATGTCTTTCCCCTCCCATCTTAAACCTATGTCCTCTCATTTTTCGACTTCCCTAAACTCAGAAAAAGAAATTGGCTATTGGCCCTATTAATGCCCCTCCTGATTTTATAAATTTCTAAGGTCAACACTGAGCCTCCAACATTCCAGGGAAGATAGCTCCAGCCTCTCCCTATAACTCAAACCCTACAAACCTGGCAACATCCTTGTAAATCTTTTCTGCACCATTTCAAATTTAACAGCATTCTTTCTATAGCAGAGAGACCAGAAATTAACATAGTACCCTGTATTTCAAAAGTGGCCTAACCAACGTCCTGCACTGTCACAACATGACATCCCAACTCCTATACTCAATGCACTGACCAATAAAGGCAAGTGTACCAAGTGCCATCTTCACTACCCTGCTACTTGAGACTCCACCTTCAAGGAACAATGAATCTGCACTCCATGATCTCTTTGTATGGCAACACTCCCCAGGAGAAAGTGAGATCTGCAGATGCTGGAGATCAGAGCTGGAAATGTGTTGCTGGAAAAGCGCAAGCATCCAGGGAACAGGAGAATCGACGTTTCGGGCATAAGCCCTTCTTCAGGAATGAGGAAACCATTCCTGAAGAAGGGCTTATGCCCGAAACGTTGATTCTCCTGTTCCCTGGATGCTGCCTGACCTGCTGCGCTTTTCCAGCAACACATTTCCAACACTCCCCAGGACCATACCACTCAGTGTATACGTCCTGCCCTGATTTGCGTTACTAAAATGAAACATATCACACTTATCTAAATTAAACTCCATCTGCCTACATCTTAGCCCATCTGATCAAGATACTGTTATACTCCGAGAAAACCTTCTTCACTGTCCACTACCTCACCAATTTTGGTGTCAACTGCAAACATATTAATTACTCCTCTTACATTCACTTTCAAATCTTATATATAAATGACAAAAAACAGTGGGCATTGGCCTCCAGTCTGAAAACAACCCTTTACTACCAACTTCTGCCTCTACCTTCAAGCCAATTTTGCATCCAAATTGCTAACTCTCCCTAGACTCCATGTGATTGAACTCTGCTAACCATGTCGAAAGCTTTGCTGAAGCCCGTATAGACAACATCCACTACCCTGACTGCATTAATCTTGTCACTTCTTCAAAAAACTCAATCAAGTTAGTGAGACATGATTTCTCACAAACAATATATAGAACCTGTCCCTCAGAATCCCCTCCAACAACAACACTGACATCAGACTCATCAGTCTACATTGCTCTGGCTTTTAGTAATCCAAAACACCAATTAAACAACCACAGTCCAAGGTTAAAACTTAATTTACATCTCAAAGACACACTAAAGACTTAAAACTCTATATTCATTTCATGTTTCTCTAGTACTGCACACAATCCCTTTTTAATTTTGCACTTCTGTATTCCAATACTTAATATTGCATCTTTGTTTATTTTCCTTAGGGTTAGCATATAATAAAATTGCTTTTTCATTCAGGAAAATCTTGCAATGGACTCCTCAGTGCGACAATAGAAATTAATCAATTACATTTTGTGCACAATTAATGACTAGATTAAATGTCACAACTAAAGATATGGATGTATAACTGGAGAAGCTGCTCCTTTCCAGATGGCTGATGATGTGGTGTCATCAAATGCACAAGGAACCAAATGAACATCAATCCCAGAAATCAACCATTCCCCAACAAATGCAATGGATGAGGAGAAAATACTGCTGCACTAATCCTGACCATGATAACAATATTTGGATGAGATTGGGGAAGAGACACAGGATGAAGAACCAACAACTTCCACCATTACAAGACCTGAAACATTTAAAGACTGTGTATGCAGCGTGCATTTAGGGACAGAAGACAACAGGACAGAACATAGAATCACAGAAAAATGGTTTTGATACTAGCTGTCAAATGAGCATCATTACCTAATGCCAATCTCCTATTTTTCTCCTCCCATATGTCTGCACTTCATTTCTATCTATATAGATATCCAATATCCACTTGAATATTTCAATTAAGCCTGCCTCCATCATACCTCCAGGCAGTGCATGCCTTTGCCTAAATACTCGCTGCATGGAAACGCTTTTCTCACATCACATTGCTAATGTTGCAACCATTTTATATCTGCACCCTCTACTTCTTGTTGCTTTTAGAAGTGGAAACAGTTTCTCCTCCACATTCCACATCATGTTCATAATATTGAAAAACTATAACAGATCTCTTAATCTTCATTACTGCAAAGAGAACAAAGTATCCCAATTTCTTCAATTTATCCTCTTAATTGAAGTTTGTCATCTTTCCTATAATGTGGCACACACAAGTGTACACTATATTCCAGTGAGGTCTAACACGTATCATGTACAAGTTCAACATAATCTTCAACATCAGTTATTGTACTCCAAGCCCCAATTAGTAAAGCCCAAAATACTGTACGCATTATTAACTGCTCTCTTCACCGATCCTGAAACCTTGAATGATCTATGCACATATACACCCATGTCCTTCTGTACCTTCACGTCCTTTAGATTTGTACCCTCTATTTTCTTGTCTTCCAACATTCTTCCTATCTAAATGCATCACTTCACATTTCTCTTTATTGAACTTCATCTGCCACTCCTCTGTCCACTTCAATTTATCCTCCGTACTTAAGGGGCAACTTTTTCACACAGAGGGTGGTGAGTGTACGGAATGAGCTGCCAGAGGAAGTGGAGGAGGCTGGTACAATTGCAACATTTAAAAGGCATTTGGATGGGTATATGAATAGGAAGGGTTGAGAGGATATGGGCCAAGTGCTGGCAAATGGGACTAGATCAGGTTGAGATATCTGGTCGGCATGGACGAGTTGGACCGAAGGGTCTGTTTCCATGCTGTATATCTCTATGACTAAATGGGCTAGATTAATTTCGGATATCTGGTTGACATGGTTAAGTTGGACCAAAGGGTCTGTTTCCATGCTTTGCCACTCAAGTACAAATGTTTCATTTGTCCTCAGCTTCCAATGCTCCCAAATTTTGTGTCTCTGCAAATTTTGAAACTTTCTCCTACACACAAAAATCTAGATCATTTAAATTAGGAAAATCGAAGGTCTCAATACCAACCCCATGGGAATGCTACAACTTCCTCCAGTTTGATAAATGACTACTACACTCAATTCTGAACAGTCACTGACCCCAAAACATCAACTCTCCACAGATGCTGCCAGACTTCTGAATCTTTCTAGCAATTTCTGCTCTTGTTTCTGATTTCCAGCATCCATAATTTTTTGTTTTCTTTTTACTATTACACCCTGTTTCCAATCACTCAACCAATTTAATATCCATGTTGCTAGCCCCTTTCCTCCTATTGCCAATAACCTTCCAGTCTATTGTATGACACTGCATCAAACATCTTCTGGAAGTCCATGTATACATCACCATCAAGCCTAGTCCTTAAAACAATTCCAGCATGTTAGTCAAACATGTATTCCCCTTCAGAATTCCATGCTGATTCTTCCTAGTGAACCCACCATTTCCATATGACTATTAATTCTAAACAAGCTAAGTGGTTTAGGAAGCTTCCCTACAATTAACTTTAAACTGACTAATCTGACAGAGCAGAACATATTTTCTGCTCGAGTGGTAATTTTCTTAATAGATCATTAGATGGTTTATAGGTAAATTACAGTTGTAAATAATAGTGCATGAATTATTTTTAAGAATGATGTGAAGTTGGACTGGGGTGGACAAAGTTAAAAAGCACAACACCAGCTTATAGTCCAACAGGTTTATTTGCAAGTACTAGCTTTCAGAACATTGCTCCTTCATCAGGTAACTAGTTGGGCAGGATCATAAGACACAGAATTTATAGCAAAAGATCACAGTGTCATGCAATTAAAATGATATAGTGAACAAACCCAGACTGCTATTAAGTCTATCAATTATAAAGGATGAAATTACGACACATCTGGATAGCAGTAACAGGATAGGTCAGAGTCAGCATGGATTTATGAAGGGGAAATCATGCTTGACTAATCTTCTGGAATTTTTTGAGGAGGTAACTCTGAAGCTGGACAAGGGAGATCCAATGGATGTAGTGTACCTGGACTTTCAGAAAGCCTTTGATAAAGTCCCACATAGGAGGTTAGTGAGCAAAATTAGGGCGCATGGTATTGGGGACAAGTACTGACTTGGATTGAAAATTGGTTGGCTGACAGGAAACAAAGAGCAGTGATAAAAGGCTCCCTTTCGGAATGGCAGGCGATGACCAGTGGGGTACCGTAGGGATCAGTGCTGGGACCACAGCTTTTTATAATATATATTAATGAAATAGAAGATGGTATTAATAGTAACATTAGCAAATTTGCTGATGATACAAAGCTGGGTGGCAGGGTGAAATGTGAGGAGGATGTTAGGAGATTACAGGGTGACCTGGACAAGTTAGGTGAGTGGACCGATGCATGGCAGATGCAGTTTAATGTGGACAAATGTATGATTATCCACTTTGGTGGCAAGAACAGGAAGGCAGATTACTACCTAAATGGAGTGAAGTTAGGTAAAGGGGCAGTACAAAGAGATCTGGGTGTTCTTGTACACCAGTCAATGAAGGCAAGCATGCAGGTACAGCAGGTAGTGAAGAAAGCTAATAGCATGCTGGCCTTCATAACAAGAGGGATTGAGTATAGAAGCAAAGAGGTTCTTCTGCAGCTGTAAAGGGCCCTGGTGAGACCGCACCTGGAATATTGTGTGCAGTTCTGGTCTCCAAATTTGAGGAAAGACATTCTGGCTATTGAAGGAGTGCAGCATGGGTTCGCGAGATCAATTCCTGGAATAGTGGGACTATCTTATGTTGAAAGCTGGAAATGTGTTGCTGGAAAAGCGCAGCAGGTCAGGCAACATCCAGGGAACAGGAGAATCGACGTTTCGGACATAAGTCCTTCTTCAGGAATGGGGAAAGTTTGTCCAGCAGGCTAAGATAAAAGGTAGGGAGGAGGGACTAGGGGGAGGGGCGTCGGAAATGTGATAGGTGGAAAGAGGTCAAGGTGAGGGTGATAGGTCATTCCTGAAGAAGGGCATGTGCCCGAAACGTCGAATCTTCTGTTCCCTAGATGCTGCCTGACCT
>NC_057729.1:55870220-55875448 GCF_004010195.1 Chiloscyllium plagiosum
TGTGCGTTTTTGGAACTGGTCCTCCTTGGAGCAGATGCGGCACCTTCCCCTGCAACCGCCGGAGGTGCAAGACTTGCGCCCACACCTCCCCCGTCACCTCCCTCCAAGGCCCCAAAGGAAACTTCCATATCCGCCACAGATTCACCTGTACCTCCACACATATCATCTATTGCATCCTTTGCACCCGATGTGGCCTCCTCTATATTGGGGAGACAGGCCAGCTACTTGCGGAGCGCTTCAGAGAATACCTCTGGGACACTCGGCCCAACCACCCCAACCACCCTGTAGCTCAACATTTCAATTCCCCCTCCCACTCCACCAAGGATATGCAGGTCTTTGGACTTCAGACCACACCACAAGGGATGAACTCGGGTTTCACCAGTTTCCTCATTTCCCCTCCCCCCACCTTGTCTCAGTCAAATCCATCGAATTCAGCACCGCCTTCCTAACCTGCAATCTTCTTCCCGACCTCTCCGCCCCCACCCCAGTCTGACCTATCACCCTCACCTTGACCTCTTTCCACCTATCACATTTCCGACGCCCCTCCCTCTAGTCCCTCCTCCCTACCTTTTATCTTAGCCTGCTGGACAAACTTTCCCCATTCCTGAAGAAGGGCTTATGCCCGAAACATCGATTCTCCTGTTCCTTGGATGCTGCCTGACCTGCTGCGTTTTTCCAGCAACACATTTTCAGCTCTGATCTCCAGCATCTGCAGTCCTCACTTTCTCCCTGTATACCCTTGAGTTTAGAAGACTGAGAGGGGATCTGATGGAGACGTATAAGATTATTAAAGGATTGGACACTCTGGAGGCAGTAAGCATGTTTCCGCTGATGGGTGAGTCCCGAACCAGAGGACACAGCTTAAAAATACGGGGTAGACCATTTAGGACAGAGATGAGGAGAAACTTCTTCACCCAGAGAGTGGTGGCTGTGCGGAACGCTCTGCCCCAGAAGGCAGTGGAGGCCCAGTCTCTGGATTCGTTTAAGAAAGAGTTGGATAGAGCTCTCAAGGATAGTGGAATCAAGGGTTATGGAGATAAGGCAGGAACAGGATACTGATTGAGCATGATCATACTGAATGGTGGTGCAGGCTCGAAGGGCAGAATGGCCTACTCCTGCACCTAATGTCTATTGTCTTTCATCTTTTAGAATGGGTTGTGGGTTTCAGTTCATTAATATGTAAATCCCAGAACTAACTTATCTTGAATGTGACTTAAAGGTCTGGGACTTATTATTGATGAACTGATACCTGCAACCCATTCTAAAGATGAAAGACTTAACAGCAATCAAAATTTGTTCAATATCATTTTAACTGCACTGATCCTTTGCTATGAATGGAGTCTTATGACCCTGCCCCACTCGTTATCTGATGGAGCAGCATTCTGAAAGGGAGTACATCCAAATAAACCTAATGGACTATAACTCGATATTGTGCGTTTTAATTATATATTTATAAATGTAGGGATATTTGGAGAAATGCATTTCCACATTTTGTACAAAAGATAAACATACAATTTCTAGCTTGTACATTTTTAGAGCATGAATGTATATTAAAGTTAACACGTAATAGTAATAGTAAGAAGCAAACATATCAAAAGATGGTTGCACACAATGTTGAGTGCAGAAAGATCTAAACCGCCCAATTTCAAACTCCTCTAATTCGCATTGGGCTTCACTGTTGAGGGCATTCATACACATCAGTAAAGTCAAACGCAATTCTGAAGCAACAACTTCAAGCCACTTAGCCAATTTCCCCCTCACTTTAATCAGGATATGTTTCAACTCATTTTTAAGCTCCAAATCATGCTACCAATCAAATCATTAATGTTTCTCTCTCTCAAGATGCTGCCGAGTTTCCGCAGCATTCTAGTTTTCGAACAATAGGTCACTAGACTCCAATGTTAACTGTTTTCTCTCCACAGATGCTGTCAGGTTCCCCTTACAGGACTCTTGTTTTTTTTCTCAGGTTTGTTTCTTTAATCCTCCAGCACCCGCAACTCTATATTTCACCATCTTATTATTTCATGTTTCTATCCTTCACTTTACCTGCCTTACTTCAACAAAAAAAAATCAAAGCCTCATCGATTGGAGATATCTCGAACTAAAGGGCTGTTGTAACACAGACTCTAAATCTGTTATAATTCACTAACGAACGGTAGATCTCGCCTCCGGCTTCCAGAATATTCCAAAGGAGGCTACTACACCGGCACGGCACGGCCAACCAATCAGATTCGAAAGCTCCGTCTAACGGCTCTTCATCCGGGTGATTGGTGAAACGGGGTCCCGCCCACTCCTTGCCCATATTAGGCGCCAGTGGTCACTCTTGATTTATGATTGGTGAAAGTTGGTTAGTAACAGGGCTCTGATCGATTCGTATTGGAGACTGAGCGCTCTGCCCTTTTGTCGGGTGGTCTGTGAGGTTGGGAGAGAGGAAGAAGAAGGCGATCGTCAGGTTCGTTGTTGAGGGGAGCCATGGGAGTGCAAGTGGAGACTATCACCCCCGGAGATGGTATGCAGTACCGAGCAATTAACGCTCTATCACCTCAAGTGGTGACTACTTTATCCCGGACAGGGGTGTGAATGAGAGACCTGGTCTCCTCCGTTTCGTGGGTGGGGGGAGGTTCGCGGTTGGGCTGTTGTTTGTAATGCAGCAGTGGCCGAATGTAATCAACGCTTTTCTCTCTTAGGGCAAACCTTCCCCAAGACCGGGCAGACCTGCGTTGTTCATTACACAGGTGAGTCGAAGAATGGGCTCCGAGCCGAGAGATAGCGGAATTCGGCGCGGGGCCGTGGTTGTGTGGGTGGTGAGGGACAGAGGTGGTGCATGAAGGTGGGTCCCCGCGGCCCCTCAGAGAGGGGTGATCCTTACAGGGCCTGGGAATGTGGATCCTTAACCCCCACCCCCACAGCCTGCTGGGGGTGTTGTGAGTCCCTACCGCGGAGGGGGCGGGTTGGGCTGGGGAATAGACCCCTGTCGGCGAGCAGGAGGGTAGTGCTGTCGGCGAGGGATCTGGTGGGGGAAAGGATCTCCGTGAGGAGGAACTGCAATAACGATCCCTGTGAAGAGTATTGCAAGAGTTGGGGGGTGGTGTTGGTGTGGAGTTATTGTAAACGGGGAATCTAAAGGCGTTAAGATTTTGAATCTTTGGTGAAAGGGTTACAAGTGGGGCTGCAAGAATGGATTCCAGATTCGGGGGGGAATAGGACTGTGAGTAGATCCTGCGGATGGGGGTTGTAAGAGTATGGATTCTTCTTGGGAGATTAGTAGTCTCGAGGAAAAAAGCAAATTACTGCGGATGCTGGAACCTGAAACCAAAAGAGAAAATGCTGGAAAAGCTTTGACAGAGTCAGTTGGACTCGAAACGTCAGCTTTTTTCTCTCCTTACAGATGCTGCCAGACCTGAGATTTTCCAGCATTTTCTCTTTTGGAAGTAGTCTAGAGGCCTGAGGATGGTGCTGAGTGTGGATCACTGCTGAGGGATCATGTTGGCTTTGATTCCAAGTGGAATGATGTGCAGGGATAAGGAATCCTTGTTAAAATTGTACAGGAATGTCTTTTGGTAAAACCACACCTACAGTAGTGTCAGCAATTTTGGATGTCATACTAATGAAACAGTATACCTGCATAGGAGGTAATACAGTGAAGGTTCACTACACTTGTCACTGGGATAAAGGGGTTGCTGTATGATAGGCTGAACAAGCTGGCTTTAAATTCTCTGGAGTATCGAAGCGTAAGATGTAATGTAATTGAACTATTCAAGATTCAGAACGGGTAAAGTGAATGATAATCAGGGAATCTAAAATACCGGAGCATAAGAGGCTTTATTTTTGGAACTGAACTTTATCCTTCTCTACCTAGAGGGTTGAGTTTCCATCAATGAATAGTTTTAAACTGGTACAGACCAGAATTTTGATCCCTCACTAATTTGGTCTGGGGAGAAGCAAGAGAGTGGAAAGGAAACTTGAGATCAGCCATGATATGTACTGAATGGCAGAACAGACTTAAAGGGTCTATGATCTTTCCGATGAGAGAGGGTTGCCCCCCCCCCTGTGGAAGTGGGTCTCTGGGGAGGGTTGGGCTGTTGGAGAGGGTCATTGTTTGGAAGAGGCTCAGCTGTTATGGTTGCCTGTGTGGGTTTGAGTGATATACTGCACATGAGATTAGGACTTGGTGAGCACTGTAAAGCTGGGTTATGACCTAATCCTTAGAGCAGCCGAAGGTTGGGTTGACAGCTGAGTAGATTCCTGGTTTGGGATAGTCAGCCTATCCCAGTAATTGTGTGGAGCCTGGGTACGTTATCCTGCAGCAGGTTGGAGAGGCTGGCTTTGAGCTGACAAAGGGATCTCGAGGATCCTTCTGCTGTTTCTCTGGAAAAGCTGTCCTCACCTCAGCCTTAAATGGTCAGCTCTTATCCTGAGGGCGTGCTCGGTGTTCTAGATTCCCTAGCCAGGAGAAACAACATTCAGAAGTTTACCCTGTCAAGTATTTCAGAATTATATTTATTCCAATTTTTTTGGAAAATGTAGGGGATGATGGATTCTCAGGGGAACGTAGCATGAACAGCCAAGTTTCTGGTATTGAGAATGGTTCTAATGCAACGAGGGCTACGTTGGCTTCCAAGAGATCAATTGTGTTAGGGGATTTTGTAGTCCGGGGTACAGACAGACGTTTCTGTGGCCAGCAGAGAAAAAGCCGAATGATGTGTTGTTTTCCTGGTGCCAGGATCAAGGATGTCTCAGAGGGGGTGCAGAATGTTCTCACGGGGGAGAGGGGCCAGCAGGAGGTCATTGTCCACATTGGAACCAACGACATTGGAAGGGAAAAGGTTGAGACTCTGAAGGGAGATTACAGAGAGTTAGGCAGAAATTTATAAAGGAGGTCCTCAAGGGTAGTAATATCTGGATTACTCCCAGTGCTACGAGCTAGTGAGGGCAGGAATAGGAGGATAGAGCAGATGAATGCATGGCTGAGGAGCTGGTGTATGGGAGAAGGATTCACATTTTTGGATCATTGGAACCTCTTCTGGGGTAGAAGTGACCTGTACAAGAAGGACAGATTGCACCTAAATTGGAAGGGGACAAATATACTGGGAGGGAAATTTGCTAGAACTGCTTGGGAGGATTTAAACTAGTAAGGTGAGGGGTGGGGACCCAGGGAGATAGTGAGGAAAGAGATCAATCTGAGACGGGTACAGCTGAGAACAGAAGTGAGTCAAACAGTCAGGGCA
>NC_057729.1:55877824-55916589 GCF_004010195.1 Chiloscyllium plagiosum
CAAAAACCTTGGAGTGCAGGTTCATAGCTCCTTGAAAGTGGAGTCGCAGGTAGATAGGATAGTGAAGAAGGATTTTGGTATGCTTTCCTTTATTGGTCAGAGTATTGAGTACAGAAGTTGGGAGGTCATGTTGCGGCTGTACAGGACATTGGTTAGGCCGCTATTGGAATATTGCGTGCAATTCTGGTCTCCTTCCTATTGGAAAGATGTTGTGAAACTTGAAAGGGTTCAGAAAAGATTTACAAGGATGTTGCCAGGGTTGGAGTATCTGAGCTACAGGGAGAGGCTGAACAGGCTGGGGCTGTTTTCCCTGGAGCGTCGGAGGCTGAGGGTTGACCTTATCGAGGTTTACAAAATTATGATGGGCATGGATAGGATAAACAGACAAAGTCTTTTGCCTGAGGTCGGAGAGTCCAGAAATAGAGGGCATATGTTTAGGGTGAGAGGGGAAAGATATAAAAGAGACCTTAGGGACAACTTTTTCACGCAGAAGGTGATACATGTATGGAATGAGCTGCCAGAGGATGTGGAGGCTGGTGCAATTGCAACATTTAAGAGGCATTTGGATGGGTATATGAATAGGAAGGGTTTGGAGGGATATGGGCCGGGCGCTGGTAGGTGGGACTAGATTGGGTTGGGATATGTGGTCGGCATGGACGGGTTGGGCTGAAGGGTCTGTTTCCATGCTGTACATCTCTCTGACTCTATAACTATGTTCTGAAATCCATAGTATCTCTTCAAAGTGTGTTAAGAAAAAAGTTGAATGCATATGGGAATATGGACTGAGTGAATGAATCTGTTTTGGGATCCAAAACACTTGCTGAAAGGCCACCATTTGTTATAAAGTTCCATTGCTTAATGTAGTCTATGTACAAATAATTGTACATTCTGCTCTCTTTGAAGCGTTACAGGGCATGATAAGTGCAGTAGTTCTGTTAGCAATCTGAAAGGCAAAAAACAGATTGCTAAATAAAGTCTTTAATTGGAACTCCAAATCAATTCATTTTTAGAGTATTGTTTTTGCTTAGATTGCGACATAGTCAGATTTGTGAATTGACAGCTGTTTCTTAGTGTCAGCTGCAATAAATGTTAGAAGCTGACAGAGCAAGCTCAGAGATGGGTAAGAAATGTGGATATCAGACCCTAATCCTGCACAAATTAAATGCTGCCATGGTTATCTTGCCTACAGTTGTGACGTTTCAGCTGCTAAAATGCTAATGGTTTTGTTACTGATTCAAGCAGTTTGTTTTTTGTTTCCTCTTTGAGAAATGTTACCACTTTTTGTTGAAGTAAACTTTTGAACCAGGAAATCTCCCAGTTCAGACAAGACACCAAGTCCTATACATGCACCATTTGAATATTACTTTTAGAAAAGCAACACTGACATTCAAAGTGTCTGAAATTCAGGTTAATTGGTCCATTTAGGACTCTGCAGAATATTACTTAAACATTTCTGAAACTGGACAACCATTTTGCGGTTAGAAGGATGGAGCCCATGTGACATGATTTCCTTTGATCATTTGATATCCTGAGAAAGGGTCATTTTGTTCTTTTTCCTGATACCAGAACTTGATTTCCTTTTCGTCACAGGATCGTATAACTTTTGTTACTTCCTCAGGGTGTGACTGGAAAAAGTTGCTGATTTTTTTAACGTTTTATCTCTCTTTCCATATCTAAAGTTTACTCTGCTTTTCTGTTTCTCTATTTTCTCAATAGATTTGTTGCAACAAATCAAAATCTTATACAATGATTCCTTAGAACTGGAACATTTCACATTTTTGCAGTTTCTGTTGTTAGATTAGATTAGATTAGATTACTTACAGTGTGGAAACAGGCCCTTCGGCCCAACAAGTCCATACCGACCCGCCGAAGCGCAACCCACCCATACCCCTACATTTACCCCTTACCTAACACTACGGGCAATTTAGCATGGCCAATTCACCTGACCTGCACATCTTTGGACTGTGGGAGGAAACCGGAGCACCCGGAGGAAACCCACGCAGACACTGGGAGAACGTGCAAACTCCACACAGTCAGTCGCCTGAGGCGGGGATTGAACCCAGGTCTCTGGCGCTGTGAGGCAGCAGCGCTAACCACTGTGCCACCGTGCCGCCCCGGGATCAATGGAAATCCAGTACAAATTGATGTTAATCTGAATGATGCTCGACAGTGAACAACTGACAAATGGTATTTACTGCGCATGTCTACTGTAGAAAAATGTTCCTAGCATTAACAATTCAGATAATCAGAAAAATAGATATATGGCAAAGATGTGAGGAAGGATCAATGAAAATGAAATACCCAAAAATCAAAAATGTAATTAAATACAAACAGCAAATGCTACTAAGTGATAGAGGGAATGTTAAGCACTGCATCCACATACAATCGAGTGGGCTGCTTTTTCCTGCCTGGAGCCAAGCTTCTTGATTGAGAGCTGCAGTCACTCAGGCAATTGGGTAGGATTCTGTTGCAGTCCTGAATTGTGCCTGTAAAAATTGAACAGGTTCTGGAAAGCCAGGAGGTGAGTTATTGCTGCAAGATTTCTAGTTTCTGGCCACAGCATTTGAGTTGTTCATTTCGGTTTCTTGTCAGTGGCACCCCCCAGGATGTTAGTGTGGTATTAAGTGATGGTAATGCCATTGATTGCAACGGTTAGATTATCTATTGGTTGAGCAGCACCGTTCATTGGCAGCACCCCCCCCCCCGCCCTACAAAAAGAGGAGGAAGACTGTCTTCAACTGAGTCCATAGGTTGCTGTGCAATGCAGTTTCTGCAAACTCTGGAATACTTAGAGCAGAAGGTGGCCATGGGAAGGAATGAGTTGGGCATCACTGTGGCAGCGTGCCCTTTACGCTGTTTTTGCCTGGCTTCCCGGTTGCTGTTGCTCCTCTTTGGACTGTCTTGGACCAGTGATTCCCAGGTATTGATGGGAATGTTACACTTCACCAGTGAGCCCTTGAGGATATCCCTGAAGTGCTTGCTTTGTCTGCCTGGGGCTTACCTGTCATTTCGGAGCTCCATATGGACTCTGAGTCCCTTGTCAATCATGCTGCCCAGCACGTCAATTGATCAAGGGTGGTCTGTGCCTTGATTTGTGGAATGTTGGCCTGATGTGTTCGTGTCTTCCCAGCGGATTCACAGGAGCTTGCGCATGCAGCATTGCTGGAACTGTTCCAGTGCCTTGAGATGTCAGCTGTAGACAGTCCAAATTGCCTCCACAGAAGATGGCAAGAGCCACCACAGCTCTGTCTGCCATGAGCTTGGTATTGGATTTGATGATGATCTCAAACACCATTTTCCTCAGGCAGCCAAAGACTGGAGGCCGTACTTGATATCATTAATAACTGCTGTGGACAACAGAACACTTGAAAGGTATTGTAAGTGGGCAGTGTTCTCTAAGGCCTCCCTTAATGATTTGGGGTTTACTCCACAATGCCAGTCATGCTGGTAACGTGCCTTCATCTTGCAGATATTTAGGGTGAGACCCATGCTATCACATGCTTATGGTCTGGAGTTTGTCCTCTGATATTGTACGTACACAAGCATCAGCTTAATGATATTGGTTGGGGTGACTTTGGTTTTGGCTAGAAGATGGTGGAGTTTGTATAATTTTCTGCTGGTTCTGTAGGTAGCTCCGCTCAAGTGGGGAGCTTGTCACCTGTGAGGTGAAGCATTGCAGTGAGGTAGATTGAGAAGTTTTGGGGTGATGATTCAGCCCTGCTCGACTCCTGTCTGTATGGAGAAAGGGTTGGTGGTGGAGCCATTTGTCATTACCACAACGTCCATGTTGGCATGGTGCAGGTGAAGGATATTAACAGACTTTGTGGTGCAGCCAAAGTTGAGAAGGATGCTCCATAATGCATCCTGGTTGATGGCATCACAGGCCTATGTGAGGTCGAAGAAGGCCGTGTACATGGGATAAGTTCTTTTCTCTGCATTTCTGCTGTAGCTGTCACGTGGTGAAAATCATTTCCGTTGTGCATTCCATGGCCGAAGCCACTCTGAGACTCTAGGAGGAGTTTCTCAGCCACAGGGAGGAGACTGTTGAGGAGGGCCTTGGTGATGACCTTTCCAACAGTTGACAGCATTGATGCCCAGAATTTGTATAACATGAATGTCATTTGCCACCTATTAGCCCAAACTTTGATATTGTCTAGGTCTAGCTGTATTTGGACATGGACTGTACCTTATCTGAGGACTCTTAAGTGGTGCTGATCAATGTGGAATCATCAGTGAACATCCCCACTTCTGACCTTATGACATAATGGTTCTGTTCTGAGCAGATGTATGCTCCAATTTCAAAATCGTAAGGATTTGTCCTTTCGTTGATTGTGGGAGAAGGTGATGTTCTTGCCTCTATTTATCCGTCTGTTTGGCTGTACACAGTGTGTCACCTAAGAAAAAGCTGATTTGATTTAGGAAGGATATGGGTTGGATTTCTTAAAACCATTCATCTACTAACATCAGGATATTGGGCAAGTTAACTTTTTTCCTTTTGTTGTCTATTTTGTTTAGAATGTGGTGGATTGTTTCTGTTGCTGTGATTTTAAAAAAAAATTTCTTGGTTTTCACAGCGTGGGCATAAATTTCAAAGCAGATTGAGGTGAGTGTGGATTTGACATGAGGCCTTCTTAATAAAGATTTCTGTTTTGCAATTTTGTAGTTAGTCATAGAGATGTACAGCACAGAAACAAACCCTTCAGTCCAACTTGTTCATGCCTCCCAGATATCCTAAATTGATCTAGTCCCATTTGCCAGCATTTAGCCCATATCTCTCTACCTTTCCTATTCATATACCCATACAGATGCCTTTTAAATGTTGTAATTGTACCAGCCTCCTTCTATACACGCACCATCCTCTGCGTGAAAAATTTGCCCTTTGGTACCCTTTTATATCTTTCCCCTCCCATCCTAAACCTACTCCCTCAGTCCAGGGAAAAGACTTTGTCTCTTTTACCCTATCCATGCCGCTCATGATTTTATAAACCTCTGTAACCTCCGCATAAAATGTCAAACCCATTAGTAGGGTAGCTGGTAGAAAGGTACAGTCAAAATTCGATTACAAAGATTGTTTCAATTTTACAAATCTGCTACTATTGGTCCTAGACTTAGTAGCCAATCCAAAAAAAAGCCTTTATTCATGACAAAATTAAGCAGAGAAGACAGTAATAAAGCATGGAAACAGACCCTTCAGTCCTACTTGTCCATGCAATCCATTTTCCCCCAGACTAAAGCAGTATAACATTTTCCTGTGTTTGGCTCACATCCCTCTAAATTTTTCTTATTCATGTAACTATACAATGTCTTTTAAAATGTTTAACTGTATCTGTATCTACTACTTCCTCTGGCAGTTCATTCCACACATTAATCACTTGTGTGAAAAAATTGCCTCAGGCCACTTACAAATATGCCCTCTGGTTTTGAGCTTACCTACCCTAGGAAAAAGACCGTTGCTATTCATCTTACCTATACCCCTCGTGACTTTTAAAACCTCCAAGAACACCCCTCAACCTGCTAAATTCCAGTGGAAAGAAGTCCCAATCTACTCAGTTTGTACACATTTCAACCATATTATTAACTACATAGCTCTTCCATAAGGTTCCTCCCTGCCTGGCTAATGCTCTGTAAGTGGATTCTAGATAGTCGAAGGTGGAGGACAGGAAAACTAAACTGTGGCTGAAAGAGCTGCTCCTTTTGTTTTGAGGTCTTTTCAGTGTTGGAGCAGTAATTGCTGTTTTATAAGCTGTTTGGAATATTGGAGGGAAAAAATAGATCAAAACAACAGCACTTTAAAAAAGAGGAAGACAGGCAAAGGCAGTGACCATGTGGGAAGTGAATCAAACAGAGAAATAAACTTGCACCGCTATGTGACCCAGCAGTGAACCTGCACAGCTGACAGTTATAAAGATAAGAGGGGCACGGATAAGGTAAACAGACAAGGTCTCTCCGGGGTGGGCACAGGTTTGGGGTGAGCGGGAAAAGATTTAAAAGGGACCTCTGGGCAACACGTTCATGCCAACAGTGGTGCGTGTATGGAGTGAGCTGCCAGAGGAAATGGTGGAGACTGGTATAGTAACAATATTTAAATAGCGCGCACACAGACACTCACAATGTTTTACTACAACTTTTTGACAGGTCCCACCTTTGCCATGTAGAGGACAATGTTGGAGAGGTTATCTGGGAAAGGGGGTTTAGGGTACACCCCTGTGTAGAACTCCAGGGAAAGTGTGGGGAGAGAGAGGGCAGGCAGTCAGTCATTTGGAGACGGTGTCTAGGCTCCCATCAATGTCCAGGAACGTTCTCTGCAGCATTTCAGTAAACAGAGTTCACTTTTAATCACTGTAAATAAAAGATGTTATCAGTGTTGGAAACGCATCTTTCTTGTAATTTTTGTCGGGACCTTGAGATCTTTGGATAATCCGAAATTCGGATAATCTGTTTCTCTGTATAGGTTACAGCTATGATAAATTCTACTTCAGCATTAAATTTTCAGCTATAACTGATGGACAAATTAAAGAAAAAAACGTGGCGCAGGGCACTTGTCTTAACTGAACCAAGTTATATTGCTGTTGTTTTGATTGACCAGTTAATTTACTGACTGGACTCGCTCAATATTTTGCTGGTTACCATTTTCTAACAGGATCACTGAAGGATGGAACAAAGTTTGATTCTTCCCGGGACCGATCTAAACCATTTAAATTTAAAATTGGTCGAAATGAGGTCATCAGGGGCTGGGACGAAGGATTAGCTCAGGTAAAACTGAATTTGAATTCTATCTTTATGCCACCATACTGTCCAAGGTTCTGACTCTTGCGGGATTACATTTGTAGAGGTTGTACCCACTCTCCCATGGATTACCCAAACAACAATTCATTAGAGAATGTACACAGTGAGTGCTGTGAGCAATTTCACTGTGGAGCAATACATCAGAGTTTCTTTGTCTTTACTAAATATATGCATGGTCTCTTTTCCAACAAGAGTTAATGGTTATAACTTGTATCTTAACTTGCAGCAAGTCCTTTTTCCCTGGTGTCTCTGTGCTCATGACTTTGGTGCCAGTCAAGCAACATCTTGATTTTAAAATTCTTATCTTTGTTTTAACATTCCTCAATGGCCTTGTCTCTTTCTAATCTGCATTTTACTCCAGTCCTACACTTTCCTGAGATCTCTGGATTCTCCAAATTTGAGATTTATACCTTTTTTATACTTTTTCATCCTTTCAGACACCTTTTTTTAAAACAACCTCTTTCACCAAGCTTTAGGTGATAATGTTTGACTGTCATTGGATGATATCTGCACATATGATTTGGTGTGGCTTTTTTTTTGCAATGCTGGTGTGAAGTGTAAAATGCCCTTTGGCATGTTTCATTGCGTAAATCAAAATATTATAAGATGAACAGCATTGTCTTCTGCTTTCTTCCTGTTGAATTCTGAGCTAAGGTATAGAGGAAAGTTGTTTTGTTTTGTCTGCTTCTCACATTTTAGTTATCCTTTCACTCTTGAATTGTTCAAAATTAGTTGATTATAGGCAAGCCGAACACATTTTTTACTCTCCTAGACAGCACTTTGTACTCCTACACGGTATAAATTCATACACAAATTGGAACATGATTCAGCGTTGTCATCATCAGGGCAATAATGTAAAATATCTGCCTCCTCACTGTGTCTAATGGGAAGTTTAAAACATTTATAGATACTGAGAGAAATCATCTGGCTGTGTTGCCAAAATACAATGCAGGCATCGAATGAAGGTAGGATCAGGCTTGATGAAAGTCTGTCTGCTCTTCTGCCCACATAATTGGCTGATATCACTGCCTGCCCTCGGATATGATCTGGTCACTTGGATGATGTGCTAAACAGCTGCTGTCTGCCTAGGAACTGTACCTCAGCAAGAATATGTGCCTTTTAGAAAGAATTTTCAAACTGAACATCAAACCTGAAACCAATATTTTTGTATAAAATGCAGTTTTGTGATGCTGTCAATAGTGTGAAAATATCAACAATTATTTTTGTATTCTTAAGTTGAAGATTATTGTCCTGAAACATTAGCTTTTCCCTCTCCTCTTCAGCATGATAACAACACTGGAGTCTGGAACGTCCGTGACTCTTTTTCTTCACAAATGGAGAGTGCTGGCATTTGGTGAGGGAGGGCAGTGGTTTTTGTAAATACTGAACTAAAAGATACTAATTAATCTTAAGTACCAGAACCTGTTCAAAGTACTAGACACTAGATTGCAATTGTCCTAAAGTCAAATTTTTTTCAATGAACTGTTTGTAATTAAGACATACCCCTATATGTTTTGATTAAATTCACCCAAATTTGGCTAACAGGTGCAAGATTGATCATTGTGTAGTTGTTCTGAATTTATCAGTGGCTATTTTCAAACAATGCTGTAAAAATGACAGGGAAAACCCAATTCTGTTCAAACAGGTGGTCCCAAATCTGCTTTGTAAAGGGGTTATCCTCTGGAATTAAAAATTATCTTTTGTTAGAAATTCTGTGGGATTCCTGCATTTAATTTAATAGCAGAAGTGCTTAACACAAACTATTTACAGATTAAAATGTTCTATCTATTGCGCCCTACACCCTGCCTTGAAACCATGAAGAGAAACTGACTTGCTTTCTGATCTTTCTCCCTGATATTGATCTTAAATGGCCAAATTCTGAATTTCAGGAGTGATAGTGGGAAGCATTTTTCATACAAATGACAGCAGAAATTGCAATTTTTCTTTCCCCAAAACACTATGAATAGATATATTCTTGTCCAAGTCGTGATAATTATTCTGTTGGGGTGTAAATGGATGTGGAACAAAAGCAAGTAAATGTGTTTAAGGTACAGATCAACTAACATCTGATTGGTCAGCATTGATAATCTGATTCAATCTGTGTCTAGTGACTGGGTCACAAAGTGTGGCACTGGAAAAGCATGCCAATCAAGCAGCATCCGAGGAGCAGGAGAGTTGATGTTTCGAGCATAAGTTCTTCATGAGGAATGGAAGGGTGGGCCAAGGGGCTGAGAGATAAATGGGAGAGGGGTGGGGCTGGGGGAAGGTTGCTAGGAATGCAGTATTTAGTTGAAGATGGAGGTGATGGTGATAGGTTGGAGTGGATAGGTGGGAAGGAAGATGGACAGGTGAGACAGCTCAAGAGGGTGGTGCTGAGTTGGACAGTTGTATCTGGGATAAAGTGGAGGGAGGAGAGATGAGGAAACAGGTGAAATTGACATTGATACCATGTGGTTGGAGAGTCCCAAGGCAGCAGATGAGGTGTTCTTCCTTCAGGCGTCATCTTCTGCCTTGGGACCAAATCCGAGCAACTGATATCTCTATGACATCTGGAGGAAGAGCTCCTCATCTGCTGCCTTCAGATCCTCCAACTGTCCAACTTGGCACCACCCTCTTGAGCTGTCTTACCTGTGCATCTTCCTTCCCACCTATACACTCCAACCTATCACCATCACCCACCTTCATCTACCTATTGCATTCCCAGCTACCTTCCCCAGCCCCCACCCTTCTCCTCCCATTTCTCTCAGACCCCCCTCCCTAAGCGTTCCTGATGAAGAGCTTATGCTCGAAATGTTAACGCTCCTACTCCTCAGATGCTGCCTGACCAGCTGTGCCTTTCTAGTACCACGCTTTTTGACTCTGATCTCCAACATCTGCAGTCCTCATTTTCTCCTCCATGTCTAGTGGCTGTAAGGAGACATGCAATGAGCAGTCACTCTGGGTTTAATGAATAAAATCTGTCTCTCATTCACATTTTTTTTCTAAAAATTTCTACTTTTATCAACAATTCTAGCCCTATGACACATGCATCCCGGAGATGTTAAGATTTTTAAACATCATACCCTCTTTTGCAGAAATTTGCATTACTGGGAGGGAAAGCTTTTTGCCAGTTCGATGTTAAGTTTGTGAAAAAAACAATTCTGAAGCGAGGCTGGGGTAGTTTTCTTTTTGCTTTTCATAGAATCACAGTGCAGGAGATTCTCTTTGGCCTTTATGTACATCCCATTGTTTGTTATTATAATAGAGAGCACTGATATTTAACTCTTCTTGGTTTTACTGCTTCTAATGTGGTTTCTTAAAACCAATGTAGATTTATGCTCCTATGTTACTTCTCAATTTTAGATGAGTGTTGGACAAAGAGCAAAACTGACCTGCACTTCTGACTATGCTTATGGGGATTCTGGCCACCCTGGGGTCATCCCACCCAATGCTACTTTGATCTTTGATGTAGAGCTCTTGAGACTCGAGTGAAAGCATTACTTGGTAGGTGGAATTGCAATATGGCTGAGGTTTTTTTAAAAGGTTAGATATTGTTATCTGTAACACAACAAAATTGGGATGCAAAATAATTTTTTTTTATTTTGACAGGTTTGTTTCCTGCTTTTGGCACATACACTTGGGAGAGTTTGAAGATTTGTGCATTGAATGTGCAGAACTTGGTTATAAACACACTACATTTACTTTCCCCATCTACAATCTGCATTTTGTAGGCAACACATTTGCTTCTCTCCTGTTCCTTTTGGGCTGTAACTTAACTTAATCTGATGTTAATCCTACAGTGTTTTTCAAAATTGTGCTTTGCTTTCTGAATCTTAAATTGCATGTGATCAAGTATTAATACTAAGGTGCCTGTCATGTCAAAAGGAAAGCTGATCATTTATACCATACCACTTTTAACATTAAATTGTTAAACCATAAGATAATAGTTTTCAATTGACTTGGTACATTAAAACGCCATAAACTGAATGCGAACCAACAACATTGTGGCCATACAGATTGCGATCTTTTTAATTTGCCAATCTTGGAATAGAAGTTGTTATTGTGATCTGCTTGTATTGTATAAATATTCATGCCAAATAGTCAACACAAACTTATCATTGGGAATTATCCAATACTGAAGGGTCAAATTGATCCATGGTTAACTAAGAGGTTTATTTGTGGAGGTGGGAGGGAAAGTGGGGTCAGTTTACCTTTGCTAATTCTTGCTTGAGTTGTTTTTTAACACCGTGCTTTTCTCTGCTAGCATGCAGGCCTAGTTGCCAAATTTTAACTTTGCATGTTGTTTTCATCAAGACCTCATCCAGATATTTGATTCTACATGTAAGTATCTCAACAGGATCTAGGCTTCAATGCTATTTAACTTGGGACAAATGGTCATTGTTCTCCTAAATGTTTAAAATCTGGTGCTGGGTAGGGATTGATGCTGATTTTCATCTTTTTATTTTGCGAGAGAGGATGTGTTAACTTATACATTTCCAAAAATCATCAGTTGCTAATGGATGATTCTCTCACCTCAGCTGTAGAGGGCACCCAATGATGTTTTTAGTTTAGTTGTGAATCAAGAAAGGCAGCAAAATCATTGGAGACTGATAAACTGATGATTAATGTAGGGACCATAGAAATGTAAGTTGTGCTGTTAGTACTGGCAGAGGCTCAATAGTGATATACAGTACCTGTTGCAGAGTTCACATTAAGCTAGACACTTCTCCCTCTGCTGTTGTTCTTGCCTCAGCCATTCTTGGAGGATTAGCCAGTATGTCCCTTTTTGTAACAAGTTAATTGTGTGCTAGCAACACATTTGTAATCAGAAAATGCTGATCATCACTACTGTCATCCCATCTCTTATCTATTTAGTGTGGCTTATGATACTTTTATTGCATGTAGCTCTGATCAACAATTCATTTTGGAATTCATGGCTTTTACAATAAAATGCTTTGTGCCAGTTTGTGGTGTGGTGCTTGTTTTTGGACATAAAACCTTGGAAAAAATGAAGTACACAAAAAGGCCAGCTCATGTCTCCACCAGTTGAATAAATAATTCTTCCCTTCTGTTTCCACTTTCCAGAACCTGGTCCATATCCTTGCATATTAATGCTTCAAGTACAGATACAGCTTCTTTTTGAATGAGTTGAAGGTTTATGCGTCTGCACCAAACTAGATAATAAATTCCAAATTCCCACTACACCCAAGGTAAAAATGTTTCTTCTTGTCCACTCTAATCCTTCTTGCCAATCAGAAGGATGCAAGTCTTCACTGATTTTATTTATTGTCATGTCTACCAAAGTACAGTGAAAAGCTTTGTTTATGTGCATAATAAGCAAAAATGTACAGATCAAAAAGCTATAGGCAGAGGCATACAGGTTACATTGTACAGGGCATGCCCTAAGTGACATCAGCCTTAGCAAAATCAGCATTATTTGGCTGGAGAGTCCATTCATCAGTCAGGAGATTGCTGGGAAGGTGTTCCTGAACTTGCTGGTGTGTTCAGGCTTCTGTATCTGCCTGATGGAAGAGATTAGTGGGGTGTTAAGTTATTTTACTCCTGAGGTTCTTACACATTTGATGCAACTGCAACACACCACCAACTTCTGTGTTGGTGTGTTGCTACCAAATTTATTAAGCACAGTACAGGTTTTCTGGAGGAACCTTTAGCAGAGCTTACAGGGTCGTGGCCAAAAGCGCCGTCTGAACAAAGGAAATAGTCTGTCCTTTATACAAAAACTCTCAACATCAGTTAGTACTGCCCACAAGATAACCATCAGCCGTCCCCACATAGTCACATGCCACTCAAGATACAATGCAGTGACCACCCCACCTCCCAGAAGCAATGTAATGCAAATCAGTCCTTAATGGTCAAATCTGTTGCAAATTGTTTTATGTAACTGTAGGGAAGTAGTTACATTCCAACAAAAATGTTCTTATTGATTTCTGGATGAAAATGTAAATCATCCCTGAATGGCAAGGAAGTGGTCATGGAAACCTCTCTCATTCCATCTATAAGACAAAGACACACCGCCTTACCCCCAGGGCATTCAGTTTCTTGCAGGTCAGTAGAGCAAATTAACTCTTTAGTATCTCTGGGCTGCAATGGGTCTCTGTTGCTGGTATCCTTTTCATGGCTGCAAGCTGTGTAATTGGAGTCCATGGATGGAAGGTTGGCTTCTATGATGGTCTGGGCTGTACACACCAGCTCTGTAGTTTCTTACAGTCCAGGGCAGAGCAGTTACCATACGAGGCTGTTGTGCATCTGGACAGTATGGTTTCAATGGTGCATCTATAAAAGTTGTGCATTCTTTATCCAAACCCCTAATCATTTTGAAAAACGTCAAACTGATTTATTTAAAGTCACTAGCTTTCAGAGTGCTGCTCCTTCATCAGATCAAGTCACTTCAGCCAATACTTGTCGACAGCATTTGCTCAGGACAGTCACTCTTGCTCCCCATAACAATATGCCGTCCTCTACTATAAGCTGGTCTCTCCAGGTCCACAAAGATATTAATTCAAGTTGTGACGGCTCATTTGGTTTCCCCAATTCTTTCAGTTTGGAAAGGACTGGATCCTGCAGTGTCCAGAATCTCATTGTTAGCTGTTACAGATTCTTCCAGTCGGGGTACCACTAATTGTGTATCTGCTAATGGGAGATGGCTCAATGCATCTGTGTTCACTACTCATCCTCAGATGGCATTCTAACTTTATAATTATAAGCACTTAGAGCTCACTGAATGCAGCCCAAAGCTATGAGTGGCATTGTGTTGTCTCTGTTAAGCAGGCCAGGTAAGGGTTTGTGATGTGATGATCATGAACTTTTGTCCATGATGCTATCAGTGGAATATCCTGACTCCAAATATGACTGCCAGTCCTTTTTTTTTCTATTTGGCCATAATAATGTCTAAAGGTCCCTGGTTCGATCCCGGGTTTCGGCAAGTGCAGAACTGCTTGCGTGCTCTGTCCTTTGTTAAGCTGTGATGGAGGCGAGTGAACGAATGTGAAGCTCTGCACCTTTCCTTGCTGGCGCAAGGGTGGTTTGGATTGCATCTCGTGCTCCTGCAGCAATTCTAATTATCCATCGAATTCAGCACCGCCTTCCTAACCTGCAATCTTCTTCCCGACCTCTCCTCCCCCACCCCAGTCTGACCTATCACCCTCACCTTGACCTCTTTCCACCTATCACATTTCTGACGCCCCTCCCCCAAGTCCCTCCTCCCTACCTTTTATCTTAGCCTGCTGGACAAATGTTCCTCATTCCTGAAGAAGGGCTTATGCCCGAAACGTCGATTCTCCTGTTCCCTGGATGCTGCCTGACCTGCGCTGTTTCAGCCATAATAATGCTTTGCATTATCAAAGTCTGAGATGCATAAGCCATTGATCATTCCTCTCTATTGGGCCACTTATGAGCTAATACCACTCTGATGCCATTTGAAAGGCCTCCTGTACCAATACCAAATCTTTCTTGGGATCATAGTGTGCTAATGCCTTAGGATGGTAGCTGTTTCTTTACTTCATTGAAAGCTGGAGCTTGTCTGAGATCATCTTCAAGGCTGACCTTTTAGTTTTGAAAGTGTTGATGCAAAGGTGCTACAACAGGCCAGGTTATGTATGAACTTTTAATAATTTACAAGATCAAGAAATGATGTAAGCTCCTGGACAGATGTAGAAGTCCAGACACGTTTGATCACCTTCACTTTGTCTTCCAATAGGTGTTACCCAGTCTTGTTGATTCTGTAGCTCAAAAGTCATTTGGGGGGGGGGTCTGGAACACACACATTTTCTCCTTCTTAGGACTACACACAAATTCTATAATAATTTTCCAAAGGCAGTTATATGCCTAAGTGTTTCTTACTAGTTATCCCTGTTATCAGGATGTCATCTAGGTAAATGGTGACCTGAGGTGGACATTGAAAAATGTTCTTTTGTGACTCTGCAAGATGGCGGCAAGATTCTGTAGAATTGCTGTGGACAGCTCTGCCTAACAGCCAAAGCATGCTGGTGTTTTTTGCCATCCCTGGCCAACTTGTGTGGTGGAAGTATTAGTTTAAAATCTTACAGAACACATATTCGTTAATATTTGGGAGTGGGAAGGATGCCAAAGGGAAAAGGAGCGAGCAAACAGCAGCAGGGAGGACACTCCCCTGCAGCATTAGCAGCCTCTCCTGAACCACCTGAGGACCAGACCGACTCTCAGGAATTGGCTGCAGCGATAGAGAGACTTACCTTGAAATTTGGAGCTGCGATAGAGGAAATCCGTGGGGAAATTCGTGCCCAGGTGCAACCTATCACATCCATGCTGCAGAAACATGAGCAGGAGATCCAGGGCCTCTGGGAGGCTGGAGGAGGTGGAGGGTTGAACTAAAGCCTCGGAAGCTGCAATGGAGTCCTCATCCAGGTGCTGGAGCGAGAGGTGCGGGTCTTGCGAGACCATATCGATGACCTCAAATCTAGGTCGGAGGATGAATCTCCGAATGTCGGGCTCCCTGAAGGTGAGCAACCAAAGCTTTTGAGCCTTCATGTTGAGTACAGCAGGCTTCAGATTGAAAGGGGCTGGAAATGTGTTGCTGGAAAAGCGCAGCATCCCTGGATGCTGCCTGACCTGCTGCGCTTTTCCAGCAACACATTTCCAGCTCTGATCTCCAGCATCTGCAGACCTCACTTTCTCCTTCAGATTGAAAGGGCTTATCGGGTTACAGTGCACAGGTCAGGCCCAGTGCAGCGCTCCACTTGGTCTGCGTGCACTTCCATTCATATAAGGACAAGCAAAAAGTCATAGAAGCTTCCAGATCCCTGGGAAAAGATCTGCAGGCACTGCTGTACAAGGGATCAAAAATCATGTTTTTCCAGGATTTCTCTGCAGCTGTAATTTGAAAGAGGAAGTCCTTCGATGAAGTTAAAAAGAGGCTGAGGAACCTGGGCATCCAGTACTCCATGAGATACCCCGCAGTACTTCATTTCAGCCACGAGGACTCAGTTTATACATTTGACAAAGTGGATAAGGCTAAAAACTTTGTGGACACTTTAAAATAGACGGATTGGCCTGAAGAATACGGTTAATGTTTGTTCTCTTTTTTTATTTTTCCCCATGTTTTCCCTTTTTTTTTTCTTCCTTTCTTTCTCCCTAATACTTTCCTTTTTGGAAAGGGGGAGAAAAGACTTTGGAATAAGTTTTTTTTTAATAACTGGTTTTTCTCCTTGGAAATTTTGTGGATGTTCTTTGTTGTGTCTCCTTTTTTTTTTGTTCTGCTTCTCTTTTAGTCACAGTTAGGGGTGACATGAAGCCTTAATGCTCCCTTGACAATACAGGAGGCAGCTAGGCAACTTCAGACTGGGAAAGCGCCTGGCCCTGGTGGTCTCCTGGGTGAGCTTTATAAGGAGTTTATTGGGATTCTGTCAGGGCCGATGTTGGAGATGTACAATCACTCCTACGTGCATGAATACCTACCACCATCTTTGAGAGAAGCTAATAGTTCCTTAATTCTTATGAAGGGGAGGGTTCCTGAGGATTGTGCCTCATACAGGCCCATTTCTCTGTTAAAATCAGATGTCAAGACTCTGTCCAAGATCCTGGTGCTGAGATTGGAAAGGATGTTGCCCCATCTTATTAAAGAGGACCAGACAGGCTTTATAAGGGGCTGTAGGTCCTCTATTAATATTAGAAGGTTGCTGAATGTGGTCCAAGTTTGTCAGCAATGATCGATTCAGGGGTTAGTGATTTCCTTAGATGAAGAGAAAGCATTTGACGGGGTGGAATGGCCGTAACTTTATGTCTTAGAACAGTTTGGGTTGGGTGGGGGCTTTGCTAGGTGGGTGGACGTTTTATATTGCCATCCTCTGGCCATGGTCAGGGTGAAGTCTGGGAATTTTACGATTGGTCGGGGTAGTCGGCAAGGCTGCCCCCTCTCACCGTTGTTATTTACGTTGATAGAGCCGTGGCAGAGGCCATTCGTCAGAACGTCCAGATAATCGCTCCGGAAGTGGGATTGAGGGCACACAAGATTACACTGTATGCGGATGATGTCCTTGTGTTTTTATCAAATCCGATGACCTCCGTACCCCATTTGATACAATGTATCAATTCATTTAGGGCTATTTCAGGATATAAGATTAACTTTGCAAAATCGGAGGCTATGCCTTTGGGGAACCTTAAGGATGTACCAGAAGTTGAAGGTGGCTCTAAATTCCCTTTTAAGTGGTCACAGGCAGGGTTCCAATACCTAGGCATTTTTATTACTCCCCAGGTTTGATCTGTTACTTCGGACTAACTTTGCTAACTTGCTTGACAATATTAAGCAGGATCTGCAGAGATGGGAGGCTCTTCCAATTTCATGGCTGGGCTGAATATCTCTCATTAAGACGAATATTCTTCCTTGTTTGCTTTATCCCATGCATATGCTCCCTATAATGTTTCCCAGGTCTATGCTGCGGAAGCTTATGGGGTGGTTTGGTTCCTTTGTCTGGCATCATGGGCGGCCCCTCATCAAACTTACTAAATTGCAGTTGCCTTAAGGAGGTGGAGGAGTTTATTTCCCTGACATCAGAAGGTATCAATTGAGTTCCCTGCTGTCCTTTGTCTGCGATTGGGTAGGTAACGATCCAAACTCAATATGGCTGGATATTGAGGCCTCCCAAGCAAAGTGCCCTTTTATTAACCTTATTCATGGATAAGATGAGGACAGTTATGGACCACTGCCAGAACCCCATTGTCATTACTGGTCAGGGTTTGGAGGGCAATGTGTCAGAGTGAGGGTTATTTATCCAAGACTTCGCCACTTACACCTATAGTTGGCATGCCAGGGTTCAGACCAAGGATGATGGACTCAGGGTTCAAACTATGGGCAGCGAGAGGAGTTTCTAGTTTGGGAGACTTGTTTGAGGGGGAGGTCATGATGTCTTTTGAGCAACTGAGCTGCAAATACGGGTTGCCCAGCAGAGAACTTATCTTTTTTTCAGGTTAGGGATTTCATCCAGAAGAAGACTACGCTTCTCACTAAGCCCTATAAGCCTGATACAGAAAGATTTTTGCTACGTTCCACAATCGCCCTTTTGGTTAGTACCCTCTATCGCCTGCTGGGTGGCAGGGCCTGGCAGGATATTAACCGGTTATGTGAGGTCTGGGAGCAAGAGCTAGGAGTGCAGATCTCTTCTGAAACGTGGGAAAATACTCGAAAGATCTCAATCTGTAATAGGACATGTGCTACGCAGTTAAAAGTTCTGCACAGAGCTCATCTGGCACCAGACCGTCTGGCGAAGTTTTAAAAAGGGGCAACTTCAGTGTGCCCAAAATGTAAAATAAGTGTAGGTACGCTTACCCATTGCTTCTGGACATGCCACAGGCTCCATGTTTACTGGAGCACTGTGGCGGGGAGAGATAGGGAGGGTATTGAGGGCTGAAGTCAAAGTAGACCCGATATCTCTCCTCTTAGGTCTATCGAATTTACCATCTTTAGACAGGCATAGGAAGAAACTATAAGACATGGCAGCCCTACTTGAGTTATTTGGAAGTAGATTTGACAGTTGTCTTAATTAGGGCGTTTGTTTAACCAGGATGGTTAGATTTGTCAAGCCCTGGACCCTGGAGGGGGGTCACCTGAGTTAATACGGGTGTCTCTGGTTTGTTGCCTGTGCCACGTGCTAGTGAGGCAAGGATAGCGAGAGAGAGGAGTTGAACATGTGGCTACAGGGATGGTGCAGGAGGGAGGGTTTTGGATTCTTGGATAATTGGGGCTCTTTCTGGGGTAGGTGGGACCTCTACAAGCAGGATGGTCTTCATCTGAACCGGACGGGTACCAGTATCCTTGGGGGCGGGGGGGGGAGGAGATATTTGCTAATGCTACTGGGGTGGGTTTAAACTAATCCAGCAGGGGGAATGGGAACCAAAATTGTAGTTCGGATATAGAAAAGATTGAGAGTAGGGAGGTCCAAAATCAAGTTTCAGGGATGCAAGATGGCACTGGCAAGCAAGAAGTTGGTTTGAAGTGTGTCTACTTCAACGCCAGGAGCATCTGGAATAAGGTGGGTGAACTTGCAGTCAAGGCAGGTCGTGCCTCACAAACCTTATTGAGTTTTTTGAGAAGGTGACCAAACAGGTAGATGAGAGTAAACCAGTTGATGTGGTGTATATGGATTTCAGCAAGGCGTTTGATAAGGTTCCCCACAGTAGGTTATTGTACAAAATGTGGAGGAATGGGATTGTGGGAGATATAGCAGTTTGGATCAGTAATTGGCTTGCTGAAAGAAGCAAGAGGGTGGTGGTTGATGGGAAATGTTCATCCTGGAGTCCAGTTACCAGTGGTGTACCGCAAGGGTCGGTGTTGGGTCCACTACTGTTCCTCATTTTTATAAATGACCTGGATGAGGGCGTAGAAGGTTGGGTTAGTAAATTTGCAGACGACACTAAGGTCGGTGGAGTTGTGGATAGTGACGAAGGATGTTGTAGGTTACAGAGAGACATAGATAAGCTGCAGAGCTGGGCTGAGAGGTGGCAAATGGAGTTTAATGTGGACAAGTGTGAGGTGATTCACTTTGGTTGGAGTAACCAGAATGTAAAGTACTGCGCTAATGGTAAGATTCTTGGGAGTGTAGATGAGCAGAGAGATCTGTGTCCAGGTACACAGATCCTTGAAAGTTGCCACCCAGGTTGACAGGGTTGTTAAGAAGGCATACAGTGTTTTAGCTTTTTTTAATAGAAGGATCGAGTTCAGGAACCATGAGGTTATGCTACAGCTGTACAAAACTCTGGTGCGGCCGCACTTGACGTATTGTGTACAGTTCTGGTCACCGCATTATAAGAAGGATGTGGAAGCTTTGGAAAGGGTACAGAGGAGATTTACTAGGATGTTGCCTGGTGTGGAGGGAAGGTCTTACAAGAAAAGGCTGAGGGACTTGAGGCTATTTTCGTTGGAGAGAAGAAGGTTGAGAGGTGACTTAATAGAGACATATAAGATAATCAGAGGGTTAGATAGGGTGGACAGGGAGAGCCTTTTTCCAAGTATGGTGACAGCATGCACGAGAGGGCATAGCTTTAAATTGAGGGGTGATAGATATAGGACAGATGTCAGAGGTAGTTTCTTTCCTCAGCGTAGTAAGGGTATGGAATGCTTTGCCTGCAACGGTAGTAGATTCACCAACTTTTAAGTACATTTATGGAATAGTGTAGGTTAGATGGGCTTCAGATTGGTATGACAGGTCGGCACAACATCGAGGGCTGTTATGTTCTATGTCCTATAAACAATGCTCCCGTTCCTTTGTTTGGGAGCTTTGTGCCAAGCATAGCTGTTCTGTATTTTGTGGGTTCTTTTGTTTTTTGTTTTGCTTTTCTTTTTTTTGGTCTTGCTTTGCAGTGTTAGGATTTATTTTGTATTAGAGGGTAGGTTAATAGTTAAGAGACAGTAGTTGTATTGTAATTTGTGGTTTTGTTCTTTTTATTATACTGATATTTGTTATAAAATTATTGAAAAATACAATCAATATGTTTGTAAAGTTTTAAAAAAAATTGTGCTAATAAATATACAAAAAAAATTTTATCATTTGCTGAAAAATTGACGATACTCCAAATGGTAGTCTTGTCTAAGCACTTTATGGTATTAATTATAGCATAATTCTGGGAATCCTGGTCAGAATGCATTTGCAAGTAAATGTGGCTTATGCCCAGCTGTGAGAAAGACAGAACACCTGCCAGCTTTGCATATAAATCCTCTTTCTCAGCTCTAAAGCATTTACCATTTGTTTAAAATCCCCACAAAGGTAACTGACCCATTGGGTTTCAAAATTGGTATGATCGATGCTGCCCAATTCACCTGGACAGTCTCAGATTCCTCCCTCCCCTTCCTCGACCTTTCTATTTCTATCTCAGGCGACCGAATCAACACGGACAACTACTACAAACCGACCGACTCCCACAGCTACCTGGACTACACCTCCTCCCGGTAGACAATGGGGACCCAGTGGATGTTGTGTACCTAGATTTCCAAAAGGTCTTTGACAATGTGCTGCACAAGAAGCTGCTGCATAAGATAAGGATGCATGGCGTTACGGGTAAAGTCTTAGCATGGATAGAGGATTGGTTGACTATTGGTCGGAATAGGTTGGAATTTAGAAGAATGAGGGGGGATCTTATGGAAACAAATAAAATTATGAAGGGGATAGAAGTAGGAAGGATGTTTTCAGTGGCAGGTGAAACTGGGACAAGAGGACATAGCCTCAAGATTAGAGGGAGCAGATTTACGACTGATTGGAAAGGAACTTCTTCACCCAGAGGGTTGTTAATCCATAGAATTCCCTGCCCAGTGAAGTAATTGATGCTACTTCAGTAAACATTTTTAAAGCTAAGGTAGAATCTTTTGAACAATAAAAAATTTAAGGGATACAGTGAGAGCGCAGTAAGTGGAGCCGAGTCCATGAAAAGATCAACCATGAATTTATTGAATGGCAGAGCAGGACCGAAGGGCCGATGGATGACTTCTGCTCCTAGGTCTTATCTTCTAAATGGGCTGAAAAAATAGCAAATGGAGTTCAATCTGGATAAATGCGAGGTATTGCAATTTGGGACAACAAACAAGGGTACGGTTTTTACAATTTCAGCACCGCCTTCCTAACCTGCAATCTTCTTCCCGACCTCTCCGCCCCCCCCCCAGTCTGACCTATCACCCTCACCTTGACCTCTTTCCACCTATCACATTTCTGACGCCCCTCCCCCAAGTCCCTCCTCCCTACCTTTTATCTTAGCCTGCTGGACAAACTTTCCTCATTCCTGAAGAAGGGCTTATGCCCGAAACGTCGATTCTCCTGTTCCCTGGATGCTGCCTGACCTGCTGCGCTTTTCCAGCAACACATTTTCAGCTCTGATCTCCAGCATCTGCAGACCTCACTTTCTCCTCATTCCACAAATTGGACTGGTTTGATGATTCTTTCACTTTTAGCCTGATTTCTGCCTCTACTTTTGCCCATAATGTAAATGGCATTGGGGGTAGGCCTTGCAATGTGGCCTTGTCTCCTCTGGTAGTCCCTTGTCCGTCTTCCAGGAAGGTCATGTATTTGATTAGGACTTCACTCAAGCAGCCATTTTCTAATTGAAAAATGTTGAGCCAATCTAGGTGAATATCTTGACCAATTTCACCCCATTAAGCTTGGGCCTGGGCCTTTTACTTTAATCATTGAGTCAGCTACCTTTCATAAGAGACCGGAACTGAAGTTGTACCCATAATCTGTGATGGTTGCCTGACATAGGTTTTCAGCCTAGTTGAGGTCTTGCCCAAATTTAATGCTGGAGTCAGAGCAAATTTTGTTACAAACTTGTTCTGTGATCACTGATATGGCTGCACCCCCTCATTAAAACCAAATAACCGTTTAACCAGGTGTATACTTTGTTTGATTCTAATTGGGATGTTGCTAAGCAATTTAACAGTCCCAAAGCAGATGGAAGTGGAATTTCCAGGATATGAACTCTCCTGGATACCAGCCTATGAGTTGTCCTACTTTATTTAGGTCTAGGAGGACTCTTTTACTGTCAAGTCTGCATACTGGCAACAACTACAATGGCTTGCTGGTCAAGATCCTGAAGAAAAATTTAACCATTTGCCTGAGGCTTGGCTTTGTTTTAGGGTTTTGTTGTGGGCAGACCTAGAGTCCCTCGGTTCAGGATATGTCCTAAGTGAGGCTATGCAATTGCCTGCATTCAAGTGGTGTTCCCCAAGCTCAGTCTGGCTCATGCAGGTGTCCACTTCCACTGGAACACCTTGTAACTTATCTTTTCAAATGATAAAGCCAGTTGTAGCCCCTGTTAGGAGTCCAGATAAGCTTCAAGTAGCAGGTGTTTTTGAATAGTTACATAATTAATCCCACATATCATATGGTCTTGACTGTTAAACAAAACTAACATGTTTCTGCCAATCATTTTAACCAAATCCCTATTACTGATTCCCATGTTTCCTTAATTGCCAGGTAAAAGCGATAACATCTTAAAATTAGAGGAGACTTGAGTTCATAATATTCCTTAACTATGTCCATCAATTCTTGAAAGGTTTTAGTATGTGCTGCCTCAGGGAAGGTTAGGCTCCTAATGACAGAAAAAGCCACAACTCCATAGGCTTCCAGGAGAATTACTCATTGTGACAGGAAAAACAATGTTGTTTTCCCAAAAAATATGATACATGTTATCTACATGTTGGGCCCAGTCCTTGACAAAGGGGTCCCTTTATTCCTGATGAAGGGCTTTTGCCCAAAATGTCGATTTCGCTGCTCCTTGGATGCTGCCTAAACTGCTGGAAACCAGATTTATCCAGAATCTGGTTTCCAGCATTTGCAGTCATTGTTTTTACCAAAGGGGTCAAATAAGCCAAACTTCCCAAACGAAGGTATGATGTGAGAAAATGTTTATGTCAACTCAAAGACTGCTACAAGCAAGTTTTTTCAGGATCATGCTTTCTTCTCGTCACCACTGAAATAGCTCTCCAGAGGCCAGCATCCAATCATCAAGTCATCCTTTATTTACACACCAACAGTCTTTGAGTAGAGTACTGCCTCATACAGAGTCACGCAGCAAAGTGTCAGTATTCTTGACAGTCAACCTTTTATACCAGCCAGGGCTCCCTGATTGGACGAATTTAACAGCCCTGGTCAGCGAACTCATATTCTAAACAGTCAACAACCCTCATTGCAGTCACTACAGGGAGTGCTTAGTAGAGGTTAAAGTTTCCAAAACATCAAGATTCAGACACAGCAAAATTAATAACTATGAGAAGGGATGAAGTCCATGGAGGATTGAGGGTGTTGTACTTAAAGCATGCAGTATACAAAACAAAGTAAATGAGTGCATAGGAGCAGATTACTGCAGATGCTGGAATCTGTACTGAAAACAACAAATGCTGGAGATCACGGCAGATCAGGCAGCATCCAAGGAGAGCATGGGGGTCAGGCAGTATCCATGGGGTGTGAGGGGGAGATGTGTTTCGTGGTGGCACTCTGCTGGAGTTGTCTGAAATGGCAAAGAATGATTCTTTGAATGTGGAGGCTGGTGGGATGGAAAGTGAAGACAAAGGGAGCCCAATCTCACTGCTGTGAGTGATGGGAAGGGGCAAGGGTAGAAGCATGGGTGATTGTTCTGATGCGATTAAGGGCCCAATCAATAACAGAGTGGGAGAGCACTGTTATGGAAGAAGTCAGTCATGTCAGCAGTACTGATTTGGAAGGTGGCATCATCCAAATAGATACAATATAGGTAAAGGAACTGGGAGAATGGGATGGAATCCTTCCAGGACCTGACATATAAAGAATTGTAATGAAGGTAGCTAGGGGAGTCAGTGGCTTTGTAGTGGATGGCAGTGGATAGTTTATTACCCAAAATGGAGAAAGAGGTCAATGAAATGAAGGGAAGTGTCAGAAATGGACGATGTGAAAGTATTAGAAGGGTGGAAATTAGAGGCAAAATCTAGATAGTTTTCAAGCTCCTGGTGGGAGCATGAAGCAGCAGTGAAACAGTCATTGATGTACTGAGAAAAGAGTTATGGGAGGAGGCCAGTGTCGGACTGGACCAATGATTGTTCCATATACCCCATAAAGAGGCAGGGCATAACTGGAACCCATGCAGGGGCCCATAGCCACTCCTTCGACTTGGTAGAAGTGAGATGAATGAAAGGAGAAATTAATCAGTAAGAGAACAAGTCCAGCCAGGCAGAGGGGAGTGGTGGTGGATGGGGAGTGTTCAGGCTTCTGGTTATGGAAGAAGCTGAGAGCTCTTAGACCATCCGTGGTGGGAATGGAAGTATAGAGAGCTTTGATATCAGTGGTGAACAGGAAGCAATTAGGGACAGGGAACTGGAAATGGTCAATATGGTGGAGGCATTAGAGAATCACGGGTCAGCAGTGTCTAGGCAAGTGAGTTTGTAGCGCAGATTCAAATTGGCCAGTACGATATAGGGACATGGCTACAAGGGGATCAGGGCTTGGAACTGAATATCCAAGAATACATCTCCTATTGAAAAGTCACTCAAGGGAGGTAAAGTTGCCTTACTAGTAAGAAATAAAATTAAACTGATAGCAAGAAGTGATGCAGCATCAGGAGGCATAGAATATGCGTGGGCAGAGTTAAGAAACTGCAAAAGATAAAAGACCCTGATAGGATTTGTGTACAGATCTCATTCCACTAGTCATGATGTGGGGAGGAAAATAAATCAGGAGATAGAAAAGCCATATAAGAAAAGCATTATTACAATCATCAGGTGCAAGTGAACTGTGAAAATCAGGTTGCCTTTGGATCCCAAGAAAAGGAATTTGTGGAATGTCTATGAGATTTATTTTGGAGCAGCTTGTGGTACTGCCCACCAGGGAATAGGCAATTTTCGGTTTAGTGATGTGTAATGATGCAGAATTAATAAAAGAGCTGAAGGAGAAGGAGGCCCCTGGGGGCAGTGACCATAATATGATAGAATTCACCCTGCAATTTGAGAGGAAGAAGCTGGAATCAGATGGTAAAGGTATTACAATTGAATAAAGGAAACTACAAAGACATGAGGGAGGAGCTGAATTCACCCTACAATTTGAGAGGAAGAAGCTGGAATCAGATGGTAAAAGGTATTACAATTGAATAAAGGAAACTACAAAGACATGAGGGAGGAGCTGGCCAGAGTTCATTGAAAGGGGAGCCGAACACGGAAGGTGATGAAGCAGCAATGGAGATGTTTCTGGCAGTAATTCAGGAGGTGCAGCAGAAGTCCAATGCAATGTTAGTGTTCATTTCAAGACAGCTAGAATACAAGAGAAGACATGAACTGCTGAAGCTGTAGAAGGCTGTGGTGAGACCATATTTAAAATACTGAGTAGTTTTGGGCCCTATATCTAAGAAAGGATGTGCTGGTGTTGGACAGAGTTCAGATGAAGTTTATAAGAATGATCAAAGGAATGAAGGATTTGTCATATGATGAGCAGTTGGGGACCCTGGGTTTCCACTCAATGGAGTTCAGATGGATATGGGGGGGAGGATCAGATTGAAAATTACAGAATACTGAGAGGCCTGGACTAGAATGGATGTATTTCCTCTAAGAAAATGTTTCAATCCAAGATGATGTTTCCAGTATTAGGACAGAGTAGGATCCAAGGGCACAGTCTGAGAGTGAAGGAACATCTCTTTAGAACTGAGGTGAGGAGGAATTTCTTCAGCCAGAGGGAGGCAAATATATGGAACTCATTGCTGCAGAAGGCAGTGGAGTCCAAGTTATTGAGTGTATTTAAGATAGAGATGGATATGTTCATGATTAGCAAGGAGATCAACGGTTATGAGAAGTCAGGACAATGAGGTTGAGGAATATATCAGCCATGATCGAATAGCAGAGCAGACCCAATTGGCTGAATTACCTAATTCTGCTTCTCCCTGTCCACCCTATCTAACCCTCTGATTATCTTATATGTCTCTATTAAGTCACCTCTCAACCTTCTTCTCTAACAAAAACAGCCTCAAGTCCCTCAGACTTTCCTTGTAAGACCTTCCCTCCATACCAGGCAACATTCTAGTAAATCTCCTCTGCACCCTTTTCAAAGCTTCCATATCCTTCTTATAATGCGGTGACCAGAACTGTACACAATACGCCAAGTGCGGCCGCACCAGAGTTTTGTACAGCTGCAGCATAACCTCATGGTCCCTGAACTCGATCCCTCTATTAATAAAAGCTAAAACACTGAATGCCTTCTTAACAACCCTGTCAACCTGGTTGGCAACTTTCAAGGATCTGTGTACACTTTGCCAGGAAAAATAAAAAAACGGAACATTATCTGGAGAGAGACCCAGAAAGCTGTGGAGGGCCCTTTTTCTATTCATTTGGGGCGAGGGCATCACCAGTGGGACCAGCATTTATTGTCCATCCCTAATTGCCCAGAGGGCAGTTAAGAGTCAACTACATTGCTGTGGGTCTGGAGTCACATGTAGGCCAGACCAGGTAAGGATGACAGTTTCCTTCCCTAAAGGACATTAGTGAACCAGGTGGGATTTTCCTGACAGTCAGCAAAGGATTCATGGCCATCATTAGTTTCTTAATTCCAAATTTTTACTGAGCTCAAATTCCACCACCTGCCATGGCAGAATTTGAACCTGGGTCCCTAAGACAGTAAATAAAAACCGAAAGAACTGTGGGTGCTGTAAATCAGAAAACAAAAACAGAAATTGCTGAAAAAGCTCAGCAGGTGTGGCAGCATCTGTGGAGAGAAATCAGAGTCAACATTTCAGGTCAAGTAACCCTTCTTCAGTTCTGAGGTCATTCGATCTGAAACATTAACTCTGATTTCTCTCCACAGAAACCATCAGCTCTGCTGAGCTTTTCCAGCAATTTCTGTTTTGTCCCCAGGACATTACCTGAGTCTTTGGATTAACAGTCCCTTAATAATAACATTAGACCTTCATCTATCCTAATAGCCTGGATATCATTGTATATCAATCACAAGTAGCTAGCATACAGGTTCAGCGAGTAATTAGGAAAACAAATAGAATGATAGCCTTTAATGCAAGGAGATAGAGCATAAAAGAAAACAACTTGAGAAAAATCACAAGCATTAAAAAAACACAATGTTTTTCTTTACTTGTTTTGAACTCTCATTACAACTGTTTAGGGTATTGGTGAGCCTGTTCCTAAAATCCAGCATACAACTTTGATCTCCTAACCCCAGAAGAGATAGACTGGCATGGAAGGCAGCTGAGAGGTTTACACTGAAGGTAAATGGGGTTCCTTTCAGTTATTGGATCCTCCTTGCCCCTCAAATATATGTAAATATTAGTATTGTGTAAGAAAGGTCTCTGTTTGATTTTGGGAAAGAGTCAAAGTTCACAGTTTTGTTTGGTTGCTTGATATACAACAGTGCAGAACCAAATTGCTTTTGCGACAATGTACTGTATATATGTACAAAAAGATTCTTTTATGAATAAAGTATATTTTTGAAATTACGAAAAGCAGCTGAGAGTTTTACAGAACTGAATTGCTTTAATGTAATATATACTTGTATATAAAGATATTTTATGAATAAAATATAATTTTGAAATTTAAAAATGACTGAGAGGTCTCTATGCACTGCCACACGCTGCCTTCGAAGTGGCTGCTCTGGTGAAGAGACTGTCACAAATCTCCTTTTGGAATGTGCCTTTTCAAAGTAAGTCTGGAGAGAGAAAAGTGGTGTTTATCGAGATTTGTCCGGAGCAGGACTCTGGGCTCTACAGGTTGTTCCCTGGGATTCACACCAAAACAAAGATCGACTGTACCTGGAGGACCACCAACTTGATGAAAGATGCTTTTTGGTCTGCCCAAAACATATTGGTCTTCCCGTGCAAAGAGTTGACCTCAACTGAACTGCAGATTGGCACATTCCAAATTCCAGGATGCACCAAAGCTAGGGCAGAAGCGCCGAGGCACAGTGGGGAAATGTCACGGTCTAAGGTCTTTTTGTCAAAGTGTCATGAGGGTCTGTTTAGTTACCAGACCCTCTCATTGCCTCAATGTATGTAAGTAGTGGCCTACATGAGTAAAAAATGCCTTTGGTTTTTGCAACAGCAGGAATGTCAAATTCTAATGTTTGTTTCTCTTGATCAGAAATCACATGACATAGGTTATAGCCTCAAACATGTTTATTTGAAATCGCAAGCTTTTAGGGCTAGACTCCAAAAGCTTGTGATTTCAAGTACTGTAAACCTGTTGACTATAACCTGGTGTCATGTGATTTCTGACTTTGTCCACCCCAGTCCAACACCAGCACCTCCACATCATGTTTTTCTTTATATGCAAAAACTGTACAGAACTGCTTTGGTACCTGTGAATATAGATAAAGATTTTTTTTTAAATCAAGATTTTTTGTGCAAGAAAAAAAGTTGATGTTTATGGGTTGATAAAACTGGGATGAATGGATCTCATATGATGAAACATTGAGCAGGATGCACTGTTATAGGTTAGAACTTAGAAGAATGAGTGAATCTGTTTTAAAACATAGGGACTCAAAATGGTCATTGGTGGGAGGATGTTTCATCTCGTAGGGAAAATCTAGTAGTGGGGTCAGAGTTTCAAAGTAATGATTCTCTCCCATTTAAGATGAGTAATTTCTTCCTTGAGGTTAAAAATCACAACACCAGGTTCTAATCCAACAGATTTATTTGGAAGCACTAGCTTTCGGAGCACTGCTCCTTCATCAGGTAGCTGTTGGACAGGATCATGAGACACAGTATTTATAGCGAACGATTACAGTGTCATGCAACTGAAATGATATATTGAACAAACCTAGATTGCTGTTACATCTTGCACCTATTAGAATGGGTTGCAGGTTTCTGTTCATTAATATGTAGATCCCAGAACTTCTTTTAAAGCTCATTCTCGAGATAACTTAAGGTTTTATGAAAAAAAAGGCGACATCTCAGCTCAGACAATGTATTAAAGGTGTTAGGCGTGAGAGAGGGTTTGCATGAGTGTGTGAGTATGTAAGAGTGTGTGTGTATGTGCGAGAGAGAGTGTATCATGTAGTGGGGTCACCTGCAGTGTGACATGAACCCAAGGTCCCGGTTGAGGCCATCATCATGGGTTCCGAACTTGGCTATCAGCCTCTGCTTGGCCACTGTGCATTGGTGTGTATCCCAAAGTCTTCCATGGAGGACTCTTGTACATGCAGTCACTCATACACACACATACACCCCCCACACTCACTCTCACAGAATTACATTCCATCTGCATGCAATTCTGGTCTCCTTCCTATTGGAAAGATGTTGTGAAACTTGAAAGGGTTCAGAAAAGATTTACAAGAATGTTGCCAGAGTTGGAAGATTTGAACTATAGGGAGAGGCTGAACAGGCTGGGGCTGTTTTCCCTGGAGTGTCAGAGGCTAAGGGGTGACCCTATGGGGATTTACAAAATTATGAGTGGCATGGATAGGGTAAATTGACAGAGTCTTTTCCCTGGGGTCGGGGAGTCCAGAACTAGAGAGCATAGGTTTAGGGTGAGAGGGGAAAGATATAAAAGAGACCTAATGGGCAACATTTTCACGCAGAGAGTGGTACATGTATGGAATAAGCTGCCAGAGGAAGTGGTGGAAGTTGGTACAATTGCAATATTTAAGAGGCATTTGGATGGGTCTATGACTTGGAAGGGTTTGGAGGGATATGGGCTGGGTGCTGGCAGGTGAGTCTAGACTGGGTTGGGATATCTGGTCAGCATGGACGGGTTGGACCGAGGGGTCTGTTTTCCATGCTGTACATCTCTATGACTCTATTACACTCACGCACGTATGCACACATGCAAACACACACTCTCTCGTGCACTCAAACGCGCGCACACACAAATACTCTCATGCATGCACATACGCATATAAATCTATGGGGTGAATTTGCAGAATTATATTTGCAGATACATTCGATTTGCTCAAAAAGTGCACTATTTACAGACAGGAGAAAGTGAGGACTGCAGATGCTGGAGATCAGAGCTGAAAAATGTGTTGCTGGAAAAGCGCAGCAGGTCAGGCAGCATCCAAGGAGCAGGAGAATTGACTTTTCGGGCATAAGCCCTTCTTATAAATTCCTACTTTGGAAATAGAACCACTCTTACTCAAGATTGTGATACAGACAGACTCTAACCTCACACCTTTAATGCATTGTCTGAGCTGAGATGTCACTTTTTAAATAAAACCGTGTTATCTCGAGAATAGGACTGAAGAGAAGTTCTGGGATTTACATATAAATGAACTGAAACCTGCAACCCATTCAAAAAGATGAAAGACATAATAATGATCTAGGTTTGTTCAATATATCATTTCAGTTGCATAACACTGTGGTCTTTTGCTTTAAATTTTATTCTTATGATCCTGCTTCACAGCTACCTGATGAAGGAGCAGTGCTCCAAAAGCTACTGCTTCCAAAAAACCTGCTGACCTACAACCTGGTGTTGTGGGATTTTTAACTTTGTCCACCCCAGCCCAACACTGGCACCTGCAGTACCTACTTTTGCATCCGCCATATCATGACTTCCCTGAGGTGGTCATTAATCTTTGAATTTTTCTACCCTAGCAAGCAGAGGTGGCCTGGGTTAATGAATATATTCGAGGCTGAGGTAAGCAAACTTTTCATCTTTAAGGAATTAAAAAGCGGGTGGAGGGGAGAAATGTGTGAAATTGGGGCATGATCAAATACCCCATAATCTTACTGTATAGTGGGATAAACCGAAGGAAACGATCCACTCATACTCTTACTGATTTTGTTCAAGGCAATTGAAATGAGCAACAAATGCTGCCACATACAAAAAAAACCCAGAAATGGCTGGAGAAATTCAGCAGGTCTGGCAGCATCTGTGCAAAGAAAGCAGGATTAACGTTTCGGGGTCTGCACTGGATTCACGTTTCCAGCATCTTCAGTTATTTTGTTAAATGGTGACACACACCGTTTATAGAATTTTTTTTTCATTTGGAGAGACAAATAAAACCATGTTTTTATTTGGAAAAAAAGGCATGTTTATTCTCCCTGTTTTGAACCCTTGTTTACAAGAATTAAAAATCTGACGAGTTGGGGTAAAGTGTTCCCTAATGTGGCGAGGTCAGGTGACGGAATCTCCAGGGAGGCAACTTAAGTTTCACTTGAAACGTGAGTCCCAGTGGATTCCAGTGGGAAAAGCTGTTTTTGTTCAGGGAGGGGAGGGAAAATTCTTTTTGCATATTGGTCACTCACCAAGTCCTACCTGGTCTAGAGAGGGACTGTAACTGACTTAAACGTTTTAAATGCTCCCCTTCTTCACTAACCCAACCTGACCGAGGGTTGAAGGCTCCTTTTCGAGTTTTACGGACACATTCCGAATGCATGAGTAGTGGAGAATCCACCCTCGCCAATCCCAAGATCTGTTTTTCAATTGTTCTCTTCCTGCTTCCTCCTTGCGCTCTATCAGTGGATCCGCCTGCTCCCCACGACATTTTCCAGGCGTTCACCGTCACAGTGGGAGAAGCGAATCGTCTTTCTCAAACTAAACTCTTCTCTGAGGTGAGTTCACTTCTTTGGCCAGGATTGTTTTTATTTTGAATCTGTCTCGTTCTGGCTGAGAGTTTAGTTTCCTTCTCTTGGTAAATTCCTCTCTGGTTTCTCCGTCCCTTCCTGAGCGTCAAACTGAAATCTGTGCTCTTTTAACCTAGAATAACATTATTTAAACTGACCAACCAATCTATGGTACGAAATTACTTTTGATCCTCGGATAAAAATTAGCAACCAAAGAGAATCTGGCTGCAAAGGATTGAACTCATATAAACCAGTAAATGAAATGGTTAATTGAGAAACATATACGTACTTTGTGGAAGACTTGACATCATATTATGACCCACGCCATGTATATCTGTAAATGTTTCACTCCGGGCTCACCAACAGTCTGCCCCCCCTTTAAACTGCATCGATTTCGTCGTTTATTTCTTTTTATTCCAGTTTGCAAATATCTGACTAATCGAAATGAAGCGGGGCTGTGAAGCTGGTTTCCACCCTAAGCCCCATTGGATGTCTAACACTTTAAGAGTATTAACAGCTTTTATTTATTTATTAGGCGGGGGCGCAGTCACAGGAACAGGGAGCTTGTCTGGTTCCATACAGTTACACTTTCCCAGTATGTGCGCAATGAAGTGAATTGCAACAGACCACCTTTGTCATTTCACAGAAGGTTACCCACATCGTTTGGGGACCCAGCCCGGACATTTCCTGATTTAGGTGGTGCATTTGTAGGGAGGTTATAATTAGTCCAGTGCTGCTAATAGGAAAATGGAGGAAATAAGAGTCCTGAAGAAGGTTACACCCGAAACGTCCACTTCACCGCCTGATGCTGCCTGGCTTGCTGTGTTCTTCCAGCCTCCTGCCTGTTTTGGATTCCAACATCTGCAGTTTTTTTTGTCTCTAACAGGAAAATGGGAGCAGGTCTAGACTATGAAATCCTGACAGCCGATTCCTCAACAAGTGAGATTCTTGCTTTCTGTATCATAACTGCAATCCACTGCCTGCCTCCGTTTCCTATTATCATTATTGTCCAATCGACCTGTCCAGAGGTGTTACTACACCCTGGTTGAGAGGTAGTGACCTATCACTGCACCACAAGAATCCTGCCATTCCCTGTACATACCTGTCCAGCACAAATCTATTTCAGATTTTATAGCCAATTAAGCTAGCATCTACTGTATTAGATTAGATTACTTACAGTGTGGAAACAGGCCCCTCGGCCCAACAAGTCCACACCCACCCGCCGAAGCGCAACCCACCCAGACCCGTTCCCCTAACACTACGGGCAATTAGTGAGTGTTTCACACTTCCACTATTCTCTGTGTGATGAAGAGTTTCCTAACTTCTCTTTTAAATGGTCCATCTCTGACTAATATTATCTCATCCTGTTCTCAACCTCTACCCCACCAGAAAATGCTTCCCTCTATCTAGGCCATTAATTCTTTTATTTAAAAATAACTAAAAAATATCTATATCAAAGCATCCCTCAATCTTTTACATTGCAGAGGATATGAACCTAATTTGTAATTTTTACTTAACATAATACTGCATTTGTGTTACACTCTAACTTCTTAGATTTGATGTCCTGAAGAATAATCTGGTAACTATTCTTTGTAGTTAATTTTAGTTTAGGGATGATCAGTTGTTACACATTTTTTAGAATCATACAGCACACGAGACAATTTTGTCCTTTGTAATCCTGCTGGCTCTTTGAAAGAGCTGAAAATGTGTTGCTGGAAAAGCGCAGCAGGTCAGGAAGCATCCAGGGAACAGGAGAATTAACATTTCGGGCATAAGCTCTTCTTCCTGAAGAAGGGCTTATGCCCGAAACGTCGATTCTCCTGTTCCCTGGATGCTGCCTGACCTGCTGCGCTTTTCCAGCAACACATTTTCAGCTCTTATCTTCAGCATCTGTAGACCTCACTTTCTCCTCCTTTGAAAGAGCTATCCAGTTAGTTCCACACTCAAGCTCTTTTCCCAAAGTTCTGCGACTTTTCATTTTCCAAGTATGTCACCTCCCTCCTTGTTGTTTGTTGTTATTTGAATCCATTACACAATGCACTTTGAGGCTGTGAGGCCTTGATTTAAAAAAAAATCACTCCACAAAGAATCGCCAGCCCTGAGCTTTAATTATTTTTGACCCAGAGAGTGAAGGGATGGATCTCTGCTTTCACAGTTTCACGAAAGGACACCCAAAGCTACATTTGTGTTCCAAAGTTTTTCATAGTCAATAAATTACATCTGAAGTGTACTCGCTACTGTTACACAGGCACATAGATCCAGAGCCAAATTATACATGCCAGGGTCCTGTAAACTATAAATGTGGTTCAGGCAATATTGGTTGAGGGTTGAATGCATTCACCTGAAGCTAAGAGGAGTTTCAGATTAATGTGTCATTGGAAAAGCAGTGTCAACAATGCAGAGCATCCAGAATACTGCACTGAACAGTCATGCTTTGAGCTAGTGGGGGGGGTTTGAACATATAACCTTTTGCCTCAGATGCCAATGAGTAATATAGCTAATCCAAATTGACAGAATGGTAGCAGGGGAGACCGTAGCACCAGACTAGTAATCCAGTGGCCTGGGCTAATGGCCTGAGAACATGGGTTCAGATGACAGCTGATGAAATTTGAATTTGATTAATAAATCTAGAGTTATGAGCAAGGTTTTAATGACCGTGAAACTATGATACATTGTCTGAAAAATCCACCTGGTTCACTGTGATTTTTTAGGGGAGGAAATCTGCTGTTCTTGCATTGTCTGTCTCATGTGACTCCAGGTTTAATCTTAACTTTCCTCTGAAATGGCCCAGTGAGCCATCCAATTGTACCAAACAGCTATAGATACCAGAAGGACTGCAGCAGTTCAAGAAGTAGCTCACCACCACCTTCATAAGTCGAGTTAGGAATGGACAACATCCCTTGTTTTTTTTTTAAGTCACTATAAAATAAATAGGATTAAACAGCTTGTTCAACCAGTTTGGCCTCATGAGATGGGGCAGAAATTAATGCCGCCCAATCCAATATTTTTGTAATTCACTAAATTCAGGTGACGTTCCTAAAGCTTAGGAAGTGATTAACTGGATATTGATGAAGAGCCAAGCTATAGACCATAAAATTTCAAAATATTAGGCGTAGGTTTTGATAGTGACTTTTCGTCTAGTGAATGACTCATCTAGAGATGACTTAACGTAGCTTCTGGATTGGGTTTGGGTGGAGGGAGGGGGGTGGGCAGTGAGTGGGGGCATGTCCCTTTTGACCTCAGTAGAATCATAGAGATGTACAGCACGGAAACAGATCCTTCAGACCAACCTGAGCATGCTGACCAGATATTCTAAATTAATTGAGTCCCATTTGCCAGCATTTGGCCCATATCCATCCAAACCCTTCCTATTCATTTACCCATTCAGATGCCTTTTAAATGTTATAATTGTACCAGCCTCCACCACTTCCTCTGGCAGCTCATTGTATACATGTACCACCCTCTGTGTGAAAAAAGTTGCCCCTTAGATACCTTTTAAATCTTTCCCCTGTCACCTTAAACCTATGTCTTATAGTTGTGAAATCTCCCACTCCGGAGAAAAGATCTTATCTACTTACCCTATCCATGCCCGTCATAATTTTATTGACGTGCGAGGGAAAATAGCCCCAGCTTATTCAGTCTCTCCCTATAGCTCAAACCCTCCAACCCTGGCAACATCCTTGTAAATCTTTTCTGAACCCTTTCAAGTTTAACAACGTTCTCCCTATATCAGGGAGACCAGAATTACACACAGTATTCTAAAAGTGGCTAAACCAATGTCCTGTACAGATGCAACATGACCTCCCAACTCCGATACTCAATGCACTGACCAACAATGGCAAGCACACCAGATGTCATCCTCACTATCCTATCTACCTGTGGCTCCACCTTTTAAGGAGCTATGAACCTCCTGACTAATAATTTGTTGGGGGGTACGATGTGGGGAGCTAGAATGCAAATGCCACATAAGCATTAACCTCATTAATTGTCAGATTTACAACATCTCTCACTCTCCATGACAATGTTCCACAGACAGCAAAAGAGTCATATTTGACATACACCTGACAGTTCAATATTCCCTCAGTACTCCATTGAAAAGCCAGCTGATTTATTTTGCTCAAACTGTGGAACAGAACTTGGAAAAGGTAAAGGATACAATGAATGTGCATCTTTCTCCATCTCTGGCAATTTTTTCTAGAGTCACCAGATGGTGTAACAATTGAGATATAACAACAAAGTTACAAAATATTTGATCTTGTGGTGGTGAGGTGTTAAATTACCATATCGGGTTTTCCACAAGAAAATATCAACTGACTGTCTAGGCTGCACACATGCTGCCTACAAATGTACATTAATGAAGTTTGACCTCTGACATAGAGTCAGCTTAATAAACTAACCAGTTAGACATATGCTGGATCAATCAATATGATCAATTTACTTAAGTCGAATGAGACATGATAGTCTACATATTTTTCCAATATCATTTGTTGTAATTACTATACCATGTTAACTGTAATCTGTCCATTCACACTGTACTTCAGTCAGTGGGCTATAATAGATATCAATGGACAGTCCTTACCAAGGTTGCATAGAGGAATGCCAGAAAGGGAAGATGTGGAGGTGCTGGTGTTGGACTGGGGTGGACAAAGTTAAAAATCTCACAACACCAGGTTATAATCCAAAAGATTTCAGAGCGCTGAACCTCCATCAGGTAGCTGTGAAGCAGGATCATAAAACACAGAATTTATAGCAAAAGACCACAGTTTCATGCAATTAAACAAACCTAGATTGATGTTAAGTCTTTCATCTTTTAGAATGAGTTGCAGGTTTCAGTTCATTAATATGCAAATCGCAGAACTTCTTTAAGTCTCATTCTAGAGATAACTTAAGGTTTTATTTTAAAAAAAGGTGACATCTCAGCTCAGACAATGCATTAAAGGTGTGAGGTCAGAATCTGTCTGTATCTCAATCTTGAGTCAGACTGGTTCTATTTCCAAAGTAGGAATTTGTAAAATGTTACATAGATTGACTGCTTGCATTGACCGCCTGCAAGTTGTGTGCTTTTTAGCAAAAATAGAATGTATCTGAAAATACAATTGTGCAAGTTCAAATTCACCCCATAGACTTATGAGTGTGTGTGTTTACGTGTGTGCATGCTTGGTTGAGTGTGTGCATGAGTGTGATGGAGTATTAGCCTGTTAGAGGGTGTGTGCATAGGTGTGAGTGTGGGGTATGTGTGTGTGTGTCTGACTGAGAGAGAGTGTATAGTGTAGTGGGGTCACCTGTAATGTGACATGAACCCAAGGTCCCAGTTGAGGCCATCCTCATGGGTACCGAACTTGGCTATCAGCCTCTGCTCAGCCACTCTGCTTTATTTCATAACCCAAAGTCGGCCTCAGAGGATGGTCACCTGAAGATCCGAGGCCAAATGTCCTGACTGCTGAAGTGTTCCCCGACTGGGAGGGAACATCCCTGTCTGGTGATTGTTCCAGGGTGACCGTTTATCCAGGAAAAGTTAAGAGATGAGCCATATAGAAGTTATAGGTTAAATGTGTGAACATAGTTAATGCAATTATTTGTGTCAGTGTGTAAACAAGGACAAGATTGACACAGTATGAAATGGGAGTATGAGACAGGTTAAACAGACTCAGGTCAAATAAATCCTCAGCAGAAGAGAATATCTATCCCACAGAAACAAAAGTAGAGATTTGGGACACACTGATCATTATTCTGGATTCAGATGACATTGAGGGAGGTGCCAGTGGATCAGAAACAAACCAATGTGACATCTACATGTGGACCCCGAAGAATCCCCTTCACCCCAACCCCTGTAACCCCCATTCCAGAAGGCAGTTTGTAGACAATACAAAATTAGGACAGTCCACTTGGATAAGGAAACTCAGCACTTAAAAAGTGGAGTTGGAAATTTTTAAAAAATCACCATTGTCATACTGAATCATGGGAGGTTGCTCTGTCATTGGAGCTGAGGGTCGCCTGTCTGAGGTAACAGGAGAGATTGAGAAGGAGTTTCCTTCATGGCAACCTCAGCCAATGTGGGCATTGAACCCACACTGTTGGCATTACTCTTCCTCACAAACCAGCCATCCAGGCAATGGAGCTAACTGATCCCTGAGTTGGAGATTGTGTATCTTATTGATTGTGAAAATGGAGATGAGGAAGTCAAGTGCTAGAAGTAAATTTTTCAAGTTTAGTTGAATGAGCTACTTCAAGGCTGGAGTATCAAATAATTTTATTTGGCTTTGATCAGAGAGGCAACTGTGATCTAATGATTACTGAATGTTGTGATGTTCAGTGAGTTGATCCCTTCTAGAGTTTGGAATGAGCTACAAAAGGAGTTGTTTGTGTAGTCGTTAGGGTACTGTGGCCCTAGAGCATTAAGTTGTAATTTGTTCACTGGGAGATGTTTGTATCTCAGGAGACAACAATGACAAATTGTAAAATGTGTCACTCCCTTTTAGGAGTCTACCTTCTCTTTGTTATTGAACAAAGCCATTTTGATTCACAGTTCAATTATGAAGATGTGACTTAGTTGTTTTGAGTCACTGGTGGCCCTAGGAAAGAGCTGTTGGGTTGTCAACTCTAATTCAATTAATTCCTGGAGATTTCATCACATAATCTGCTCCAACATTGCTGCATTTAGTTAGTAAATAGATCTACCATGCTGCACATTGCTGTCCCATGCCTATTTAATACTCCGTTCTCCTGATTTGCTTTTTTGTTGTTTTCTCCCTTTGGTGTAATGGATTATGAGTCATAGTCATACAGCACAGAAAGAGGCTCCTTGGTCAATTTTCTCTGTGCCAGTCATCAAGCACCTATCTATTCGAGTCCTGTTTTCCAGCACTTGGCCCCTAGCCTTGTCTTCTATTTGATGATGGCTCTATGATCACTGAGGAGATGACAGCACTAAGTGTTATAAATGGAGAAAAGGACAAAAGAGAAGTACAGTAGGAACAGACTCTTTGCGCCCCCCCCCCCCCCCC
>NC_057729.1:55916606-55933592 GCF_004010195.1 Chiloscyllium plagiosum
TCATCATGCCCTAACTAAACTAAAAAACAAACCTTCTGCCCTTATTCGGTCCGCATTCCTCTATTCCCTCCCTATCCATGTTACCATCCAGATGTCTCTCAATTGTCACCAATGTGCCTGCTTCCAACACCTCTTGTGGCAGTGTGTTCGAGATTCCTAATACTCTCTGCGTGAAAACTTCCCTTCCACGACTCCCTTAAACTCCACCCCACCCCGGTCACCTTGAACCTGTGCCATCTTGTAATTGAAACCTTGACCCTGGGAAAATAGCCTCTGACTTTCCACCCTATCTATGCCTCTCATAATTGTGTAGACCTCTATCAGGTCTCCATCAAGCTGCCATCTTGCGAGTGAAAACAATCCTAGTCTTTTTAACCTTTCCACATAGCCAATGCACTTGAGACCAGGCAACATCCTGGTGAACTTTCTCTGCAATCTCTCCAAAGCTTCCATGTCCTTCTGTTAATGTGGCGACCAAACCTGTGCACAGTACTCCAAATGTAGCTTAACCAGGGTTTTATATAGCTGCAATATAGTTTGCCAACTCCTGTACTCCATGCCCTAGCTAATGAAGGCAAGCATGCATCATGCTTTCTTATAGAAAATCACTTTGGCCACCTGCATTATCTGTGACACAATCAAGAAGGGATCAAGCTTCCAATTCAAGATGTACAGAGAGAACAACAGAATAAAAGCATATTAACAAGTACTATGTCCTCATCCTCCCCAGCGATCATAGCCTCATTGCTAATGTCCTGAGTCCATGATGAGCAAACTAGGGAGGGACTATAATATCTGACTGAGATTGGGAAGAATCAAAGGTTGTGAAGAATATAGGAACATAAGAATTCGGAGCAGGAATAGACAACTCCTGCTCAACCTGCATCAGAAACAGGAAGCTTTATTAAACTACACATTAGATTAGGTAGTGGCATGTATCTCTTGCATTGTTCAGATATGCAAAGTATCATTTCGTTGTTCAGATACTTCACTAGGACAAAAATAGATTCATATTCAAATTGAATAATTTGTTTCTGGAAGAGAAAGTGATTAGGAATTAAATGACCCGAATTGCTCCGTCAGAAACAGGAGCTTTAAGAGCAGCAGGAGGCCAGTCAGCCCCTCTAACCTATTCTGCCGTTCAGTTAAATCACCACTAATCTTTCCCTCAATTCATTTATCTGCCTTTGCTCTGAAAGTTGAAAATAGTAAATGCCCCAGGGGAGTGTAAAAAGTGCAGGGAATTAATTTTTTTTAAATATTAGGAGAGTGAAGAGGAGATATGAAAAAGATTCGATGCATAACGTGATTTGGAGATGCTGGTGTTGGACTTGGGTGCACAAAGTTAAAAATCACACAACAGGTTTAATTGGAAGCACTAGCTTTCAGAGCAATGAAGGAGCGGCGCTCCGAAAGCTAGAACTTCCAATTAAACCTGTTGGACTATAACCTGGTGTTGTGTGATTTTTAACGATGCATAACATTAAGGGAAATCCAAAAGTGTTTTACGAAGTATATTAGAGGAAGGGGAATAGCCAGAGAAAGAGTAGGGCCCATTGGGGCCCCACTGCCTAAAAAGGTTTTAGAGATGGGGACACTGGAGATTTAAGCAATACAGAGGAACCTCAATTATCTGAAGGACACGAGTGGGGAGTATTTCATTCAGTTAATAAAATTCCAGATGATCGAATGCCTGATAACATAGTTTAACCAAGCATCGGGTCCTTGTGATCTTGTCGGATAATCCAATATTCGGATAATCGAGGTTTCTCTGTATTTAGATAAACTCTTGAAGCACCATAAAACTATAGGCCAAGTGCTGGAAAACAGGACTAGTGTGGACACAGTGGACTGATTGGCCTCTCTGTGTTGTAGCAATTCTGACTAACGTTTCCCTCAAAAAAAGGAAATAGTTTCTTTGTATCTATGTTATAAATTGCTCCCAACATTTTAAATAGCTCAGTCTGATCACCCCTCAATTGTTTATACCCTACTCCCCAGCAAGAGAGATTGCACACATCTCATTTAAATGCATTGAGCATCCTTACTTCCCTGTTGTTGGCCATGCCTTCAGCTGCCCAGGCAATAAGCTCTGGAATTTTCACCCTAAATCTCTCCTCCATCTATTATTTCTTTTCACAGCTCCTGAAAACTCAGCTCTTCAACTAAACTCTTAGTCATCTCCCCTTGTTTCTCTTCTTGTTCTTCTGTCGTATTTTGTTTTATGATGTTCCTGTGAAGTGCCTCACAATGTTCCATTATGTTAAAGGTGCCACATCAGCGCAAGTCATTGTTATTATTGGAATACAGACAAAGTCTCATGTTCTAATACACCCCTCAATGCTATGGTATTTAGTTCTTTCTCATGAATTTTGTCCCGTCTTGTTAAAGAGACTGCTTCCTGTGGGGAGATGACTCCATGGCCAAACCTCCTGCGTCAGACTTCAGGGTGAATCTTTCTATCACCTGGGCATTAAGGACCACTTGCACAATCACAGAGAGGAAGCGAGTGCAAAGGCTCACATGCCTGTGGAGAACCAATATGCTTATCCTTCCGTTGAATGGAGAAGAGGTTGAGCTTTCTCTCTAAACTTGATACTGCACCCAGGGAGCCAATGGCAGAGTGGTAATGTCACTGAGCTAGCAATTCAGAATGACACTGCCAATATTCTGGTGACATGGGTATGAATCTTACCAGAAGAGATGGTGAAATTTGAACTCAATTAAAGGCTAGCCTAATGGCAACCATGCAACTATTCACAAATGCAATGATGGAATCTATTTTGAAAGGATTTGAATATGAAAGCAGGGATGAATTTCTGAGGCTCTAGAAGCTCTGGTCAGATTACAATTGGAGCACTGTGCACAGTTCTGAGCCCGATATCTCAGAAAGGATGTAGTGACCTTCGTGCATATTCAGAGGAGGTTCATGAGAATGGTCCCAGGAATGAACAGCTTAACGTATGAGGAACATTTAAGGACTCTGAGTTTATACTCAAAGACATTTAGAAGGATGAAGGGGGGATCTAATTGAAACATTCAGAATACTGAATGGCCTGGACAGAGTAGATGTTGGGAAAATGTTTCCATTGGTAGGAGAGATTAGGACCTGAGGGCACAGCCTTAGAGTAAAGGGAAGACCTTTCAAAATGGAGATAAGAAGAAACTTCTTCAGTCAGAGAGTGGTGAATCTATGGAATTCATTGCCACAGAAGGCTGTAAAGGCCTGGTCATTGAGTATACCTAATACTGAGTATCAGAGGGATCAAGGGTTATGGGGAGAAAGCAGGAAAATGGGGTTGAGAAACTTAGCGGCCATGATTGAATGGCAAAGCAGACTTGATGGGCTGAATGACCTAATTTATGCTCCTATGTCTCATGGTCTTATGGACTGTTATAAAATTTGGTTCACCAGTATTCTTTGAGGAAGGGAATCTGCCTTTCATAGATGATCTGCATGTGACTACTGACCCACTGCAATGTGGTTGACCCTAACTGCCCTCTGAAATGACCAAGCAAGCTACTCAGTTCTATCAAAACTGCTACAAAGTCTAGGGATGGGAAACAAACCAGATGGACTACCTAGTATCAACCTGGGCACCGGAAAAGATAAGGACAACAACAGGCCTGATGACACTGATCTTCCTTACTAACAAATGGTGTCTTGTGACAAATCTAGGAGAATTGACCCACAAGCTAATCAAACAATAGCCTTGCATGGGGTTTGGGACATTGTCTGTCTGTGAAGTATGTTTCGACGAGTATGACTGTCCCCATCCCCATCCCCATCCCAATCCCATTCCTGGATATGTCCTTCCCCCTGACAAGACAGTTCTATCAGAGGTAGTGGCACAGTGGTACAAAATCTGGAAGAAATTGCTCTGAGAATCATCAATATTTACTCCAGACCTCATGAAATGATATGGTATCAAGGTCAAATACAGGCAAGGTAACATCCTACTGATTATCACATACTGCCCCTTGCCTGATGAATCAGTACTCCTTGATACTGAATGCCTATGAATGCCACCTGGAGAAAGCACTGAGAGTGGTCAGGGCACAAGTTGTACTCAGGGTGGAGGATTTAAATGTCCATCACCAAGAGTGGCTCAGCAGAACCCCTACTGACGACTGGTTGAGTCCTCATGGTCATGGCTGTTATACTGGATCTACAACAAGTGGCAAGGGAACCAACAAGAGGGGAAAATCTTCTTGACTTCATCCTGACCAATCTGCCTGCTGCTGATGACAGTAGGAGTGACCACTGCACAGTCCTTGTGCTGATGAAATCTGTTCACATTCAGGTTCCCCTCATTGTGTTGTGAGGCTACATCACCATGATAAATGGGCCAAATCTCATAATAGTAACTTGACCAAGCATCCATGAGGTACTGTGGGCCATCAGCAGCCACAATCTGTGACCTCAAGTGCTGGCATTTTCCCCACTGCACCATTTACCATCCATCCAGCCAGCAGCAAGCAACAATCCCACAACCAACGGATCAGATCAGAGCTCTACAGTCCTGCCACATCCAGTCATGAAAGGTGACGGACAACTGAACAACTCCTGGAGGATGAGGTTCCATAAATATCCACATCCTCAGTGACTGAGGAGTCCAGCATATCAGGGCAAAGGACAAGGCTGGAGCATTGACAGCAATCTTCAGCCAGAAGTGTTGAGTGGACAATCCATCTTGGCTTCCTTCAAAGGTCTCCTGCAGGCATCCTCAGCAAGAGGCGAGTAACGCACCTCCTGAGTCCCCAAAGCCTGTCCCCCACCTACAATGTACAAGTCATGAGTGTGATGAAATACTTTGCAATTTCATGGATGAGTGCAGCTCCAACAACATTCAACAAGTTTGACATCATCCAGGACAAAGCAGTCAATTTGATTAGCCACACATCCACCATTTTTGACATTCACTCCCTTCACTACTGACATACAGTAGCAGCACTACGTACTATCTACAAGATGCACTGTAATAACTCAGTAAGGCTCCTCCAACTGCAGAATTTTCAAATTTGTGAATCCATCACCTCAAAGGAAAAGGGCAGCAGATACATGGGAATACCAGCACCTGCAAGTTCCCATCCAACCCACTCACCATCCTGGCTTGGAAATATATAGCCGTTCTTCGCTGTCACTGGGTGAAATCCTGGAAATCCCTTCTCAACAGTATTGTGGGTGTTCCTACATCCTATGGACTACTGCAGTGTAAGAAGACAGCCCACCACCTTCTCAAGGGCAGTTTGAAATTGGCAATAATAGCTGGCCTACTCGGTGATGTCTACATCCTGTGAACAACGTTTAGAAAAAAATTTGAATTCAAAAGTAATCATTGTTCCTTGAAATACTTAACATATATTTTTCATTTATTATTGTTTCATAGCTATCATCTCCAAATACTATACCAAAAGGGTCTCGGAATCCAGAGATGTAACCCCCGAACAGGTCTCTGAAACATTTGCCACACTTTCTCTTCAGGCCTCCTGACCTGCTTAATGCTTTTTTTTTGTGGTGTAAGAAGGATGTGTTTTGTTGGGTCAAGCTATTGACGTCACACTGGGCTGGGCATTGCTTCTCTGGACTGCTTTGTGCAGTAATAGTTGATGTTAAACAAAACATTTTATACATGTGTAACTAATAACTCTGTCCATTTCAGTGTCAAGGTTGAAACAGACAATGTCTCTGTATCCATCACTGGAGGATCTGAAGGTCTCCAAAGTACTTGAGGTCAGTTCTAATGATTTTTAATGTAGTTTCTACATTGCTTATGGGGTTGATGATGATTGGTCAGTTGGTTAAATTTTGGTGAATTCAAGCCAGTCCAGTAGGATAAAAGTATTTTTCTTAACTGGTTACATAAAGGAATATAAAACTAGTGGCTAAAACCAGGCAAAGTGATGATCTTTGGTTCATTAAAATATGATTCTGGATTGGTCATAAATTGGAATTATGTTAAAAATCACACAACACCAGGTTATAGTCCAACAGGTTTATTTGAAAGCACTAGCTTTTGGAGCCCTGCTCCTTCAGGTGGTTGTGGATTATAAGATTGTAAGACACAAAATTTATAGCAAAGGTTTACACTGTGATGTAACTGAAATTATGTATTGAAAAAGACCTGGATTGCTTAAGTCTCTTATCTTTTAGAATGACCATGTTAGTTTCAGATCTTTCATATGCACTTGGAACTATGTAGTCAGTGTTCAAGAGCTCTGATGTCAGTCATCAACTGGATTATAGGAATGGAATAGGACTTAGCCATGTACCAATAAACATTCTAGGCCAAATAAGAACAACAAGTTAGGAACAAGGAAAAATGTTTGCAGAAGTACTAGTCAAAAGATCAAGGTCAGAGGCGTATTGTTACTATTGAGTTAAACATTACATAAAAGGAAGCATGTCCAATGAGCTCGAACTGCAAAATATTGAATTATATTATATGCAAATATTTATCTAGAAAGAAACAAAACATGGCTGCTGGAGAGATGTCAGCCACTGATAGTGATGAATATTTTTACACCATGCAACAGATTTGGCATTGTCAAGTCTAATGGTTATTTATGGTTTGAGATGACAGATGAAGAGAGTTGTAGACACTAGTGCTGTGTGCATACTATGAACTTCTCAGATATCTTAAATGGCTCAAGATGATGATCCAATAATGAAGCCCTTGAAAATAAAATTGATCCTACATGATGGAACAATACTGAAGCCATAAGAAAAAATTAAGTGGAATCACCAAAGCAATGATAAGGATGAAGATCTGGAGTTCCATATAGCAGACTTTAAGCAAAATCTGCTCAACACAACTGAAAGGAGCTTAATGCTTTGATTCTTAATCCAACATGTGCCAGAAGACATTTGTAGTGGTCACTAAGTCATTGACTGCTGAACAGATCCTAAAATACTACTGAGATGTTTTTTTTTTCAGATTGTTAATGTAACCTTGATAAATATCATCCTGATATAGATGAAAGTGTAATACCAGCTCTAGGAGTTAGGACATCATATTGAGGTTGTCCGGATTTTGTTGAAGCCTCTTCTGAAATACTGTGTGCAGTTTTGGTCTGTTATAAGAAAGATATTATTAAAGCAGAGAGGGTTCAGAAAGGATTTACCAGAATGTTGTTGGGAATGGAGGGTTTGAGTAATAAGGATAGATTGGAAAGGTTAGGGCCTTTTTCACTGGAGCTAAGGAGACTGAGGGGTGACCTTTATAGAGGTTTTTAAAATAATGAGGGGCATAGACAAGGTGAATGACATGGGCTTTTCCTGAGGGGAGTTCAAAACTAGGGTCCATATTTTTAAGGTGAGAGGAGAAAGACTTAGAAAGGAAGTGAGGCACAACTATTTTACACAGTTTGTGTGTGGAATGAACTGCTGGAGAAGATGGTGGATGCAGGTACAGTTACAACATTTATAAAATCATTTGGATAAGTACATGAATTGGAAAGGTTTGGAGGCATAAGGGCTGAGCACAGGCAGGTGGGACTGGTTTAGTTTGAGAACATGGTTGGTCTGTTTCCGTGCTGTATGACTCACTTGTGGAGTCCACCAGAAAGCTATCATGAACAACATCACATTGGAGCAGGAGGAAACAGAGCAGAAAGAGATGTTTACTCTTCATCCAAAACATATTGTGCCTGAGCTTGGATTGCCAGAATATACTGATGAGCAATGAATGTAAATTGTAACCTTTACAGTAACACATAACATGGAGGTCACAGTTCACCACTATATTCAACAACTTGCTTAATGCAAACAGATGGAGCCACTTGAAATAATTTACTGATTCCTGCAAAAGAATAAAGAATACAGAAACAAAGGGCAGGAAAAAGAAATAAAGTGAAAGGGCTGGATTACCTGTTGGTTGTAATGATGTTAATAGAAGACTGAAAGGACTAAAGGAATGCAAAAGTGGCTAAAATCTATCCAAATGGACTAAATAATATCAAAACAAAACTAAAACAGGAACCATGATGGAATGAGGTCTTTCCTATATTCCAGAATGACATGATGACTGACTTTATTGTCATTAGAAAATAATTGTTATATAATTGGACATTACATTTTAATGTTTGTTTTCTTTAGGCTCAGGCCACCATTGCATCCAAGATGGCCCCACCAGCAATTGAAGCTCAGGAGCCCAGTGTTGGAAGTGGTGAGTCATTGCAATTTGTGTTGTGTCCTTATTTTAATGTCTGTATTCCCCATTATTCTTCAGCCTCCACTTTCAGTATCTCAGGCATGACTCCTTCTTGGTATTAATATCTCCACTTTTTTCCATGCCCTTGCCTAGCTTTATTGTGGTAACCTCCTCCAGCCTCTCAATCCTCAGAAGGTCATGATCCTGGCACAGGGGCCATAACATGTAGAATTTCAGGACAGTCTTGTTCAGGCAGAATGGTAATCCCATCACTGGCTCAGCTGCATGTTCTGGTTTAAAATAGGGCAGATTGAAGGGGAAATGAGACAGATAGGAACTTCCTCCCCTCCTTAATAATTGGGTTACAGACTGTGATGATGATGCTCCTTTAACAAGGTTACGTTGTCCTTGGTTGTTTTTATAAAAGGCAGAGGTTCCAATTTGGCTGGGGTTAGCCCTTATGGCTAACAGATACTGCCTCAGGCAAAAGGCTTCTAAGTTTTCTTTAAAATACTTGTACAATGAAAGTGGAGTGGCCAGTTCTCCTAGCTCAGGATTTAGCATAAAAGTGTTCAAAGTGTGTTCAAGGCTGCTGGTCAGGTTTTGAGCTGGGGATACAAAGGAATGGCTACAGTGGAAAGATGTTCCATGCTGATTCTGTCTCTCAGATCTCTCCTGTAAGAACCTGTGTTTGACTTTACCATTTGTATTTATGGGGATGTTGCAGGTATTTGGAAAGACATCATTAAATTGCGGTAGAGTCGATTGGGTTAAGTTGTTCTGTATTCTGTTTTGCATCATTCAGTAATCTGTTAATTTTTTTTAAAATACTGAGTGGTTGGGGCAGCTGCATCACTTCTGGAAAAACCACTTACACCTACTTAAAACAACTAGAAAAATTAGGGTCTAGGCTATCTTGGTAATGTTTTGAGGGGGTCTGGCCTGGTCCATAACACAGACAGATAGTTAACAGTTAACTGTTGTTATGCAAGTTTCCATTTTCTGCTGTTCACTGGTGGTGGTTGTGCCTTCTACTGGCAAGGCTCTGAACTCTGGAATTCCTTTCCTAAATCTGGCTGCCTCTCGAGTTTTACATTGTCATTGTCCCACTGACTCTGCCATCATGTCCATACAGATGTTCCACTTCTCAGGTTGACTTGCAGAAGGGGTCCAGGTTTGGCAGAATGGCGATGATTAACCTCTGAGGCTAGCTTGTCTTGGCCTGAAATATGTTCCCTTGAGTTCAGAAAGTTTAGGGATGATCCAGTCAAGGAGTTTAAATGTTTTAAAGGGTACATTTAGAGCCAGACATTTCAAAGGGAAATCAGCAACACTTTCCTGTGTAAAGTCTTCGGGAGAATCTGATATTTTCTCTCTCTGGCGTCTCTGATGCTGGAGGACAACTGGAACCTTAAAGACTGAAGTTAATAAATTTTTATTGGGTACAGGTTTTGAAGAAATATGAAAGGCAAATAGATGGAAGTGCAAATTGATTGTGATCTAATTTAATGTTGGAACTATTTCATGGGATTGAATAGTCACTTCCTCATCAGAGATCCCTAACCAGATCTCTGCCAATTTGCACATCACCTTGGCCCCACCCTGTATAGGTGCTGATACTTGCTTTAAAAACCTGTCTGATTTGTTTCTCTTCTGCTTCAGGTTTATATCCAGACCTGCAGGAACTGGGGGACTATATGGGGTTGGACCTGAACAGTGAGGATCTGAGGCAGAACATGGCCGTCGTGCCAGTTGCTGAATCTGGAGTAAGCATCTGATGGAATTGGGTGACTACAATGGGCTACACAAAAACTCTTCTCCTTACACAAACCTCCTTAGAGATGGTTCTCTTTTAGTAATGTTAAGATAAAATATGAATGCAAGGTTTTTGATATTAATTTGTATCTGTCTTTAATTGGGATGTCAGCTGTGGCTCAGTAGGAAGCTGGTTGAGTATTCAGGTTCCCTGTCAGACTGCACAGACAGTGTCAGCCTGGACTGAGGGGATGCTGAACTGTCAGAGGTACAGTCTTCAGGATGAAACCCTTGGTTCTAGACTCCCTGACCAAGAGCAACATCCTTCCTGCATATAGTTTGTCCTGTTAGAATTTTATATATTTCTATCATATCAAAGAAACATACAAGAACAAGAGTAGGCCATTCAGCCCTTCAAGTCTGCTTCACCATTCAAAACTATCATGGCTGATCATCCAAGTCAGTACCTTGTTCCCACTTTTATCCTGATTTTTTTGATTCCTTTAGCCCTATGAAACTCCTTCTTGAAAATCAACAACTGAGTCAGAGAATTCCACAGGGTCTCTACTCTCTGGGTGAAGAAATCTCTCTTCATCTCAGTCCTCTACCCCATCCATAGACTGTGACTGTTCTAGACCCCCTGTTCATTGATATTGTCTATCCTGATTACTCTGTCTAGACCTGTTAGGATTTATAGTTATCTGCGAGAGAACCCCTCATTCTTTTAAACTCCAGTGAATGTAGTCCTAACTGATCCAGTCTCTCTTCATATGTCAGTGCTGTCAGCCCAGGAGTCAGCTTCACTGCACTCCCTCCACAGCCAGAACATTCATCCTCGGGTAAGGAGACCAAAACTGCACACAGTACTCCAGGTTTAGTCCTAAAAGGTGTTGTACAATTATAGCAAGACATCCCTGCTCCTATACAGGCCGTTCTGTGACAGTTGTGTTCCCCTGTAAACCCTGTGCTATAGAAAATCATACTGTAGAAGGTCACAAATAAAAAAAAACTGCCATAACCATTCATAGAGTCATACAGTCATAGAGATGTACAGCATGGAAACAGACCCTTCGGTCTAACCCGTCCATGCTGACCAGATATCCCGACCCAATCTAGTCCCACCTGCCAGCACCCAGCCCATATCCCTCCAAACCCTTCCTATTCATATACCCATCCAAATGCCTCTTAAATGTTGCAATTGTACCAGCCTCCACCACACCCTCTGGCAGCTCATTCCATACACGTACCACTCTCTGTGTGAAAACGTTTCCCCTTAGGTCTCTTTTATATCTTTCTCCTCTCACCCTAAACCTATACCCTCTAGTTCTGGACTCCCCCACCCCAGGGAAAAGACTTTGTCTATTTATCCTATCCATGCCCCTCAATTTTGTAAACCTCTATAAGGTCTCTCCTCAGCCTCCAACGCTCCAGGGAAAACAGCCCCAGCCTGTTCAGCCTCTCCCTGTAGCTCAGATCCTCCAACCCTGACAACATGCTTGTAAATCTTTTCTGAACCATTCAGTAGGATGTTTATCCAAACAACGTCCATAATTTGTCAATCATATTATAGCCAATTCATGCTGACGATACACGCATTATACCAGAACTATACTCTCAGTCTCTATGAAGGCCAACATAGTATTTGTCTTCACCACCTGCTACACCTGCGCAGTTGCCTTCAGAGACTGATGTAAAAGGGCACCAGGTCTTGTTGCTCCTCCCCCTTTCCAAATCTATCAGATAATAATCTGCTTTCTTGTTTTTGCTCTCAGTTATTATACTTCATCTGCCTATTCACCGAACTTGTCCAAATCACACTGCGGCATTTCCTCATTCTCCTCACCATTCACTCTCCTCCCCACCACCCAGCATTGTGTCATCTGTAAACTTTGAGTTATTACATTTAGTTCCTTCATCTAAATCATAAATATATAGCAGGGTTCCTAACACTGATCCCTGCGATAACCCACTGGCTGCCATTTGGAAAAACCTGTTTATTTCTATTCCCTGTTTCCTGTCTGATAGCCAGTTCTCTATCCTGTCAGTACACTACCCCTGATTTCTGCCGCAAAGCCTCATCTTTCTAAACCTTCATAAAAATAGGCCAGTCTCTCCTATAGTACAGTCCTGACATCCCTAGTATTCATCTAGCAAACTTTCACTGCTATCCCTTTATGGCAAATATTCCCTTTCTTAGGTAGGGAGACCAAGACTTCTAAACAATACTTCTGATGTGGTCTCACCAAGGCCCTGTCTGACTGCAGTAAGATATCCCTACTTCTGAATTCAAATCCTCTGTAATGAAAGCTAATATACCATTTGCCTTCCTAATTTCCTGTTGCCCCTGTCTGTCTACTTCCATTGACTGATGGACAAGGACACCCAGGTTCCTTTGCATATCCAAACTGTTCAGAATATCACCATTTAAATAATACTGTTTCTTTGTATTTTTCACACCAAAGGGTATAACTTCACATTTGGCCTTGGTTTTGCCTACACACTCAACATGACTTATCTTATGAAGAGAGGTTGACTGAGCTCAGACTTTTTTCATTGGAGAAAAGGACGAGGAGAGGGGACCTAATTGAGGTATACAAGATAATGAGAGGCATAGATAGTCTCTGGCTATTGACTCTATTTCCAAGGGCAGAAATGGCTAACATGAGGGGTCATAGTTTTAAGCTGGTTGGAGGAAAGTATAGAGGGGATGTCAGAGGCGGGTTCTTTACACAGAGAGTTGTGAGAGCATGGAATGCATTGCCAGCAGCAGTTGTGGAAGCAAGGTCATTGGGGACATTTAAGAGACTGCTGGGCATGCATATGGTCACAGACATTTGAGGGTGCATACATGAGGATCAATGGTCGGCACAACATCGTGGGCTGAAGGGCCTGTTCTGTGCTGTGCTGTTCTATGTTCTATGTTGAAGTCTCCTTGCTTGCTCCTCACAACATTCAGTCTTGCCCATTTTGTGTCATAAGTAAACTTGAAAATATTTAATTTAGTTCCGTCATCCTGGTCATTTATATTAGTTGTGAATAACTGGGGTCCAAGCACTGATCATTGCGGTACCTCACTAGTCGCTGTCTACCACTAACAAAAAGTTATTCCCAATCTGTTTCCTGACTGTCAATTCACTTAATCCATGCTAATGCATTACCCCAATCCTGCGTGATTTAACTTTTCCCACTTGCCTCTTATCAAAAGTCTTCTGAAAATCCAAATACATCACATACAATGGTTCTCCCTTACCTGTCCCACTAGTTATATTCTCAAAAACTCTGGTAGAGTTTTGGAAGCTAATGCTTCCAATTAAACCTGTTGGACTGTAATCTGGTATTGTCTGAGTTTGTACACTCCAGTCCAACACCGGCACCTCCAAATCCAGTAGATTTGTTAAGCATGCCTGGCCTGCTGTGCTGTTCCAGCAATAAAGTTTCAACTTTGATCTCCAGCATCTGCAGACCTCACTTTCTCCTCCTTGTTTTGCATAAACCCAAGCTTTGTCCAATCTTGTAATGCCTTCCAAATGTTCTATTATCACATCTTTTATAATAGACACTAGCATTTCCCCACTACTTGTGTTAGACTAACTGGAATATATTTCCCCGTTTGCTTTTGTCTGTTTGTCTCTTTTTAAATAGTGGGATTACAGTTGCTGCCCTCCAATCTGCAGGATATGCTCCAGAATCCATAGAATTCTGGAAGGTGACCATCAATGCTTCCAATGTTAATTCTTATACACCATGACATAGCAACTTGTACAAACAGCAAGGGACCCCCCCTCCAGCCTCACCTTCCATAGGAAAGAAATGCCAACTTTGTCAAGCATTGCCAAACTCACCAGAAAGACAGTGACATAGGTGATGGTATAGAGTGATCATCAGTCTGCAGCAGCCTGTGTTAAGTCTTTTTCCATACCAAAATCCCCAGGAATAGAAGTCTGGAGAGGTAGAAAGCAGTCTGCTGATTAGTTCTCCACAGAATCGTAGAATCACACATTAGAGAAGAATCCTTTGGCCCATTGAGTCTGCACCAACAAATAACTCCCCTATATCTACATGGGTCCCACTTTCTGACACTAGGCCCATAGTTCTGAATGTTGTGACAGTTTCAAGTGCTCTTTCAAGTACTTTTAAAAGATTGTGAGGTTTCCTGCTTCAATTATCCTGCCAGGCAGAGGATTCCTGATTTCCACCACCCTCTGGGTGAAAAATATTTCCTTAAATCCCTTCTAAACCTCCTGCTTTCCACTTTAAAATTATGCCTCCTTCAACTCAAGGGAGCTGCTTTCAATTCACCCTGTACATGTCCCTCATGATCTTACACACCTCAGTGAGGTCCCCTCTCAGTCTTCTCTGCTCCAAGCTTATCCAACCTCTCTTCACCGAAATGCTCCATTCCAGGTAACTCTCTGGTGAATCTCGTCAGCGCCTCCTGCAGTGCAATCACATCCTTCCAAAAGTGCGGTGACCAGAACTGCATGCGACATAACCAAAGTCCTATACAACTTCAACGTAACATCCCTGTTCTCATAATGAATACCATGACAGATAAAGGTAAATTTCCATTATGCCAGTTAACTACCCTATTAACCTGCCCTGTTGCCTTCAGGAAATCTGTGTTCAAATACCCCAAGATCCCTCTATCCCTGAGCTTCCTAGTGTCCTTCCATTCATTGAGTACTCCCTTGTCTTGTTACTTCTTCCAAAATTCACCAACTCTCCCGAATCAGGGTTAAATTCCATCTGCTATTGATCTGCCCATCTGACCAATCCACCTATGTCCTCCTGTATCCTACAACCTCCCTCCTCACTGGCAACCACTTGGTTAATCTTTGTTACATCTGCACACATATCATCTGCCCTCTGCTCCTCCTGCCATATTTTCTACTGTATTGTTTATGGATATCATTTACAACAAGGGACCCATCACTGATCCCTGCAGTATGCCACTGAGCACCAGGCTCCACTCTCACAAACAGCCTTCTACCACCACCCTCTGTCTCCTGTCACTAAACCAATATTGCATCGAACTTGCTAAATTATCCTGGATCCCATGTGCTTTATCATCATTAACAGTCTTCCATGAGGTAATTTGGTGGCTCAGTGGTTAGCACTGCTGCCTCATAGCGCCAGAGACTGGGTTCGCTTCCGCCCTTGGGAGGGTGTCTAGGTGGAATTAGCATATTCTTCCTGTGTCTCCACCTGGTGCTCTGGTTTCCTCCCACAATCCAAAGATGTGCAGGTTAAGTGGATTGGCCAGGCTAAATTACCCATAGTGTTCAGGGATGTGCAGACTAGGTGGGTTAGCCATGGGAAATGCAGGGTTAAGGGTAGAGGTTTAGGTATGGGTGGGATGCTCTTCAGGGGGTGAACTGAGTGGGTTGAATGGCCTGTTTCCATGCTACAGGGATTTTGATTCTGATGTGGGACCTTTGCTGAAATCCATATAAACTGCATCAACTCCAACTGTAGTTTCCTGCTTTATCCCCACCACCCTCGTGAAAAGGGGAACCACATTAGCTTTCTTCCAGTCCTCTGGCACCCTTCTGCCAGAATGGAATTTAAAATTTGGGTCAGATTCCCTGTAATTTCCTCCCTCCTCTCACATAGCAGCCCGGGATACAATCCATCCTGATCTGGAGATTGGTCCACTTTTATTCCTGCCAAATATCACCTCGCTTCCTATATCAAACTTCTTCTTGAATTCTGTTTCTACATACATCTTCTCCAAAGTGAAGACATGTGAAATATTCATTTAACACCCTACCAGTGTCCTCGAGTTCTAACAGATTGCCCTCTTGTCCCTGATGGGCCTGTATGCTTTCCGTGGTTAACCTCACTCCCTTACAGAATATCTTGGGATTTTCCCTGATATTTCGTGCCCCAATTTGCTCTCCTAACTGCTTTCTTAAGTTCCTCCCTGCACAATCGATACACCAGTGTTGATTGCTCCCTTTGTGCCTGTTAAAATCTTCCTTGTCCTCCTCATCCACAGACTCACGAGCTAACTGTTTCAGCAGTCTCTAAGCTGGATTTAAGGGCTTTCACTACTCATGACCTCGCTGACTGGCAGAACTGGCTCAAGGGAGCTGAATGATTTATTCCTGTTCTTCTGTAAAATGTATGTTTTTGTTCAGCCCAAGTGAAATCCACCAACAGAATTGCTCAATACTTTGGCGAGTTTACAAATTCATAATAACGATAGCACCTGATGGGATTTCTGAGGTAGTTAGTGACCAAAAAAGCTGACTGCTCCTGGGGTGTATTCATTTTGTCAGTGTTTCCAGCTTTAGAAGCTTTCCGTTTGGGGTTCAGAGCCGATTTATGGTTAACTGCTTATCCATTTCACCTTGGATTTCCCATTCTTTCTATTTTTGTGCTTCACTGTCTAGCAAGTTGACAGCAATCAGTCAACCGCGAATAACATGGTGGCCCCATTGACTGGAAACAGTGTGGGGCTTCACCGAGCGGAGATCAAAGCTGGAGTGCGGGAGGTGATCCTCTGTAAGGACCAAGATGGAAAGGTTGGCCTGCGGCTGCGTGCTATTGACAAAGTAAGTACCTAAGATGCAAATACATTCGTAGTTCCCATTGTGGAATTGTACAGCACAGAAAGAGGTATTTGTCTTTTCCATTGTGCCTGGGCCAGATCTTTGAAATAGATGTTTATATAGTCCTACTCCCCATAATCTTGGTGTCTTTCAGTTCTCTCCCAAATCAGAAACTTCCTTGAGTCCATGTCTATGTCAGTTAGGTATAAGTGAGGACTGCAGATGCTGGAAATAAGAGTCTAGATTAGAGTGGTGCTGGGAAAGCACAGCAGGTCAGGCAGTATCCGGGGAGCAGGAAATCGACGTTTCGGGCAAAAGCCCTTCATCAGGAATGAAGGCAGAGAACCTCTGGGGTCAGAGAGGAGGGTGGAACGGATAGGTGGGAAGGGAGATTGGCAGGTGGGACAGGTCATGAGGATGGTGCTGAGCTGGAAGGTTGGAACTGGGGTAAGGTGGGGGGAGGGGACATGAGAAAACTGATGTGGTCCACATTGATGCCCTGGGGTTGAAGTGTTCCGAGACGG
>NC_057729.1:55934279-55956848 GCF_004010195.1 Chiloscyllium plagiosum
CCCACCCATACCCCTACATTTACCCCTTACCTAACACTACGGGCAATTTAGTATGGCCAATTCACCTAACCTGCACATCTTTGGACTGTGGGAGGAAACCGGAGCACCCGGAGGAAACCCACGCAGACACGGGGAGAACGTGCAAACTCCACACAGTCAGTCGCCTGAGTCGGGAAATGTAGCGGAGGAAAAGGTGGGGCGTGGTGCCGGTCTAACTACGGAAGATAGACTGTTCTATGTAATCGACAATCTATGTCAGTTAGGCGTAAGTGCATAGATTTAAGGTAAGGGGCAGGAGGTTTAGTGGGATTGTGAGGAGAAATTCCTTGCACCTTTAATGTTCTGTGGATTCCTGCCTGTAAGGGTGGGAGAGGCAGGAATCCACAGAACATTAAAGGTATTCAAATGTTCACTTGCGATGTCAAGGCATAAAGGCTATGGGCTAAATACTGGAAAACGTGATTAGAGCAGTTGGCTGTTTTTGATTGGCACATCCGAAGGGCTCTGTGCTCTAGATGTCTATGATTGTTGATAAGCATCTCAGTGTGTGAAATAATCTGTTCCTAATTTTCAATAATTCAGTCCACCCTAAAGATTAATTTTTGGCATTCACCACACTGGATGGGTTGACGTTCATTCAGTTGCTCAAAAAACAAATCACAGTTCAGCACAGCCCTCCAAGCCTACACCAATACATTTTGCCCTTCCACATTAAAATTGTCTTCGCTTACGGAATCCGTATTCCTCTATTCCCCTCCTATTCATGTATTCGTCCAGGTGCTTCTTGAATACTTCCAGCCCCTCCTCTGGCAACGCGTTCCAGGCACTCACCACCCTTTGAGTGAAAAGCTTGCCTCGCACATCTCTTTTAAACCCAGACCTCCATACACACACACACCCCTTGAGCCTGTGTCCCCTAGTAATTGACCCCTCCACCCTGGGAAAAAGCCTCATACTCTCCACTCCATCCATGCCATTCACAATCTTATAAACATCTATCAGGTCGCCCCTCAACATCCTTCATTCCAGTGAAAACAAATCCAGTCTGCCCAACCTTTCTTCATTGCTAAAATCTCCCATACCAGGCAATATCCTGGTAAACCTTTTCTGTACCCTTTCCTAGGAATCAACATTCTTCTGGTAGTGTGATGACCAGAACTGTACGCAATATTCCAAGTGTGGCCTAATTAAAGTTCTCTAAAGCTGCAGCATAACTTGTCTATCCGTACACTCAATGAAGGCAAGCATGCCATAGGCCTTTATTTACTACGTTTTCCACCTGCGCTACCACCTCTAGTGATCTGTGGACCTGCACACCCAGCTCCCTCTGCATGTCAATACCCCTAAGGGTTCTGCCATTCACTGTATAATTTCCACCTGTACTTGATCTTCCAAAATGCATCATTTCACATTTGTGTGGATTAACCTTCATCTGCCATTTTTCTGCCCATGCCTCCAACTGATCTATATCCTACTGAATCCTTTGACAATCCTCCACACTCTCCGCAACTCTACCATTCTTTTTATCATCCACAAGCTTACTAATTAGACCAGCTACCTTTTCTTTGAAATCACTTGTTTAGATCGCCAACAGCAGAGGTCCCAGCACTGATCCCTGTGGAACACCATTAGTCACAGCCCGCCATTCTGAAAACCATCCTGCCAATGCTACCCTCTGTCTCCAATGACTAAGCCAGTTCTGTATCCATCTCTCCAAGTCACCCCTGATACCATGTGACTTCATCTTTTGTATGAGTCTGCCATGAGGGACTTTGTCAAACACTTTACTGAAGCCCATGTCGACAACATCACCCGCTTTTCCCTCATCAATCATCCTCGTCCCCTCCTCTGAAAACTCGATCAAGTTAGTGAGGAATGACCTCCCCCACACAAAACCATACTGCCCATCGCTAATCAGTCCATTTGTTTCTAAATGCGTATAGATCTTGTCCCTGAGAATCTTTTCCAATAATTTCCCTACCACCGACGTGAGGCTCACAGGCCTGTAATGTCCTGGATTATCCCTGTTACCCTTAAACAATGGGACAACATTGGGTATTCTCCAGTCCTCTGGGATCTCATACAAAGAGCATACAAAGATGTTTGTCAATGCTGAGGCAGTTTGTTGCTTTGCCTCCCTCAATATTCTGGGATAGAGCCCATCAGCGGCCGGGGACTTATCTACTTCAATACTTTTTAAGATGCACAACACCTCATCCTTTCTTATAGCAACTTGGTTTAGAAACTCGAAACTCCCTTCCCTGAGATTATCCTCCTCCAATTCCTTCTCTTTGGTGAATACTGACACACTGTATTTTTTTAGAACCTCACCTCCCTCTTCTGGCTCTACACATGGATTCCCTCATTTATCCACTTACCCAGCTATATCTTCCAAGATGTCCCTCAGTTTTGGTTTCCCAGTTTGGTTGTTGAATTTTTGCAGATGGGGCAGCAGGTTAGCCTGTCTGTTCACCCCCTTGATTCCCTTCAGAACATGCTGCAGTATTAACCTGGTATAAGCCATCTTAATTGCACTTGTCCTTGACTGACCAAGGCATTACTGATCTTAGGGCAGTATTGTGGGAGTGCTACACTGTCAGAGATGCTGCCTTTTGGATGACACACCTAGCCAAGTCTCTGTTTGCCCTTTTTTTAAAACTCAGACAGATGTGAAAGATTCCATAGCACTATGTGGAGTTCTCCCTGTACTGCTCATCACTTCTTATCTCTTGATCAACATCAAAATTGATCTAGAATAGTGGGAACTGATATAAAAATAGATTTATTGTCACATTTGCTAACTCACAGCAAGATGTTTCTATGCATCATTTCAAAATGTATTTAATTGGCAGTAAAAATGATTTTAAGGTCCATGAAATATGCTTGTGTGTTAAAATTTTTTTTTCTTTCTGTTATGCTCTCTTTCCTCTTTTCACGCATTCCTTCCTTGTTCTTTTCCCTTAGGGGATCTTTGTCCAGTTGGTTCAGGCCAACTCTCCTGCTTCTCTCGTTGGGCTGCGTTTTGGGGACCAGATCTTGCAACTGAATGGACAGACCTGTGCAGGCTGGAGCACTGACAAAGCGCATAAGGCACTGAAGCAGGCGCCACAGGACAGGATCACTGTCATTGTCCGTGACCGGTAGGTAGCTCTTTCAACTCGAGCGGCTCTGGTTGGAATGTGAAAGGGACAGGACCCTCAAGGATTATGATTTGACTTATTTATTTCATTTTGAGGTTTAAGTGCTGGTTTCTCACCGTTGGATAAATTCACGGGGAAAATTTGTCCCAAAGTCAGGTCCACCATTGAAACCCCTCCCACTTGCGTGTTACATTTGAACATGTGAATGTATGAATTGAGCAGGAGTAGGCTAATCGTTGCTCTCACCTGCTCCATAGTTGGATAGGATAGAGGCCAATCTGATTGTAAGCTTAATTCCACTTTCCTGATTGCTCCAATACCCTTTTGATTCCCTTCCAGCACCAGAATTGATTTAACTCTGCCTCCATTGCTCTTTGCGGGAGACCAGTCCACAGGCTGCTGACCCACTGAGACAAAACCTTTCTCTTAACTAAACAGTACTTTACTTTTAAACTGTGACTCCTAGTATTAGTCTCTCTCACAAGGATAAACATCCTGTCAGAATTCACCCTGAAAGTCCCCTCAGGATCTGATATGTTTCAATAATATTGTATCTCATTCCTGTAAACACATTTGGATGACCGTCCATCTTGTGTAACTTGTTCTTATGAGACGATCCCTTCTTCTCAGGAATGACTCAAATGAGCCTTTTTACAAGCTGTTTTTATATATCTCAAGTAATGAGAACAAAGCTGTATACAGTGCTCCAGATGTGGCCTCACTAATATCCTATATAACTGCTATATTTCTCTTTTATATCCCTTTCCTGTTTCAATAAATGACAACATTCCTAATCACTAGATGCATCAATGTGAATCTGGCCTCAGCTTAATACCAAATATCCTCTTCACTGTATAAAAGTGCCTACTTTCACCTCTATAATATCCTTGTACCATCAATCCTCCTTCAGTCAATCTGCTTTTGGAAAATAGACTGACAGTAAAGTGAAGATGGAAACAAAGGACAGGAAAGGCAAAGCACAGAAAACAAAGACAAAAATCAAAAAGGACCATGTTTCATAATGATTCTAAAAGGGCAATAAAGGTAAAAAAAATTAGCCTGCAGGCTCTGTGTCTCCATCCGAGAAGCATTTGTAACTAGGCGGATGAACTAACTACACAAAGTTATTAATGGATACGGTGTAATTGGGCTCTGGGGTGACCAAGAATGGGAACTCAACGCCCAGAGTTACTCAATTTTAAAAAAAGGTAGATGGAAAGGAAAAGGAGGTGGAGTAGAATTGCTGCTTAAAGAGGAGATTAACACAGTAGGAAGAGACGACATTAGCCAGGACAATGTGGAATCAGTATGGTGGGGTGACCAAGAATGGGAACTCAACGTCCAGAGTTACTCAATTTTAAAAAAAGGTAGATGGAAAGGAAAAGGAGGTGGAGTAGAATTGCTGGTTAAAGAGGAGATTAACACAGTAGGAAGAGACGACATTAGCCTGGACAATGTGGAATCAGTATGGGTGGAGCTATGTAACACCAAAGGAAAAAGACGTTAGTGGGAGTAAAATACAGACCACTAAACAGTAGTTGTGAGGTTGGGGATTGTCTCAAATAGGAAATTCGAGGTGTGAGCAGTAAGGGTACAGCTGTTAATCCGGGTGACTTCAATCTGCATATTGATTGGACTAACCAAACTGGTAGCAATGCGATGGAGGGGGATTTCCTGGAATATGTGAGGGATGGTTTCTTCGACCAATATGTCAAGGAACCAAGTAGAGAACAAGCCATCCTAGATTGAGTATTTTGTGATGAGAGAGGATTAATTATCAACCTTGTGGTGCAAGATCCTTTGGTGAGATACCATAATATGGTAGATTCTTCAAGGTAAAGAGTAACACAGTTAAATCTGAAACTAGGGTCCTGAACTTAAGGAAAGCTAACTTTGATGGTATGAGGCCTGCATTAGCTAGGATAAGCTGGCCAAGGACACTTCAGGGCTTGGCAGTGGATAGCCAGTAGCAGACATCTAAAGAATATATGGATGAACTTCAACAATTGTGCATTCCTGACTGGCATAAATGTAAAACAAGAAAGGTGGCTCAACCATGGCTAACAAGGGAAATCAGGAACAGTGTTAAAGTCAAAGAGGAAGCATATAAATTGGTCAGAAAACAACAGCAAACCTGAGGACTGAGGAAAAATGTAAAATTCAGCAGAGGGGGACAAAGGATTCAATTCAGAAGGAGAAAATAGAATAATGAGCGTAATCTTGTGAAAACATAAAAACTGACTTCAAAAGCTTCTATAGATATATGAAGAGAAAAAGACTGGTGAAGATAAATGGAGGTCCCTTACAGTTAGAATCAGGTGAATTCATAATAGACAATAAAGAGATGGCAGACCAGTTGAACAAATACTTTGGATTTGTCTTCGCTAAGGAGGGAACAAATAACTTTCTGGAAATGCTCGGAGTCAGAGGGTTAAACATGAAGGAGGAACTGAAGGAAATCTTTATTCATCTGGAAATAGGATTGGGAAATTGATGGGATTAAAACCCGATAAATCCTAGGGCCTGATGCTTCGCATCCCAGAGTACTTAAGGAAGCCCTAGAAATGATGGGTGCGCTGATGATCATTTTGCAGCATTCCACAGACTCTGAAAGAGTTCCAATGGACTGGAGAGTAGCTAGTGTAAAATAGGAGGGAAAGAGAAACTAGAGAATTATTGGTTGGTTAACCTGACATTGGTTGTGGGGAAATAGTGGAATCCTTTTTAGAGTGGCAGGCAGTGATGAGTAGGGTGTTGCAGGGTTCAGTGCTGGGACCTCAGCTATTCACAATATACATTAATGATTTGAATGAAGGAACTGAATGCAATTTCTCCAAATTTGCAGATGACACTAAGGGGATGACAGTGGGTGCTCTGAGGAGGATGCTAAAAGGGTGACTTGGACAGACTGAGTGGGCAAATACTTGGCAAATGCAGTATAATGTGGATAAATGTGAGGTTATCCACTTTGGTGGCAAAAAACAGGAAGGTGGATTATTATTTGAATGATAATTTAGGAAAAGGTGAGATGCAATGAGACCTGGGTGTCATGGTGGAACAGTCGCTAAAGGTGAGGAAAGTTAAAGGATAATGTGATTGGGACAAAAAGGTGACTTCGGACTAATTGTTCCAAAGGTTCTCCATAGTAAGATTTTCCTCTGGGAAATGTCTCCTCTGTTGTAGACAAATTGTTGGGGAACAGTTATAGGGTCATAGATTCATACAGCACAGCAGCAGACCCTCAGACCATACCGACCAAATTTCGTAAACTAAAACCAGTCCTTCTTGCCTGCATTTGGCGCATATCCCTCTGAGCCTTTCATATTCATGTCCTTATCCAAATGTCTTTAATGTTGTAACTGTACCCAAATCCAACACTTCCTCTGGCAGTTCATTTCACATAGAAACCACCCTCTGTGTGAACAATTTACCCTTCAAGTTCCTTTTAAACCTTGAAAATATGCACATCCAGTTTTTAAATCCGTTACTCTAGCAAATAGTCCTTGGCCATTTACTTTATGCATTCCCCTCAGGATTTTATAAGCCTCTATAAGGTCAGCCCTAAGTCTCCTATGCTCCATGAAAGAAAAGCCCCAGTCTACATAGGCTCTCCCTATGACTCAAACATTTCAATACTAGCGACATCCTTATAAATCTTTTTTGCACTCTTTCAAGTTTAACAACATCGGTAGTGGGATAGTCAACACAGTTTTATGAAGGGTAGGTTGTGCCTCACAAACCCTATTGAGTTCTTTTGAGAAGGTGATCAAACAGGTGGATGAGGTTAAAGCATTTGATATGGTGTATATGGATTTCAGTAAGGCGTTTGATAAGGTTCCCCATGGTAGGCTATTGCACAAAATACAGAGGCATGGGATTGAGGGTGATTTAGCAGTTTGGATCAGAAATTGGCTAGCTGTATAAAGATAGAGGGTGGTGGTTGATGGGAAATGTTCATCCTGGAGCTCAGCCAGTAGTGGTGTACTGCAAGGATCTATTTTGGGGCCACTGCTGTTTGTTATTTTTATAAATGACCTAGATGAGGGAGTAGAAGGATGGGTTAGTAAAGTTACGGATGACACTAAGGTCGGTGGAGTTGTGGATAGTACTGAAAGATGTTGCAGGTTACACAGAGACCTAGATAAGCTGCAGAACTGGGCTGAGAGGTGGCAAATGGAGTTTAATGCAGAAAAGTGTGAGGTGATTCACTTTGGAAGGAGCAACAGGAATAAAAGGGACTGGGCTAATGTTAAGATTCTTGGTAGTGTAGATGAGCGGAGAGATCTCGGTGACCATATACATAGATCCCTGAAAGTTGCCATCCAGGTTAAAAATCACACAACACCAGGTTATAGTCCAACAGGTTTAATTGGAAGCACTAGCTTTCAAAGCGCTGCTCCTTTATCAGGTGCCACTTGATGAAGGAGCAGTGCTCCGAAAGTTAATGTTTCCAATTAAACCTGTTGGACTATAATCTGGTGTTGTGTGATTTTTTTTTAACTTTGTGTACCCCAGTCCAACACCGGCATCTCCAAATCATGGCTACCCAGGTTATAGAGTCATAGAGATGTACAGCATTGAAACAGACCCTTCAGTCCAACCCGTCCATGTCGACCAGATATCCCAACCCCATCTATTCCCACCTACCAGCACCCGGCTCATATCCCTTCAAACCCTTTCTATTCATATACCCATCCAAATGCCTCTTAAACGTTGCAATTGTACCAGCCTCTTCTGGCAGCTCATTCACCCTGGCCACCCTCGGTGTGAAAAATTGATGGAGTTGTTAAGAAAGTATATGGTGTGTTAGCTTTTATTGATGTAGGGATTGAGTTTTGGAGCCATGAGGTCATGCAGCAGTTTTACAAAACTCTGGTGTGGCTGCATTTGAAGCATTGCATACAGTTCTAGTCACTGCATTATAGGAAGGAAGTGGAAGCTTTGGAAAGGGTTTAGAGGAGATCTATTAGGATGTTGCCTGGTATGGAGGGAAGGTCTTATGAGGAAAGGCTGAGGGACCTGAGGCTGTTTTTGATAGAGAGAAGAAGGTTGAGAGGTGACCTAATTGAGACATACAAGATAATCAGAGGAATAGGTAGGGTGCACAATGAGAGCCTTTTTCCTAGGATGGTGATGGCTAGCATGAGGGGACATAGCTTTAAACTGAGGGGTGATAGATATAGGATAGATGTCAGAGGTAGTTTCTTTACTCAGAGAGTAGTAGGGGTGTGGAATGCACTGCCTGCAACAGTTGTAGACTCGCCAACTTTAACGGCATTTAAATGGTCATTGGATAGACATATGGATGAAAATGGAATACTATAGAATAGATAGGCTTAAGATTGGTTCCACAGGTTGGCGCAACATTGAGGGCTGAATGGCCTGTACTGTGCTGTTATGTTCTATGTACTGTAAACATTTCAACTCACACTTTTATATGACTATTAATTGTTTTTTTTTCCCTATTCTGTAAATAAATCCATGTTAGTTTTTGAAGGATTATGTTTGTTTCCTTTCCCAAGGCCTTTCCAGAGAACAGTCACTATGCATAAAGACAGCACCGGACACGTTGGATTCATCTACAAACGTGGAAAAATCACCTCCATCGTGAAAGATAGCTCTGCAGCCAGAAACGGATTATTAACTGACCACTACGTCTGTGAGATCAATGGCCAGAACGTCATTGGACTGAAGGTAAGAGGCAATCCACAAAACCTGAATAGTTTCACTAATCAGTAAGTTTACTCACAACCTGCAATAACCTCAATAATCACAGTTCACCAATAAGCTACAATAGTTTACCAATAGTCTGTAGTAATTACAAGAATTGTAATACTTCCAGAATCTTTAAGAATTTTAACAACAGCCTGAATCAAGAATAATTCCAATAATACAATATTTGATGAGCCAATCACCCACAAGTTTGCCGATGAGAACTCTAATCGAGATGTTATGTTCTGGTGAAGTGGGATTGAAGGACAGGGAATCATTTGAACAATTATAACAGAGTCTCTATTTTAAAGTCAGGCCTGTGAAGCAGGATAAATCACAGCAAGTACTTCTCGATTTATGTTTCTAGACTCCTCTGTTTCTAAAATTCATTCAAGTTTTTATCATTTATTTCATGATGCTTCTCCTCTTTCTCCTAGACTGTTCATCACTTTAGAGAAAGTGAGGACTGCAGATGCTGGAGATCAGAGCTGAAAAATGTGTTGCTGGAAAAGTGCAGCAGGTCAGGCAGCATCCAGGGAGCAGGAGCAGGAGAATCAATGTTTCGGGCATAAGCCCTTCTTCAGGAATCCTGTGCTTTTCCAGCAACACATTTTTCATGTTCATCACTTTGGTCTCATATTTGACCCTGTGATAAATTTCCTATCAGCTTCCCATGCCATCATTAAGGTGACCTACTTTCAGTTCCATACCATTGTCTCATTCAGTCCCTGCCTTAGCTCATCTGCTGCTGAGGGCTTCATCCAAGCCAAGCTAGTATCACCTCACCTCTCCTGATCTCTGTAACTCCTCCATCTGCACAACATATCAAATAAAATTCTGAAAATATTGGGCATTTCCAGAAGCCGTAGAGTTCTGTTTTTCCATCTTACTGATAAGCAATGTAGATTATTTCAATGTTTCTCAATGCAAACAAGCCCGAGTTTTCAATCCTCATTGCTAATTGGCCTGATTTATTTTATACTCTGTTCATATGTCAACCTGCATTTTTCTATGATGTGGAGGTACCAGTGTTGGACTGGGTTGGGCAAGGTCAAAAATCGCATGACACCAGGTTATCGTCCAATAGGTTTATTTGAAAATAATAGCTTTCAGAGTGCTAATCTTCATGAAGTGCTAGTGAGAAAGGAAGACCTAAGACACAGAATTTATAAGGAAAAGATCAAAGAGTCATACAACATCATGTGAATAAGTTGAACACACCTAAGATGGCTCTTCAGTCTTTGATCAGTTAGAATGGAGGTGCAGTTTTGATTGATTTAATATGCAAATCCCAGAATTTCTTTCAAATCACTGCCCCGAGACTTGAAAGACATTCTGGGATTTACTGTACATACTAAATCAATATATAAATTGATTTAAAACTGCACCTCCATACTAACTGAACAAAGATTGAAGAGTTATCTTGGGTGTGTTCAATTCATTCACATGATGTTGTATGACACTTTGATCTTTTCCTTTATGAATTCTGTGTCTAAAGTGGTCTTCTTCTCTCACTAGCACCTCATGAAGGGGCAACGCTCCGAAAGACAGCATATTCAAATAAATCTGGTGGACTATAACCTGGTGTCATGTGATTTTTGACCTTGCGTTTTTCTAAGCTTCTAAGTTCAGCTTAGATGCCAACATCAACAGTACACACAAAAATTATAATATTAAGCACAGTGTCCAAATTCTGTAGTAATTACAGATTAAATAAAATTTGACAAATGACAACATGTCACAAACAAACGGAATTATGATGTTAAACATTTGGTTGTGTAACTTGCTGCCTGTTAATTTGCTAACTTACAATGACTGCAGGTTCTGTTGATTGCTGCAGTAACCTTATCTTTTAAGTTCAGATTTCCAGTAGCTTCAGTATTATGATTTTGTTTCTGTAATCTTCTGTAATTTTCCTTGGCTAAATCATTGTCTCCAGCAACAGAAACAGGAAACTTGTATCACCAGTTGTGACACACTGATTTATTGACACTACCCTTGGATACCAGCGACTGTGGTTGCTGTTTTACTTGTATTTTCTGCTTCTTTCACCAGGTGGTGCTATGATACACCAACATAACTGCTGTTTCCTCTTTGACTCTCTGCTCCATCATGAAGCCTGACTGGATCTTTCAGTCAACAGATGCCAATGACTCATATATCTTGTTTTATCACTGAATAACATTTCCTATGGCACTGGAGGGACTGCTGAGCCATATTCTGAGAGATTTCTAAAACTGTTAGTGCAGGTCTAAATAGAAAGGGCTGATCACGTTGAATGCAGGAATTGTGACATCTAGTGGTCTGTGTTTGAATATCTTAATCAAAGAATTGAATATAGTCCCTTTTCAAATACTGGGAGTCATAGAGATGTACAGCACAGAAACAGACCCCCTTCAGTCCAACTCATCCGCTGACCAGATATTCCAATCTAATCTAGTCCCATTTGCCAGCACCCGGCCCATATCCCTCTAAAGCCTCCCTATTCTTATACCCATCCAGAAGCCTTTTAAATGTTGTAATTGTACCAGCCTCCATCACCTCTCCTCTGACAGCTCATTCAATACACACACCACTCTCTGTGTGAAAAAAGTTGCCCCTTAGGTCCTTTCTAAATCTTTCCCCTCTCAGCCTAAACCTATACTCTCTAGTTTCGGACTTCCCCACCCCTGGGGAAAGACTTTGTCAATTCACCCTATCTATGTCCCTCATGATTTTATAAACCTCTATGAGGTCATCCCACAACCGCCGATGCTGTAGGGAAAACAGTCAAAGCCTATTCAGCCTCTCCCTATAGCTCAAACCCTCTAACCCTGGCACCTCCTTGTAAATCTTTTCTGAACCCTTTCAAGTTTCACAACATCCTTCCGCAGTATTCCAACAGTGGCCTAACCAATGTCCTGTACAGCTGCAACATGACCTCCCAACTCCTATACTCAATGCTCTAACCAATAAAAGTAAGCGTACAAAATGCCTTCTTCACTATCCTATCTACCTGTGGCTCCACTTTCAAGGAACAATGAACCTGCTCACTCCAAGGTCTCTTTGTTCAGATCTTTATTCACTCCCCAGGGCTTTACTATTAAGTATATAAGTCCTGCCCTGGTTTGCCTTTCCAAAATGCAGCATCTCACATTTATGTAAAGTAAACTCCATAGAAAGGATAGATGAATAACTACTTGATAGATTAATAACTACTTGAGTGTGGTAATCTGATCTGTAGCATTTAACATGTAAAAGATGAACAAATCTTTGGTAGTGACTGTGTGTCAAAAACGTTGAGTGGATGGTAAGCTTGGTCTAAGGAGGGAGTTCCAGGATTTTAGCTGAATGACACTGAATAAACAGTAACATATTTTCACCCCTACATTGTGAGTGGCTTACAGAGGAACTTTCAGGGGCCGGTGTTCCCATGTATCTGCTGCCCCTGTCCTTCTAAATGAAAGTGGTTGGGGTTTGGAAGATGCTGTTTGGGGATCTTTGGTGAATTTCTGCAGTGCATCTTGTAGAAAGTGCATACTGCTGCTACTGAGTGTCAGTGATGGAGGGAGTGGATGCTTGTGGATATGGTGCCACAGCTTTGTCATGGATGGTGTCAACCTCCTTGAGTATTGTTGGAGCTGCAAACATCTAGGCAAGTGGGGAGTATTCCATCACACTCTTTGGGACAGTCTTTGGGGAATCAGGAGGTGAGTTACTCACCACAGTATTCATAGCCTCTGACTTGCTCATGTAGCCACCCTACTTATACGATCCATTCAGTTCAGTTTCTGGTCATTGCTAACCCCCAGAATATTGATAGTGGAGGATTCAGTGATGGTAACATCATTTAATGGCAAGGAACGATGACTAGATTCTTTTTTGTTGGAGATGGCCATTGCGTAACATTTGTGTGATATGAACGTTACTTGGCATTTTTCAGCCCAAACTGAAAAGATTGACCACTTTCTCACTGATGTACTGTTTCCAAAAGCTTAGTTTTGAATTTATTCTGATCAGATACATGTTATGTTCTGTGGTTCTACTGTTTGCACCAGGTCTGATGGTTAATCACTGTAATTATGCAATAATCCTATCAACTTCCACCTTCTCTTCTATGTTCATTTAATTATTTGTCATAATCCCTCCATCCCTACAGCCATCCTGATCTCTGTAACCGGTATCCTATCAGTAACTGTGATTTACAAAGTGAAGAGGTACCTTGAATATTTCTTACACTTGAGCCTTTATGTTCATAGTTATTCATCCTTCTACAGGACTCGCAGGTCAGTGATATCTTAGCCGCTGCTGGGACTGCAGTCACCATTACTGTCATGCCGAGTGTCATCTATGAGCACATGGTGAAGAGGTTAGTAAACAAATAAGGTGCATCTGGTGCAAACTTGTGGTTGGTGGTTGCCGTCAAACAGTTCTGTGGATAGTATGATGGAGATCACCAATAATCACAAATGCTAATTGACCTATCCTGATCTTCAATCTGTTAGATGGGAAGATGATGGAGTGGTAATCTTACTGGGCTGGTAAATCAGAACCCCAGGCTAATGTGCTGGAGATATGGGTTCAAGTCCCACCACGGCAGATGATGACATTTAAATTCAATAGAAACTTGGCATGAAAAGAAGCTAAAATCATACAGCACGGAAACTGACCCTTTGATCCAACTCACGCCAACCAAACATCCCAATCTGGCCTAGTCCCATTTGCCACCATTTGGCCTATATCCTCTAAACCTTTCCTTTTCATGTACTCCTCGAAATGCCTTTTAAATGTTGTAATTATACCAGCCTCCACCACTTCCTCTCGTAACTCATTTCATCTCTGACCTTACCATTTAGTCGCTCTCCCAAAACTCTCTCCTTTCTTGCTTCTAAAGATCTTTATTTTAGATCTTTTTTTAAAAGTTCCAAAAGCAACGTGAAAACTGCAATTATTGCCCCAAGGAAGTGAGTGAATGCAGCTGAACACTGAAAAACCTCAAAACCAAGAGCAGCTCTCACTGCCACAATCTTCTCCATCCAACATTTTTTTCTGTAGCTGCCCTGATTAATGACAATCACAACTATGGTAAAAACTCATTTGGTTTACTGATGTTCTTGAGAAAGGAAATCTCCCACCCTTACCTGGTCTGGCCAGCATATGACTCCGTACTCTCAGCAGTGTCCTTAACTGTCCTCTGGGCAATTAGGAATCGGCAATAAATGCTGGCCACGTGACCACATCCCATTAACAAATAAATAAGAAATCCACCCGGTCCTCAAAAGTAAAATTCCTGTCCTGCTCTCAAGTACCTCCATGACTAGAGTCATAAAGCTGAACGCCATGGAAACAGGCCTTTTGGTCCAACTCACCCATGCCAACTGGATATCCTAAATTAATCTAATCCATTTGCCAGCATTTGGCCCATATCCCTCCAAACCCTTCCTATTCATGTACCCATCCAGATGCCTTTTAAATGTTGTAATTGTACCAGCCTTCACCACTTCCTCTGGCAGCTTGTTCCATGCACGCACCACTCTCTGCATTGAAAAGGTTGCACCTCAGGACCCTTTTAAATCTTGCCCCTTTCACCTTAAACCTATGTCGTCTACTTTTTGACTCCCCCACCTCCGGGAAAAGACTTTGCCTATTTATCCTGTCCATGGCCCTCATGATTTTACAAACCTCCTATAAGGTCATCCCTCAGCCTCCGACAGTCCAGGGAAAACAGTCCCAGCCTATTCAACCTCTCCCTATAGCTCAAATCCTCCAACCCTGGCAATATCATTGTGAACCCTTTCAAGTTTAACAACATCCTTCCTATAGCAGGGAGACCAGAATTGAACACAGTATTCCAAAAATGTCCTAACCAATGTCCTGTACAGCCACACCATGACCTCCTAACTCCTATATTCCAGTAAAGGCAAGTGTTCCAAATGCTGCCTTCACTATCCTATCTCCTGTGACTCCACTTTCAAGGAGCTATGAACCTGCACTCCAAAGTTTCTCTGTTCAGCAACACTCTCCAGGACCTTATCATTCAGTGTATAAGTCCTGCCCTTGCCAAAATGTAGTACCTCCCATTTATGTAAATTAAACTTCATGTCCTCTCCTGATGGGTTCCTCCATTTCTGGCCTTTTGTCTATCCTCACTTACTGTGCGCTGGGATTGCACTGTGCTGCCTTCTGCCTTGACCCAAAGGTTTGGAAGTCCTGACCCTTACAACATGGGTTAAACGCTCACTCCTTTCTCCCACTCTAGTAAAACCTGACTTTGTTGTTTGGTCACTGGTCTTAATCTTTCTTCTTGTGGCATGTTGTCAGTTTTTGTCTGATTTCCACTCCTGTGAAGTACCTCAAAACAGTTAACTACTTTTTCACGGCGCTATATAAATGTAAATTATTGTAATGTTGTTCTGATCTGATCCCACATTTGTTCTACCTGCAGGATGTCTTCAGGCCTTGTGTCCCGGATGGATCACTCCACCCCGGAAGTGTAAGAGGATATTCATTAAATAATTTACAATATCGATCCAACTCTTCAGGCTGGGATTTTGCCTCAGTTAAGCAGATGGGTTCCAGCTCTACTTTCATCTCGTGTATGTTTTGCTGATTTGGCAATTCCCTCTGGGGTTTGATTGTTCCACATTTGCTCTCTGTTTGTTTATTATTGTCAGCCCCTATCAATAAGTTCACGCGTGCCCTCTCTATGTTTAAATATTCTTGAGTTAAACTCTTAATGACTATGCTATAGGTTGGTGTAACTGTAAATCGTAAATCCTTCAAGCTTCTATGTAGTTTCATTGCTGTGGGCACTGGTTAATGAATAAAGTCATGGATTGAGAGTCATTAAAGATTCTAACTAAGTTTGGGAACTCTATATAACAAAATGGAATGTAGCCTATTGTGAAACAGTGCAGACAAGTTGGATTCCAGTCAATGTTGTGCTCGCTACAAGTAGTGGCTAATGTCACTGGGCTAGTAATTAAGAAGCTGAGGTTAATCCTCCAGGGACATGGGTTCAAATCCCACCTTGGCAGTTGGTGGAATGTAAATTCCATGAATAACTGGAATTGAAAGCTAGTCTCAGTAATTGTGACTAGTAGACTAATACCAATTGTGGTTAAAACCCATTGGGTTCACCAATGTCCTTTAGGAAAAGCAATTTATTGTCCTTACCCAGTCTGGCTTACATGTGACTCCAGACCGACAGTAGTGACCTAGCACGCTATTCAGTTTAAAGGAAATTAGGGTTGGTTGGGCAGCAAATGCCAGTCTTGTCCACAGCCCAAGTCAGGTCACACCAGCTGGAGCCCAGCTATTGGCCAAGCTCTTTGGTTGGAGCCCAGCAATTGGTCAAGTTTGTTGGCTGGAACACAGCTATAGGTCAGGGTCAAATGGGCTGAAGCCCATCTATCGGCCAATGGGGGAGGGGATGAGAATGGAATTGTAGTAGTACAGGTCCACATTAAGCACTCTCAGTTCCTGAAAAATAGGCTTCCTTTGTGAGAATGAACAAGGAAAAAAAAATTAAAAGCAATCACAACAAAGCTAGAGAATCCAGGATAAAATTACCACCCCCCCCCACCCCCAAAACCCAGTGTGAGCATCAGGCAGATGATCATGGGTTAAACGTGAAACTCCATTGTTGTCGTTAATTCAGACAGATGTAAACATAAGTAGATGTGACCTCCTGTGAAATCCCCCGCTGGAATTAGTTTATGGGAGAATCGTTTGTGACTGTGAAGGAGTTCAATTTCCCCTGATGGAATCCTTCTGGCAAGTTTAAAATGCCTTTTGAAGCTTCTGGTTTGTAAAATCCCACCTCCCCTCCAAAGAGCACGTAGATTTTGCACTGTTCTCAATCCTGCAGCTATAGGGAATAACTTGCAACTCTTATAACACAAGACAGCTTGACCAATATTATGTGTTTTTATTCTGTGCCTTCAGGCAACTGCTGTCTGTGAGGTTAAATCAGGATGCGGGGATGTGATGAGTCCAGAATGATGAATTGAGGCCAATGTTTCATCATATCTAATGTTTGGTTCTTTAACATTCCATTGTAAATTCATCTTTTCTACAGACTCAACTGGGGGTTAAATTAACAAAAATGAAGTATTGATGCTGCAGATCTAAAACAGAAACAAAGTGGAGAAACTCAGCAGGTCTGGCTGTGGAGAGAAAAACAGAATTGATCTTTTGAGTCCAGTATGACTGTATGCTTTGGAACTAAAGCGAGATAGTGAGCTTTATACTGTTGGAGGAATGGGCTGGGATTCAGTTGGAACAAAAGTTCACTAATGCCCTTTAGGGAAGGAAATCTGCCACTGTTTACCTGGTCTGACCTACACCTGACTCCAGACTCTCAGCAATGTGGTTGACTACCCTCTGGGCAATTTGGCCTCGACAATAAGTGCTAGCCTAGCCAGTGAAGCCCTTATCCTGTGAATGAATTAATTAAAAAAAATCTTTTTAGAGTGCAAGCAGGGGAGGGGACGGGAAGATTTGTCTAGTGGTGCCATCCTGCTGGAGGTGGCAGAAATGGTGGACAATGATTGACTGAAAATAGAGGCTATTGCCGTGGAAAGTGAAGACAAGGAGAATTCTATCATCTTCCTGGAGGGAGGGCACAGGGTGAGGGCAAAAGTGTGGGAAATGGTTCAGATGTGGGTGAGGATCTGTCAACCATAGAGAAGTCGGGGTTTTGGGGAGTTGTGGATGTGGAAGGAAATCTCTGAAAGAGAACACTTAGAAATGCCATAATCAGAACAGAGATGATGGGAAGTGTAGGTGAGGCAGCTATGGGGTTAAATCAAACCTGGAAAGGGATGCAGCAACAGCAAGCCAGCAGCCCATTTACACTCTCTGACTATGTTTACTGTTGGTAGTGACTCTCTCGAGCACTAAACCAATTTTATCCCCAAGTTCTCAGTCCTGAGTTTGTGACACTGCCACTCTGTGTGATTAACTTAATCTTTAAGCTTTATTTCCTGGTGATTACTTTCATTAAAATCACTTCACGCTGCACAAACCCCAGGAGAGTTTGTCTTTTGACTGTAGCTGTGGTCAACTGAAGTCAGCAACAACCAGCATTTATAAAGCACTTAAATGTAAAACATCCCATAATGACTCCACAGGAATGTTCACAAATCTCCACATAAGGAGATAATAGGGATCTGATCCAATGTTTCATTTAAAAAGGGGAGGTTTGAAGGTGAAGTAGGAGGGTTATGGGGTGGGCATTTCTGAGTTTGGGGTCTAGGTGGCTGAAACCATGGCCATCATGGGGGGTGAAAGGTAGTAGAGAGATGAATGAGGCAAGGCCTAATTCATACCAAGGCCCAAGCACACAGAAGTGGGGGGAAGAAAATGTGTCTCCCTTTCTATCCTATGCTCCTACCTGGACCAAAATGTGAATCTTAGGGAGTGAAGACCTTATCTTGGAAGCATGGGCTCTGACGTTCCACAGATTGTGAATATGACGTTGGGACATTTTTATTTCAGTGCTCTCCTGGGTCTATATAGGCTGAGGGGTCATCAGCAGTTTAAGTGCCTGCAATATCCTGGGGATCTGAATTGCTTGGTGCAATTTCCCATATTTGGATGAAGGATTCACAGCTGAGGACCACAGCACCCCCTCCCCATCACAGCCCATTTTGGGGGGGGGTGGGAGTAATGCCATTAATCAGTCCAAATGGCCTGTGTGACATCCAGTTCTTGCTGCTCCACACTCTCAATGTGGTTGCCTCCAAGGTTACTCTGAGCCCTTGAGGACGAGAGTTGGGAATTCAATGGTCTTGTTTGGCTCAATCACAACCCATGAATCCTGGGAGTAGAGCCCAGAACTCAGCTCAATTATCAGCATTGTTACTGTTGCTGTGAGAATTGAGATAGGAACTGGAGCCATTGGTCAGCTGAAAGACACGTTTTGCAATGCTAGTAATTTTCAATCAGTATTTTGAGTTCCCTGCTGTTCTTTGCAGAGATTACACAATCTGCCCAGAGTTTAAATGTTTTATTTCAAGTATAGTTCAGTCTGATGGCTACAGCAACAGTGGTACAAGGAATTAACAGAACACAGAACAAAGTGCCTTAATTATCTGCTCGACACCAACGGGTTCACTTTCAGTTTGGGTGTCAGGATCGACACCTGTTGGAATCATCCAATCAGTCAGTGTCTCTCACACACACACACACACACACAACAATTTGAACATTGTCTCACAAAGACATAATCACACTTAAAGGTTTCTGAGCTCCAATGCATGATCCCTGCCTGGATTTAACACCCTCCCCAAGGGCAGGGGGGGGGGGCAAAAAGAGACCTGGTGTATGCAAAAATAGAACAATGAAACCATCCCAAGTCTACAACACCCTCAGCCACAGCCTGTGCCAGACTCTGACGTGTATTGCTATTCCTTCATGATGAATGGATTCAATATGCCATTCAAAAGCACCATGACCACCAGGACCTCCAACAGATCAAGAAGGCGTCCTACCACCAACACCAACTTCTCAGTATTGATGGTAGAAAATGAACATTAAATGCCAAACTTGCCAGCAATGTCCAGGTCCTAAGAATTAATTAAGAGATGCTAGCATGAAACGTAGAAAACAGTTACCGTCCTACCTTGAACAGCAAAGAAATAAAAGCAAAACACTATATTTGTGGAGATCTAAAACAAATGCAGAACTCTGGAGAAACTCAGCAGATGTGTGGTGAGAGAAACAGAGTTAACGTGTTGAGTCCAGTGAGACTCTTCGTCAGAACTCAAGAATTCTGAGTTGGAATTGGATACGGTACTGAAGATCCATTTCAGACTTTAAGCATTAACTCTTTCTCTCTCCACAGATGCTGCCAGACCTACTGAGTTTCTCCAGCATTTTCTCTGCTTGTCTGAAGTAGCCAATTAAAATGGAACAGTCAGAACTTTCTACACTAATTGGAACACCACTCACTGCACAGATCGACTTTATAGTTTTCACATTAAAATATGTAGTCTATTGTTACTGAACAGATAATTGCTTCTGAACACATCCAAATGAACCTGAATTCATTCATGCTCACTGGACTGATTCGACATTTTGTTCTTATTTGCAATAGATACTCTACTATTTAAGATTTTTATTTTTAGAACTGATGACACAGTGCTGTCCCCCTCTCCCCTCCCTTGACAGCATTGATTCTCATTGGATTCCACTGTCACAAGGGCTGCTCCCTATCCCACCCCCTCATCCTCCACCTCCATCCACTACCTCTCTCCAGCACCATGGACCAGTTTGGGTTAGTCAATCGGCTGATCATATGACACCCACTCCAACCTAAACCCGAGAGTGAACTGTCTTTCAAGCATCACAAGGCACTGATACGGATTCATTCTTCCCCTTGCTTATCCCTAGAAACATGATCCAATGCAACTACTTTAGCAGTTAGTCTAGCACAAGTTTGAAGTTGGGTGTCTCTCTATTAATCTCTGCATAGTTAAGTGTTTTTACCAGCACCCCACAACATTAGGAGACATGGGGTCACTGAATATTGGGAGCATTGTTCTCATGAGTATTTATACAAAATATATTTAAGTCAACTGCTGGAAGTTGACTGTACAACATTTCATGAAAGAATGGGGAGGCCATAGCTTAGTGGTATTATTGCGACACTATTAATCCAGAATCTCAGCTAATGTTCTGGGGACTTTGATTTGAATCCCACCATGACAGATGCTGGAATTAAGAATCTACTGATGACCATGAAATCACTGCCAACTTTTGGAAAAACCCATTTGGTTCACTAATGCCCTTCACAGAAGGAAATCTGCTATCCTAACCTGGTCTGGCCTACATGTGACTCCAGAACCACAGCAATGTGGTTGATTCTCAATGTCCCTCTGAAATGGCCTAACAAGCTATTCAGTTGTACCAATTGCTACAAAGTCTCAAAGAAATAAAACCGAACAGACCACCTGGCATTGACCTAGGCACCACAAAAGACAAAAGCAGGAACAGCCCTGTTCACCCTGCAAAGTCCTCGTTACAACAGCTGGAGGCTAGTGCCAGAATTGGGAGAGGTCTCTTACAGACATCTCACAGAATAGCCTGACATAATCATACTCCGAGTCATACCTTACAGACAATGTTGAAGACACCAGCATTACCAACATGGGATATGGCCTGGCAGCACAGTGGGATATAGTAAGGAAGGACTTATCCTGGAGATCCTCAACACTGACTCTTGACCCCATGAAGTGTCATGGCTTCAGGTTAAACACGGGCAGGGAAATCTCCTGCCAATTACCACATACCATCCTCTCTCAGCTGACGGATCAGTACTCCTCTACGTTGAGCAACACTTGGACAAAGCACTGAAGATGGCAAAGGTACAAAATGTGCTCTGGGTTGGGGAATTTCAATGTTCTTCTTGGTATAAAGTCCTAAAGGACATCGCTGCTAGACTGGGTCTTCAGCAGGTGGTGAGGGAACCAACAAGCAGGAAAAACATACCTGACCCCATCCTTACTAATCTGCCAGCTGCTGATGTATCTGACCATGATAGTATTGGTAAGAGTGCCCACTGCACAATCCTCGTGGAGACAAAGTCATGCCTTCACATTGAGAATAACCTCCATTGTGTTGTGTGGCACTATCACCATGCTGAATGGGACAGACTTCAAACAGCCCAAGCAATTCAAGATTCAGCCTCCATGAGGCGCTGTGGGCCATCAACAGCAGCAGAATAGTACTCCAGCACAATCTGTAACCTCATGGCCCGGCATATCCTCCACTCAACCATTACCATCAAGCCAGGGGATAAACCCTGGTTCAACGGAGACTGCAGGAGGGTTGTCAGGAGCAGACATATCTTAGAATTAGTTGTCAACCTGGTGAAGCTACCAGATAGGTCTACTTGCATGCCAAACAGCAGCAAGTGATAGACAGAGCTAATTGATCTCACAACCAATCGATTCTCAGCTTCCTGACCCATAGACCATACTGAGTGCAGATAAACAACAGCACCTTCTTCACGATAATGCTCAATACTAGAGCTCCTCAAGGATGCATTCTCAGTCCCATACTATACTCCCTGTCCATCCACAACTGTGTAGCCAGATTCTGCACGAATACCTCTACAAGTTTACTAATGACACCACTGTGTAGGCTGAATATCAAACAACGATGTGTCAGAATACAAGGAGGAGATAGAATGCTTGGTGTCATGGTGCAATGATAACAGTCTCTCAATGTCAGCAAAAAAAACTGATCATTGATTTCAGGAAGAAAAGTGGAGAACATGCCCCCACCTACATCAACGGAGTGGAGGTGGAGAGGGTCAAGAGTGCCAAGTTCCTAGGAATGACAATAACCAACAACCTGTCCTGGACTTCCCACGTAGATGCGATGGTCAAGAAGTTACAACAAAGCCTCTTCTTCCTCCTCAGGCGGCTCAAGAAATTCAGCATGTCCATAAGGAGCCTCACTAACTTTTACAGATGCACCATAGAAAGCATTTTGTCTGGGTATAATGGCCTGACACAGTAACTGCTCTGCCCAGGACCGTAAGAAACTACATAGAAAGGTAAAAACAATGACTGCAGATGCTGGAAACCAGATTCTGGAGTAGAGTGGTGCTGGAAAAACACAGCAGTTCAGGCAGCATCCGAGGAGCAGGAAAATCGATGTTTCGGGCAAAAGCCCTTCATCAGGAATACAGGCAGAGTGCCTGAAGGGTGGAGAGATAAGTGAGAGG
>NC_057729.1:55956896-55961270 GCF_004010195.1 Chiloscyllium plagiosum
GGGGACAGTGCTGAGCTGGAAGTTTGAAACTAGGATGAGGTGGGGGAAGGGGAAATGAGGAAACTGTTGAAGTCCACATTGATGCCCTGGGGTTGAAGTGTTCCGAGGCGGAAGATGAGGCGTTCTTCCTCCGGGCGTCAGGTGGTGAGGGAACGGCGGTGAAGGAGGCCCAGGACCTCCATATCCTCGGCTGAGTGGGAGGGGGAGTTGAAATGTTGGGCCACAGGGCAGTGTGGTTGATTGGTGCGGGTGTCCCGGAGATGTAGCCAAAAGCGCTCTGCTACGGGGCATCCAGTCGCCCAAAGAAACTACAGAAAGTTTGCATATACAGCCCAGACCATTATAGAAGCCAATCTCCCATCCATTGGCTCCATTTACACTTCTTGTTGCGAGTTTAGAGAAGATTTGTTGCTGCAGAAAGACTGCAACATCATCAAAGACCCCTCCCATTCTGTTAATGCTCTCTTCCAACCTCTTCTGGGAGAAAGTGAGAACTGCAGATGCTGGAGATCAGAGTCAAAAAGTGTGGTGCTGGAAAAGCACAGCAGGTCAGGCAGTCTCTGAGGAGCAGGAGAGTCCATGTTTTGAGCATAAACTCATCATCAGGAATGATGAAGATCTTATGCCCAAAACATCAACTCTCCTGCTCCTCGGATGCTACCTGGTTTGCAGTGCTTTTCCAGCACCACACTTTTTCACTTCCAACCTCTTTCGTCAGGCAGAAGATACAGAAGCTTGAACATGCCCACATGCTTCTTTCCTGTCGTTATTAGACTTTTGAATGGACTCGCTAACTTCAAATAATGTTGATCGTGTTAAATGTTGATCTTGCTTTGAGCACTGCTGTGCAGTTTTAGCTTTGTATACCTCACTCTGCTAAAGCACCCTAAGATCTGTATGTCCTTGAACAAAGCTATTCACTGTGACTCCAATAAATCAAATCAAATCTAAACTCTGCCGCATCCAGTTGTAAATGGTGTTGGACAATTAAATAACTCACTGGAGGATAAGGCTCCACCAATATCCCAATCCTTAATGATGGAAGAGCCCAACATATCAGTGCAAAAGATAAGGCTGAAGCATTCACAGCAATCTTCAGCCAGAAGTGCCAAGTGGATGGTCCATCTTGACTTCCTTCAGTGGTCTCCAGCATCACAGAAACCAGTTTTCAGACAATTCAAATTACTTCATGTGATATGAAGAAACAGTTGGAGAAACTGTATACTGCAAAGGCTATGAGCCCTGACAACATTCCAGCAATAGTACTGAAGACTTGTGCTCCAAAACTTGCTGCTCCTCTTGCCAAGTTCTTCCAGTACAGTTACAACACTAGTATCTACCCTACAATGTGAAAAATTGCTCAGGTATGTCCTGTACATACAAAGCAGGGCAAATCCAACTAGGCCAATTACTGGCCCATCAGTCTAGTCATGATCATCAGTAAAGTGATGATCGGTGTCATCAACAGCGCTATCAAGCAGCACCTGCTCAGCAATAACCTGCTCGTGATGCTCAATTTGGGTTCTGCCAGGGTCACCAGCTCCTGACCTCATTACAGCCTTGGTTCAAATATGGACAAAAGAGCTGAATTCCAGAGGGGAAGGGAGAGTGACATCCCTTGACATCAAGGCTGCATTCAACTGAGTGTGGCATCAGGGTGCCCTAGCAAAACTGGAACCAATGGGTGTCAAGTGGCAAACTCTCCACTGGCTGGAGTCATACCTGACACATAGCAAAATGGTCATGGTTGTTGGAGTTCAGTCATCTCAGCTCCAGGACATCTCTGCAGGAGCTCCTCAGGGAGGTGTCCACGGCCCAATCATCTTCAGCTGCTTCATCAATGATCTTCCCTCCATCATAAGGTCAGAAGTGGGGATGTTTGCTGATGATACCACAATGTTCAGCCACATTTGCAACTCCTCAGATACTGAAGCAGCCCATGCTCAAAAGCAACAAGATCTGGACAATATCCAGGCTTGGGCTGACAAGTGACAAGTCACATTCACGCCACACAAATGCCAATCTATGACCATCAGCCATAACATATAATCTAACCACCACTCTTGACATTCAGTGGTGTTACCATCACTGGATCTCCAACTATCAACATCCTTCATTGTCCAGAAACTCAGCTGGACTCACCTCATAAACACAGTGACTACAAGAACAGGCAGAGTCTAGGAATAGTGCGGCAAGTACCTCACCCCCTGACTCCTGAAAACCTGTCCACCATCTACAAGGCACAGGTCAGGAATGTGAATGGATACTCCCCACTTACCTGGATGGGTGCAGCCCCAACAAAACTCAAAAAGCTTGACACCATTCAGGACAAGGCTGCCCATTTAATTGGCACCACATCCACAAGCATGTACTCCCTTCTCCAATGACACTCAGGAGCAACAGTGTGTATTATCTACAAGATGCACTGCAGAAATTCACCAAAGATCCTCAGACAGCATCTTCCAAACCCACGACCACCTCCATCTAGAAGGACAAGGGCAGGAGACACATGGGAACACCACTACCTTCAAGTTCCCCTTCAAGCCACTTACTATCCTGACTTGGAAATACACCGCCGTTCCTGTACTGTCGCTGGGTCAAAACCCTGGAATTCACTCTATAATGTGGGTCAACAATGGACTGAATTGGCTCACCCCCACCTTCTCAAGGGTAACTAGGGATGGGCAATAAATGCTGCCCACATCTCACAAATGATTTTTTAAAAAATGTGGACAACAATATGCTGAAATAAATTCTCAGTTATTAAAATATGATTCTGTGGAGAGTTTGCTGACTGATAAAATGAGTTAAGTAACTGATCTGGAATGAGTTCATACCCATTCCAAACTGATTTGATGATACCAGCAACCTTAGACTGATTATAAGGAACTTTAAAATGGGAAGAAGGCCATTCAGCCCCTTCATTTAATTAAATCATGCTTGCACAGTCTTTCAGACACATTTACTTGCCTTGGTTCCATATCCTTCAAAACTTTTGGACAAAAATTCCAGAGCTCCACGATAGTATACCTCAGTCTGAAAAGTGCTTCCTGATTTCACTCTTAAATAATTTATTTCCAAATATAGTTTAGCGTTGCCTTGTTGCTGATTCCTGCAACAGAGTAAAGAGTTTCTGCCCACTTACACGGCGAGGTTTGAATTTGAATTTTGCTGAAAAGGGATGAGATGCTGAAGGTTTCTGTCTTGCCAAAGTATAAATTGTGATTATCTAAAATTTGACACTTTTGAATGTCTCTGGACACGTATAAGACAAAAAAAATTGACAGCATGTCTCTCTTATTAACATTATTCGGATAACTGAGTTATTTTAAACATTTTTATCAGATCATTACTCAATCTTCAAAACTCAAGGGAAGACATGCCCCGTCTATGCAACCTGACTCAGGAATTTAACCTTTTAAACTCTGATAAGAGACCAATAGGAAATGAGTTTGGCAAGTCTCCTGGTGTCACTAATCCAGTCTGGATGGCAATCAGAATCAAATAGGTAGAAGGGTGATTGTGGTGCTGGCAAAATTTGGAGCAGTGAGGCATACGATTGGGAGGAATCTAATCTCCCTATCAGCACAAGTTGGCAAATTTATCTACCTCTCAATTTGGTGCCAGAAATGCAAATGCAAACCTTCCCACTTCCAGGAAGAAAATCATCTCACTTCGATCAGTGCAAATAAAAAAAGTCGTAAAGTAAATAAATAACCATGTGAGTACAACATAAAAGGGGAAACATTGGACAAGCTGAGTGCTGTATTTACTGAAACCGTACAATGATTCTTATAGACACCTCTGGCAGGTAGGGCCAGTTACAAGCAATAGTTGAACATCAACAAGAGCTCAGGGTGAACGAGAACTGAGGCAACTCCTGTAAATTGAAAAGTCATTATATTTAGTACATTTTACTTTGCATCTAATAGAGTGAAAGCAGCATTTTGTAACTGTGCAGCTGATGGAAATGTTAAAAAAAAAGTTTAATACTTTGCCTTTGAGTAATGTTAACACCAACATGGAGATTTTAAGTGCCATGGAGATACTCCCAGAAGTATCTGAAACATCTTATTTCTCAGCCATGCAATGCAGTGCAAGGTTCCAGCTCTCAAACTGGCTCAACTGTGTGGGTTATTTGTATAGTTTCCTATATCTGTGTATTGATGAGTTATTAACAGTAGTGCCAACAACTGTGAGGGAAAGGGATACAACTTTAGGTCTCTCTGTAAAGGAATGTGGGAGAGATAGAGGTCTATGTTGGGTGGGGGTGGAGGCAGATGAGGGTTGAGTGAGTGCAGCTGGAATAGTGAGGGTGTGGAGTAAGTTGGGGTGAGGGAGTGGGGGCGTGGATTGGTGGGGGCATAACTGAGG
>NC_057729.1:55961385-55965554 GCF_004010195.1 Chiloscyllium plagiosum
TTGGTGATGGGGTGGGGGAGTGAGTGGGTGACTGGGTGGATGTTGATGAGGTGATTGGTGATGGGGTGGGGGAATGATTGGGTGGAGGTTGACGAGGTATGATGGGTGGTGAGGGAGGAAGAGGGTGAGTTGATGGGGTTATGGTGGTGGCTGTGTGTGGGGAGGCCCAGGGGCAGTGAGCTGGGGCTAGGACAGAGGCTGGTTTGGGGAAGCTGCATTGGTGTTGAATCGTCGCAGGGACTGCAGAGCAAGGACACAGCAGCTGCGCAGCAACACCCCAATATTGTAGACAGGCTGCGAGCTGCCTCGCTGGGTACTGACAATCCAGGCGACAGTGGGGACTGCGGGCACTGTCACCGCCAGCAGATCCACAATATAATACCGGCTCCAGTGTGCTACTCGACCGGGAGCCTCATCCAGAGCCGGCTGGATGGGCACCTCTGGCACTCCTGCTCCAGGGGTCTCAGGCACTGCCCCCAAAGGAACCAAACGGGAGTCAACTGGCTGCAGATCCGGACTCCCACCGAGGGTCTGCAGTGTCTGATCGTCAGGGAGTGGTCTCGAGTTCTCTGCCCCAGCGGTGAGCCCGCCAGGGTCAAAGGTGCTTGACCTCAGGACCTTCTCCGCTATCACTTCCAGGTCAGGATGACAGGGGGAGAAGTCGGTTTGGATGCCCTGCTCTCGGACAGTGCTCAGCTGGATCCTGGCTGATGGCCTATACCCCTCCCGCAGTAAGGACCGGGCTGTGAGGGCAGCAGCCTCCGCAGCACGATCGATCCCAGAGGCGAGGGAACCACGATGAGGAAGATCAGTGCCATCAAGGACCAGGAGCTCAGGCCCCTGCTCACTCAGCTTGGTATAGGTGGAGCTGCGGGTCAGAGACCGGGCTGGAGAGCCAGCAGCAGACTGAGACGCACCATCCTGCGCCAACTCCATGCTGTGTAACAGAGTCTCCAACTTCTTGTTTTGAATGTTGATGTCAATGAAATACTTCTGGATGCCTTTATCCTTCTCCACCAGGTTATTCTTCACTGTGTCGATCACCTGTTTTAGCTGTTTGATCTCCTTCCGGGCCTCCTTCAGGGAGAGCTGAGCTTCAACACGATGACACTCCTCCTCAATCCAATCTTCCTGCATCCTTGACAGCTGCAATTTCAAATCCTCCACCTCCCCACCCCTGTGAAAACCACAAGGACACAATGTTAGACCCTCATTGTCAATCATTACTTTTGAGACTGGGAGGAGTACATCCAATCCCCATGCCTGATCCACACTATTGAGTCATATCATGGCTAATGTATTTTTTATTAATTCATTCAAGGTACGTGGCTGTTGCTGACTGGACCAGCATTTATTGTTAGTTGCCTTTGGAAAGGCAGTGCTGAGCTTCTGGGATTAATCCAGCTTTATTCCATACCCCTCAAATCTCCTCACTGACAAAACTCCATCATAATCCTGAAACTGCCCCCCAGTATTCATAATTTTATTCAGCAGAATTTGTCAGAACTCCCACTACCCATTGTGTTAATTCAAAACACACTGAACAACTTCGGTCTGGCTTAATTCCCCTTTGTTTTGGATTCATACCCAGTGGAAACTGTTTCTCTGTATCTGTTCAATTGAACCTTTTCATCGTTTCAAACACCCCCAACCCCAATCCTCCCTCACAAGAGAGTAGTCCTTTGATCTATTTTATCTTTATATCTGCAGATAGTCACATCCTGTTATTTTAAACTTGTTGGAAATATAATTTATGCTTATCAAGAAGTGTACATGTCCCAATACAGTTCCCTGGGGCATGAGAGAGAGAGTGAGAGAGAAAAAGGGGAGAGAAGAGGGGGGGTGAAGAGAGAGAGAGAGAGCGAGAGAGAGAGGACATCCCCAGAAGAGAATGATTCCACCAACCTTTTATCTGTTTCGGTGACCAAGTGCTGGATTCAATGGAAAAGTGCTCCCGGATTCTACAGCAGTTAAGTTTACACAGAACTTTTCATGAGAAAATTTGTCAAAGGATTTTGAGAAATCCAATCTGGCATTGAGAGTGAAACCTTTCTAGACTTGAAACACGATCCCGGGCAAGATGTCTTTTGGTAGATGTTCTGACCTATAAGCTGAGCTGACTACCCTGCAGGATATTGTAACCTTCAAAGTACTACACAATAATGAACAATATGTTCAAGCAATTTTTATATGACGCTGGTGAGAGATATCTGTCTGACTTCTATTCCTCTATTTGAATATGCTGCGCGTGTTAGTTTGTCTCCACTAGTCTGGTATTGACTGACTCTTGAAAGCAATTGCTCAATATTAGAGTTAGTTTCTCAGTTGCTAACTTCAACATCCAGTGAGACATTACATCTGGACCTAGAGTTTTATTTGGATTTATTTCTTGAATAATTTTAAAACACCTTCCTTATTTATAATGAGGAAATTCCTGGTAAACTAGGTACTGAAACTTGATACATGCATTAAATCATCTTTGATGAATTCACTAGAATATTGATCACCTAGTAATTTGATTTTACCTTAAAGGATTTCATATAACTCTATTGTCTATTTTCATTTCTGAAATCTGGCATTTGAAACCCTTATTGGATATTTGATCAGCCTTTAATATCAGGCAGTGCCTGATCATTAGCACTGGTGCTGATGCTATACTGAGCAGTAAGTGGCCATCCTGAACTTCACCAGTGATGGTCATCTTGTACTGACCAGTTAAAGACCACCCTGTTCTGACCATCGATGGTCATGCTGTACTGAACAGTAGTGACTATCCTGCACTGATCAGTAGTGGCCATTGTGTACTGACCAGTAGTGGCTAGCTTATACTGACCAGTGATTGACATGATGTATTGACCAGTGATGGCCATGCTTTTCTGCTGTCCCCCTACCCCTCCTAGTGCTAGCTCGCATCTCTAAAGCTTGAGCTCTAAGATATTCCTGTCTTCTCACACAATCCTGAATCAGCAATACCTCTCATCCAGCTTCTCCTCCGTCTCCTTTAGCTTTGCCCTCAGGTGCCGGATGCAGACTTCTTTTTGCTGCAGAGGGGTCAGATATTGCTCTGGTGTTGGTGGCTTGATCCCATGGTTTTCACTGCAGGACGAATATTTACTCGAACGTCTGCACAGCAAATTGACAAACAATTAGTGACAAAGGACCTGTTGAAATACAAACACGAGAAAGCTATTTATTCAAGAATAATTTGCATTTGTAGGCACCTTTCACGAGTTTGAAATGTTCTAAAGAGCTTTACAGCTAAGTGCTTTCAAACTGTTGTTATGTTGACAGCTGAGAGTCAAATTGCACACAACATGTGACAGTGACCCGATAATCTGTCTTCAGTAACTTTAGTTGAGAGTTAAGTATTGACCAAGAAACTACTGTTCTATGTATTAGATCCTTGAGGGTCTCTTCCATCCACTTGAGAGGGGAGACATGGCCTCAGGCTTTTACCATCTCATGTCAAAGACACGAGACATGGTGCAACACTTGCTCAGTCCTGGCTCTGGATTTCTCAGAACTCAGGGCAGGGGAATGAACGTATCACATTCTGAATCTACAGAAAAGGGAATTAGCCAACGAGACACAGCTAACATGAGTGTAAACTAAACCCGTTATTTTTTTTTGCAATCCCTCTGATTTACAAAGCTACAGGAACCAGTTGTGAAGCCAGTGAAAGCAGCAACAACCCAGCCATCGTACAAGTGGACTAACCTTTATTGCATTCACAGGAATAGAGTACTCAGTCCCTTGAATACGATCTGCTGTTCAATATGATTATGGCAAATCAAATTGAAATCTCAATTCCACATTCAGGGGGTGTGGGTGTCGCTGGCTTGGCCAGCATTTATTGCCCATCTTGGTAACTTTTCACTTCCTTGCTTACCAAAACTGCATTTACCTCACCTTAAAAATACTCAAAACTCTGCTTCCCCCAGTAGGTAGAGGAATTTCCCTTTTAAATACGTTACAAAGTTGAATGAGTGTAAGTTCACTTTAATTTTCTGAATTTTAGAATGAATCTGACGTGCAGGCTCAACTACCCAATAGTAATAGGGGACTCGCTAGTTCGGGGCACAGATAGGCGGTTTTGTGGGAACGAGAGAGACTCACGTTTGGTATGTTGCCTCCCAGGTGCAAGGGTACGTGATGTCTCCGACCGTGTT
>NC_057729.1:55968872-55992613 GCF_004010195.1 Chiloscyllium plagiosum
ATAGCTTTATTAAGGGGGGGGGTAGGTATAGGACAGATGTTAGGGGTAGGTTCTTTACTCAGCTAGTCGTGAGTTCATGGAATGCCCTGCCAGTAGCAGTGGTGGACTCTCCCTCATTATGGGCATTTAAGCGGGCATTGGATAGGCATATGGAGGATAGTGGGCTAGTGTAGGTTATGTGGGCTTGGATCGCACAACATCGAGGGCCGAAGGGCCTGTACTGTGCTGTATTCTTCTATGTTCTATGTACCCAAACAGAACGGCGGGAGACAGGTTCTTCCAAAATAGATACATGTCACAGTTGGCTGTTAAATGTGGAACTGAATTTTGGTTGTTGTTTTGGCAACTTAATCAATTAATTTTAATTCAAATTAATTGACTTGCAGCATATGAGATAGAAACGTTGGCTGAATGCATGCCCCAGGTGTGAAGACACCTCCCACCATGTACGTGGCAGGTATTCATGTGATTCGGCAAATGTTGTCTATCTCATACGCTGCAGGTAAGGATGCCCTGAAGCATGGTATACTGGCCTGACCAAGCAAAGGCTATGGCAACAGGTGAATGGACACCGCACAACGATCACCAGTTCCCTCCCAGTCGGAGAGCACTTCAGCAGTCTGGGACATTCGACCGGGCACTTCCGGGGTGACCGTCCTCCAAGGCGGTCTTCGGGACAGACCACAACAAAATGTGGCCGAGCAGAGGCTGATATCCAAGTTCAGTGCCCATGGGGATGGCCTCAACTGGGATCTTGGGTTCATGTCACACTACAGGTGACCCTCTACACACACACACACACACGCAGACCCTCTCTCAAATGCTCTTATACTTGCAGAATTACATTTTATTTTGCTCACAAACTGCATGAATCCATTCTGTAAATCCGTTTTTTAGATTAGATTCAGTCTGACCATTGGGGCACAGACAGTCTCACACAGGAAAGCTCACACCTTAAATGCATTATCTGGGCCGACATGACATCAGTTGTTAAAGTTCACTTGAGAATGTAACTTTTAAAAAAATTTTGCGAATTACATATGAAACAACTGAGACAAACATGGTCGTTCTAAAAGATAAGAGACTTAACCAACAACCCAGGTCTTTTTCAATACATAATTTCAGTTACATCACACTGTAAACTTTTGCTATAAATTCTGTGTCTTACGATCTTATAGTCCACAACCACCTGATGAAGGAGCAGTGCTCTGAAAGCTAGTGGTTCCAAATAAACCTGTTGATCTATAACCTGGTGTTGTGTGATTTTTAACTTTGTACACCCCAGTCCAACAGCGGCATCTCCAAATGATCATGACTGCCTTTGGTGATAGCTTTGCCTGGGACAGAAACACATGCACAAGAAGTAACTCAATTCTGTTAATTACATTGTTGTATCAAACTACTGTAACTATATAGGAGGAATGTGCATGTCGGTTACCATGCCCACTTAATAAACGATAGTAAGCCACTGTACTTTAGAGATGACCCGATGAACTGTATTTAAAGGGGGCCTCTCAAATTAGAGGGGCTGACATTCTCGAGACAATATTAGCACAAGAAGCAGGAACCTTGGGAGCGAGAGGAACCTCAGTTCCCCAGCTGTAACCAGGATAGTATAAACCTCTTTACCAGCTTCAGCTTCCAAAGCAGATCTTAAACCCATGTGAAAACACAATAATTTAGGAACAGTAATGTTACTCAGAAACTTAGAGAGAAAGACAGGTTTCATAGAATTACATGCATATATGTTGTGTTTCAATGATAATAAACCAGGTGTCATGGTAAATCACACCTCAATATCACTGTAAAATGTGTCCCAGGAAGTAAGCAAGCACATCAGACAAACTTGAAAATGACACTTACAACTTCTTTTTGAGGAAAAGAATTCCAGAGACCCATTACCCTCTGAATGAAAAGCTTTTCCTCACTTCTGCCTTAGGTAGAAACTCTTAATTCTTAAATCCTTGTTCTAGATTCTCACACAAAAGGAAATATCCTTTTCACATCCACTCTATCAAGATTCCTCAGGATCTTTTATGCTCCAATCAAGTCACCCTCTACTCTACTGAACTCCAGCAAATGCAAGCCTAACCTGTCCAACCTTGTCTCCAAACACAACCTGCCTGTTCCAGGTATTAGTCAAACAAACCTTGACTGACCTGTCTCCAGGCATTTACATCCCTCCTTAAATAAGGTCAAGGACTGGAGCTACAGTGAAAAATGAAGAAGGTTATCTAAGAGTACAATGGGATCCTGATCAACTGGGCCGATGGGCTGAGGAATGGAAGATATGGTTTAACTTAGATAATTGTGAGGTGTTGCAGTTTGTTAAGACAAATCGGGGCAGGACTTGCACAGTTAATGAGGAGTGTTGTCGAACAGAGAGACATAGGGTTGCAGGTACATAATTTCTTGCAAGTGACAACACAGGTAGACATGGCGACAAAGAAGGCATTTGTATGCGGAAGATATGGTTTAACTTAGATAATTGTGAGGTGTTGCAGTTTGTTAAGACAAATCGGGGCAGGACTTGCACAGTTGTCGAACAGAGAGACATAGGGTTGCAGGTACATAATTTCTTGCAAGTGAGACAACACAGGTAGACATGGCGACAAAGAAGGCATTTGTATGCTTGCCTTTATCGCTAAAAACAATGAGACAGTAGATGGGGAGTCACGTTACAGCTGTACAAGACATTGGTGAGGCCATGCTTGGAGTACTGTGTACAATTCTGATCGGCCTGCTAAATAAAGAATGTTATTAAACTGGAAAGGATGAAAAAAAGATTGGCAAGGATGATACTGAGACTGGAGAGTTTGCGTTGTAAGGAGAGGCTGAACAGGCTGGGGTGCTTTTTTCCCTGGAGTACTGGAGGTGAAGGGGTGGTCTTACAGAAGTTTATAAAACCATGAGGGGCATAGATAGGGTGAATAGCCAAGGTCTTTTCCCCAGGATAGGAGAGTCCAAAACTAGAGGGCATAGCTTTAAGGTAAGAGGGGAAAGATTTAAAAGGGACCTGAGGGGAAATCTTTTCACACTGAAAATGGTGCATATATGGAATGAGCTGCCAGAGGATTATGGATTAAGTATTAAATTTTATAGATGATATGTTATTATATATTAAATACCCTGCCAGACTCCCAGATCCATCTGCATCTCAAAGATCAGCAGATTTAGTCAAAAGGTTTTTTTGTAAAATTTTTTACCAAATGAACAATTTCACATTTTCCAACACCATACTCCAATTGCCACATCTTTGCCCATTCCACTAACCTATATGTACCTTCCCATGCTTTCCTCACAACTTACTTTTCTATTTGAACAGAAAATGCTGAATACATGCAGCAGATCTGGCAGCATCTGGGAAAAATGTTTCAAGTCCAAAGACTCTTCTTTGAAACTGGAACAGATGCTGCCAGATCTGCTGAGATCCTCCAGCATTTTCTGTTTTTATTTTAGATTGCCAGCATCAGCAGTGTTTTGCACTTACTCATCTAAGTATCTTTGTGTCATTAGCAAATTTAGCAACCGTACCTTTGGCACCTTCATTGAAATCATTTATATGAATTACAAAATGGTCCCAGCATCAATCCCTGCAGCACACCACTCAGAACAACTTGCCAATTACAAAATGACCCATTTCTGTCTTCTCTCTATTTTCTGTTCACCAGCCAATCTTCTATCCATGCCAATATGTTACTCTCTAGACCATAATTATTTTTCAGAATAATCTTTGATGTGATACTTCACCAAATTTTTTTCTGGAAATCTAAGTGGGCCAGCCAGTGACACCTATGCCCAACAGAGAATTTTTAAAAACTCACAGCCACAAGTTCCCCATTATCCAAAGCCCATTTAATTCTGCAAAGGAATTCAGTAAATAGTTAAAACATTATTTCTCTTTCACAAAACCATGCTTATTTGCCTGTTTACCTTTAAGTTTTGCAAATACCCTGCAAAATCTCTTTAATAATATCTTTTAACATATTACAAAGACAGATGTTTAGGTAACTGGCCTTTGTCCCCTCTGCCTCCCTCCCTTTGCGAATAAAAATGTTACATTACCTGGGGGTGGGGCTGCTGTCGCTGCCTTTGTAGGATCCCGAGTTGCTGCTGCTGCTAAGGGAGGAAGTTGCACAGCTATCCCGTAACCTAACCGGCGGAGAGGTGCGTCTGGACGGCTGGAGGAGGGGCTGTGTCTCCTGCTGTGCCGAGGCCGAGGATGAGGACGGGGTCAGTGTCGATTTAAACAGGGAGGAGAAGCCACTTCTCCCGTGGACACCACGACTAGAGACAGGGGTAAGTTGACAATCAAAAACCCATCGCCTGTTAACAGCAAGAATACAGACTGCAACAAGTTCGACCCAGGCCACTTTGTGCCAAGGACACGTTTCCCACTGCAAAATTTGCAGCGTGTGATTACTTTGCAATCTGCAAATTATCTCATCATGAAACAAGGTGATAAGTAATTCTCCAGCCAAACCAGCCACCCCATTCTCTCCTGAGATTATTCCATTGGCATTCTCCATAGCTTCTCATTAAACATGACAGGACTCTCTGGGAATACACTAAATAATTAAAAATGATCTAAATGGAAATTAGACAATATTAGTGGTGAAATAAAAAGGCTTAAGAAATAAGATACTTTAGAAAGATTCATAAAGGTGACTAAACAGGCAGCCAAATGCAACCCACATACAAGAAGTTGGGCTCTGCACAGGATGACATTTCTTTAAAAAACTGTATTAATTCATTTTACAGGGAACCATGCTGATTGTATAAAGGGAAACAGACCACGGATCAAGCATTTTGTCAGTGGGAAATCAGGAGACAGAAAAGGCAGGTAAGAAAGGCACTATTACACTCATCATGGGGGACTTCATTGTGCACTAGGAAAACCAGGTTGGTAGCGGATCCCAAGAAAAGGATCCAGAGTTGTTTGGAAGGGGAGCCTAGCAGTGAAGGCAGTACAGCAGCAATAACAGGACATCCTGGAGTTAATTTAGGAGGCACAGCAGAAATTCATTCCAAAGAAGGACAAACATACTAAGGGGTTGGGGGGTCAGGGGAGGAATGAGGCTAATAGCAAACAGAAAAGCATACTATGTCGATTTCCTCCAGCAATCCAAAGATGTGCAGCTTAGTTGGATTGGCCATGCTAAATTGCCCCATAGTATCCAGAGATATGCAGGCTACGTGGATTAGGCATGGAAAATGTAAGGTTACAGGGATGGGGTGGGGGGAGGGTGTTGGATTGTCTGGGTGGGATGTTGTTTGGAGGATCAGTGTGATTCAATGGGCCAAATGGCCCGCTTCCACATTGTAGGGATTCTATGATTCATACAATGTGGTGAAGGTTAGTGAGTACCAGAGGATTGGGAAGCCTTTAAAACACGCAGAGGACAACATGAAGTATGAGGGTAAGCTTGCTAGTATTACGAAAGAAGATTACAATTTTTTAAGGTATGTAAAAGGTAAGGGAGATGCAACATTGGTCATTGGACCACTGGAAAATGAGGCTGCAGAAGCAGTCAATAGGAAACCACGAAATGGCAGAGGAACCAAACAGGTACTTTACATCAGCCTTCACAGCAGAAGACACTAGCAACATACCAGAACTTCAAGAGAGTCATGGGGTAGAGGTGAGTGTGACGGCCATCACAAAGGAAAAGGTGCTGGGGAAGCTGAAAGGTCTGAAGGTGGGTAGATCATCCAGACCAGATGGACTACACTCCATAGTTCTGAAGGAAATAGCTGAAGAGATAGTAGTGGCATTGGTGGTGATCTTTTAGAAATCACTGGAATCAGGGAGGATCCCAGAGGACTTGAAAATGGCTAATGTAACACCTCTGTTTAGGAAAGGAGGGAGGCAGAAGACCAGAAACTACAGGCCAGTTACACTGACCTTGGTCATTGATAAGATTTTAGAGTTTGTTATTAAGGATGAGATTGTGGAGTTGTTGGAAGTGCATTGAAAAGTAGGGCTAAGTAAGCACAGGCATGTCAAGGGAGGTCATGCCTGACCAATCTGTTAGACTTCTTTCAGGATGTCATGAGCAAGTTAGATAAAGGAGAGCAGTGGACTTTCAAAAAGCCTTTAGCCAGTTGCCACAGTGAAAACTGCGAAATAAACTAAAAGTCCATGATGTTAGGGGCAAGGTACTGGGCGTGGATAGAGGATTGGCTGATTGTCAGAAGGCAGAGCGTAGGATTAAAGGGATCTTTTTCAGGATGGTAGCCAGTGACTAGTGGAGTTCCACAGGATTCGTGTGGGATCCACAATGATTCACATTATACATTAATGATCTGGACGAAGGAACTGAGGACATTGTCAAGTTTACAGATGACAAAAAAAAAGGTGGAGGGACAGGTAACGTTAAGAAGGTTTCTGCACCTTGGTAGGAAGGAGAGGCATAGACTACGTTTGAGATGGGGAAAGGTTTCTGAAATCTGAAGCACAAAGGGACTTAGGAGTCGTAGTTCAAGATTCTTTTAAGGTTTATAGACAGATTCAGTTGGCAGTTAGAAAGACAATTGCAATGTTACCATTCATTTCAAGAGGGCTAAAATACAATAGCAGAGATGTACTGCTGAGGCTGCACAAGGGTCTGGTCAGACCGCATTTGGAATATTATGAGCAGTTTTGACCCTATATCTAAGGAAGGATAGGCTGGCCTGAGAGAGAGTCCAGAGGAGGTTTACGATAATGATCGGGAATGAAGGGCTTGGCATATGAGGAGCGATTGAGGATTCTGGGTTTGTATTTGATGGAGTTTAGAAGGATGGGAGTGGGCCTGATTGAAACTTACAGAAGACTGAGAGGCCTGGACAGAGTGCACTTGAAGAAGATGTTTCCAGGAGTAAGAGACACTAGGAGTGAAGGACACAGCCTCAGAGTGAAGGGATAACCCTTTAGAACAAGATGAGGAAGAGTTTCTTCAGCCAGAGGATGGTGAATCTGTGGCACTCATTGCCACAGAGGGCTTTCAAGGTCAAGCATTTTCAAGAAGATGGATAGGTTCTTGATAAGTAAAAGGATCAAAGGTTATGGGGGGAAGGCTGGAAAATCGGATTGAGAAATATATCAGCCATGATCAAATGTTGAAGCAGACTCAATGGGCTGAACGTCCTAATTCTGTTGCTATTTCTTATGGTATTACAGTTTCACAGACAAAGCAGTTTTGCTGGTTTGTCACAAATACAGTATTTATCTTCCAGTCATTGCTTGAGGCAAGGAAAATGCTTGCCACAAAGTTAAGCCTATGGCACGAACCTGTGTGTGGAGTCTTTTAACATGTGTGTAGTGACCTCATCATGAATACACCTCACTTGGCCATCAAATCCCAGGGGGGTGTCAAACCCAAAGATTCTGGTTCAAAGACAGGGGCATTAACCACTGTGCCACAAGGCCTCTATTAGACAATTATACTGCCACGACATCAAAAACTATGTCTTTCTATAGAAGAATTACAAATATATTAAGGACAAAAGCGTAACTAGGGAGAGAATAGGGCCCCTCAAAGATCAGCAAGGCGGCCTTTGTGTGGAGCTGCAGGAAATGGGGGAGATACTAAATGAGTACTTTGCATCAGTGTTCACTGTGGAAAAGGACATGGAAGATATAGAATGTAGGGACACAGATGGTGACATCTTGAAAAATGTCCATATTACAGAGGAGGAAGTGCTGGATGTCTTGAAATGCATAAAAGTGGATAAATTCCTAGGACCTGATAAGGTGTACCCAAAAACTCTGTGGGAAGCTAGGGAAGTGACTACTGGGCCTCTTACTGAGATATTTGTATCATCGATAGTCACAGGTGAAGTGCCGGAAGACTGGAGGTTGGCAAACATGGTAACACTGTTTAAGAAAGCTGGTAAGGACAAGCCAGGGAACTATAGACCGGTGAGCCTGACATCAGTGGTGGGCAAGTTGTTAGAGGGAATCCTGAGGGACAGGATGTACATGTATTTGGAAAGGCAAGGACTAATTAGGGATAGTCAACATGGCTTTGTGCGTGGGAAATCGTGTCTCACAAACTTGATTGATTTTTATGAAGAAGTAACAAAGGGGATGGATGAGGGCAGAGTGGCAGATCTATATGGACTTAAGTAAGGCGTTCGACAAAAGTCCCCATGTGAGACTGGTTCGCAAGGTTAGATCTCATGGAATACAGGGAGAACTAGCCATTTGAATCCAGAACTGGCTCAAAGATAGAAAAGAGAGGGTGGTGGTGGACAGTTGTTTTTCAGACTGGAGGCCTGTGACCAGTGGAGTGCCACAAGGATTGGTGCTGGGTCCACTACTTTTCATCACATATATAAATGATTTGGATGTGAGCATAAGCGGTGTAGTAAGTTTGCAGATAACACCAAAACTGGAGGTGTAGTGGACAGCGAAGAAGGTACCTCAGATTACAACGGGATCTTGATCAGATGGGCCAATGGACTGAGAAGTGGCAGATGGAGTTTAATTTAGATAAATGCGAGGTGCTGCATTTTGGGAAAGCAAATCTTAGCAGGACTTATACATTTAATGATAAGGTGCTAGGGAATGTCGCTGAACAAGGAGACCTTGGAGTGCAGGTTCATAGCTCTTTGAAAGTGGAGTCACAGGTAGATAGGATAGTGAAGAAGGCGTTTGGTATGCTTTCCTTTATTGGTCAGAGTATTGAGTACAGGAGTTGGGAGGTCATGTTGTGGCTGTACAGTACATTGGTTAAGCCACTGTTGGAATATTGCGTGCAATTCTGGTCTCCTTCCTATCGGAAAGATGTTGTGAAACTTGAAAGGGTTCAGAAAAGATTTACAAGGATGTTGCCAGGGTTGGAGGATTTGAGCTATAGGGAGAGGTTGAATATGCTAGGGCGATTTTCCCTGAAGCATTGGAGGCTGAGGGGTGACCATACAGAATCATAAGGGGCATAGATATGATAAATAGACAAAGTCTTTTCCCTGGGGTGGGGGAGTCGGGCAACGTTTTCACGCAGAGAATGGTACATGTATGGAATGAGCTGCCAGAGGATGTGGTGGAGGCTGGTACAATTGCAACTTTTAAAAGGCATCTGGATGGGTATATGAATAGGAAGGGTTTGGAGGGATATGGGCCAGGTGCTGGCAGGTGGGACTAGATTGGGTTGGGATATCTGGTCAGCATGGTCTGTTTCCGTGCTGTATATCTCTATGACTCTAATGTTTGTTTAAACAATACTTGCAAACCTTCTAGTAACTAATAAATACACCAGCCAACATTCACAGTATATTTGCCAGCATAGATCATTGAAAAGCAATCAGAAGGACTGTAATATTTCCCTCTTGGATTCTACCAATAATCCAAGAAATGTACCATTCCCAAGGTTAGAATGGATTGTCTAGTTGGTGTGTCTTTACTTTCATAATGAGACCATATGGTAAAACAAGATTTTAGGTCATATGTTCACACTGCTGCTGTTGATACAGTTGCCAGATGGCATCATTATAAAACTACAATGCCTCATTATCAAAAACCCACAACGAGTGCTAGCTTTGTTTGAATATTATCTTTATTACCTTGTGATAACCTGTTCTTGTATGAAGTCTTCTCAATGCCTGTCTTTTTTTTTAAACAAGATTAATAGGTATGAGGTGAATTACAGCTTTTGCCATTCATAAGATGAATGGCTGTGGGTGACTGACACTTATATGAGATTGTAAGACGAGTGGTTTTTCACTGGCAGTTTTCAAAGCTTCGTTGTTTATTGCATCAGTTTCAGGAGCATCTCAAAGACATTCCAGGCTGGTCGATGGCTGAACATCATGGAATTTGGAAGAGAGGGTATAGAGGATGTATGGGGGATATGACTTGGCATGATGTGGCAGAGAGAAGTGAGGGATTGTGTAGAATGAGGATTACAGAGCTTAACAGTCATGCATACAACTTGACCAATGACCCAGTAAATGGAGAGAAGCCTTCTCAGCTCTTGACCTTGCCATTAGTCCACTTCCATTGACACCTTGGGCCTGCTCCAGAGGCAATTGACCCATCTTCAGTTCATCGCCATTTCATTTACTTGAAAGTAGGAGAGGCAAGTCCCTATCGCAAAGATGGGATCTCAGGGAGAGGAACATTCCCAACTCCTGATACCCATCTCCTAGACGAAAAACCAGCCACCATTGCATTGGAGATTGTAGTTTGGTGGTAATGTCACTGGAGAAGTAATCCTGAGAAGTTTTAATTTTAATTATCCCAACATTGACTGGGATTAACTTAGTATTAGAGGATTAAATGGGGCAGAATTTGTAAAGAGCATCCAGGAGGGTTTTCTAGAGCAGCATGTAAATAGTTTAACTCGTGAAGGGGCCATACTGGACCTGGTGCTAGGAAATGAGTCCGGCCAGGTGGGTGAAGTTTCAGTAGGGGATTACTTTGGGAATAGTGATCACAATTCCTTAAATTTTAGATTACTCATGGACAAAGACGAGAGTGGTCCTAAAGGACAAGTGCTAAATTAGGGGAAGGCCAATGATAGCTGAAAATGTGTTGCTGGAAAGGCGCAGCAGGTCAGGCAGCATCCAAGGAGCAGGGGAATTGACGTTTCGGGCATGAGCCCTTCTTCAGGAATATGCCCGAAACGTCGATTCTCCTGCTCCTTGGATGCTGCCTGACCTGCTGCGCTTTTCCAGCAACACATTTTCAGCTATGATCTCCAGCATCTGCAGTCCTCACTTTCTCCTAGAAGGCCAATGATACCAAAATTCAGCAGGAGCTGGGGAATGTAGATTGGGAGCAGCTGTTTGAAGGGAAATCCACATTCGATATGTGGGAGGCTTTTAAAGAGAGGTTGTTTAGAGTTCAGGAGAAATACATTCCTGTGAAAATGAGGGATAGAAATGGTAAGATTAGGGTGAAATTGTGAGACTAGCTAAGAGGAAAAAGGATGTGTACATAAGGTCTAAGCAACTGAAGTCAGTCGAAGCTTTGAAGAATATTGGAAATGTAGGACCATTCTGAAATGAGGAATTAAGAGGGCTAACAGAGGTCATGAGATATCCTTAGCGAGCAGTGTTAAGGAAAACCCTAAAGCCTTTTATTTATATATAAGAAGCAAGAAGGTAATAAGGGAAAGGATTGGTCCACTCAAAGACAAAGGAGGAAAGATATGTGTGGAGTCAGAGAAAATGGGTGAGATTCTTAATGCATACTTTGCATTGGTATTCACCGAGGAAAGGGACATGGCAGAAGTTGAGGTTCGGGATAGATCTTTGATTACTCCATGTCAAGTCAGCAAATGGATGGAGGACATGTTGTGTATTCTAAAAGGCATTAAGGTCGACAACTCCCCAGGACTGGTTGGGATCTATCCCAGGTTACTGAGGGAAGTGAGAGAGGAAATAGCTGGGGCTTTAACAGTTTTTTTGCAGCTTGAAAATGGGGGGGGGGGGGGGGGGGGTTCCAGAGGACTTGAGAATTGCTAATGTTGTCCCCTTGTTTAAGGGTAGCAGGAATAATCCAGGTAATTACAGTTTAATTCAGATAAATGCAAAGTGCTGCATTTTGGGAAAGCAAATTGTTGGAATATTGCGTGCAATTCTGGTCTCCTTCCTATCGGAAAGATGTTGTGAAACCTGAAAGGGTTCAGAAAGATTTACAAGGATGTTGCCAGGGTTGGAGGATTTAAGCTACAGGGAGAGGCTGAACAGGTTGGGGCTGTTTTCCCTGGAGCGTCGGAGGCTGAGGGGTGACCTTATAGAGGTTTACAAAATTATGAGGGGCATTGATAGGGTAAATAGGCAAAGTCTCTTCCCATGGGTCGGGGAGTCCAGAACTAGAGGGCATAAGTTTAGAGTAAGAGGGGAAAGATCTAAAAGAGACCGAAGGGGCAACTTTTTCACGCAGAGGGTGGTACATGTATGGAATGAGCTGCCAGAGGATGTGGTGGAGGCTGGTACAATTGCAACATTTAAGAGGCATTTGGATGGGTATATGAATAGGAAAGGTTTGGAGGGATATGGGCTGGGTGCTGGCAGGTGGGACCAGATTGGGTTGGGATATCTGGTCGGCATGGACAGGTTTGACCGAAGGGTCTGTTTCCATGCTGTACATCTCTATGACTCTATGATCTGTGAGCCTGATGTCAGTGGTAGGGAAGCTACTGGAGAAGATACTGAGGGATAGGACATATAGCCTTTTGGAAGAAAATGAGCTGATCAGTGATAAGCAGCATGGTTTTATGTAGGAAAGGTCATGTCTTACAAACCTAATAGAATTCTTTGAAGAGGTGACAAAGTTGATTGATGAGGGAAGGGATGTAGATGTCATATACATGGACTTTAGTAAGGTGTTTGATAAGGTTTCCCATAGTAGGATGATGAAGAAGGTGAAATCGCATGGGGTCCAGGGTGTTCTAGCTAGATGGATAGAGAACTGGTTGGGCAACAGGAGACAGAGAGTAGTAGAAGGGAGCTTCTCAAAATGGAGACCTGTGACCAGTGGTATCCACAGGGATCCGTGGTGGGACCGTGGTTGTTTGTGAAATACATGAATGATTTGGAGGAAGGTGTAGGTTGCCTCATTAGAAAGTTTGCGGATGACACTAAGATTGGTGGAGTAGCAGGTAGTGAAGGGGACTATCAGAGAATACAGCAGGATATAGATAGATTGGAGAGTTGGGCAGAGAAATGGCAGATGGAGTTCAATCTGGACAAATGCGAGGTGATGCAATTTGGAAGATGCAATTCCAGAGCGAACTATACAGGGAAAATTGATGTACAGAGAGATATGGGTGTTCAGACCCATTGTACCCTGAAGGTGTCAACACAATCAGTAGAGTGGTCAAGAAGGCATACGGCATGCTTTCCTTCATTTGATGGGGTATAGAGTACAAGAGTTGGCTGGTCATGTTACAATTGTATAAGATTTTAGTTTGGCCATATTTGGAATACTGCATACAGTTCTGGGCACCACATTACCAAAAGGATGTGGATGCTTTGGAGAGGATGCAGAGGAGGTTCACCAGGATGTTGCCTGGTATGGAGAGTGCTAGCCATGAGGAGAGGTTGAGTAGATTAGGATTATTTTCATTGGAAAGATGGTGGTTGAGGGGGGACCTGATTGAGGCCAACAAAATCATGAGAGGTGTAGACAGGGTGGATAGCAAGTAACTTTTTCCCAGAGTGGAGGACTCCGTCACTAAGGGTCACGAGTTCAAAGTGAGAGGGGAAACGTTCAGGGGAGATATATGTGGAAAGTTCTTTACGCAGAGGTTTGTGGGTGACTGGAATACGTTGCCAGTGGAGGTGGTAGAGGTGGGAATGATCGCTTCATTTAAGATGTATCTAGACAGATTCATGAATGGGCAGGGTGCAAAGGGATACAGATCCTTTGAAAATAGATGGCACATTTAGATAGATGATATGGATTGGCACAGGCTTGGAGGGCAGAAGGGCCTGTTCCTGCACTGTAATGTTCTTTGTTCTTGTTGAGACTCTGGCGAATGCTCTGGAACAAATCCCCTCACAGCAGCTGGTGGAGTCTCAGTAATGGCGACTATGCAAGATACGAACATCTGAGTTAGCGGCGGGAGTAGGCCATTCCGTCCCTTGAACCTGCTCCACCATTCAAAAAGATCCTGGACAGTCAATTATCTGAGGGGGTAGGGGAGAAACAACTCATCTTGTTCACAAAGTCCTTTAGGGAAGGACTGACCTGACCTGGCCTGCATATATGTGACTTCAGACCCACAGTAATATAGTTGGCTTCTAACTGCCCTATGTAAAAACCTAACAAAGTCAGTCAGTTGGAGCACAATTAGGAATGGTCAGTAAATGTTGGCGGCACGGTGGCTCAGTGGTTAGCACTGGTGCCTCACAGTGCCAGGGACCCGGGTTCAATTCCCGTCTCGGGCAACTGACTGTGTGGAGTTTGCACATTCTCCCCGTGTCTGCGTGGGTTTCCTCCGGGTGCTCCGGTTTCCTCCCACACTCCAAAGATGAGCAGGGTAGGTGAATTGACCATGCTAAATTGCCCGTAGTGTTAGGTGGATTAGTCAGGGGTAAATAGGGGGGTGGGTTTCTCTTTGGAGGGTCGGTGTGGACTTGTTGGGCCGAATGGCCTGTTTCCACACTGTAGGTAATCTACTCTAACCTAAATACAACTGTGTTCCTCAAGGAGCTAATGAGAAAATGAACAAAGTTCCAGATTGTAGCCATTCTTCTGAAGTGCTCAATGAGTTTTTTAGTGACTGCCTTATTTCTGGCTTCCTGTTTTTGAACAAATTCTTATATAACCTTAAAGACCTTTATCAGGTGAACCCTCTAATGCACTGTGATCTGGGTAAGCTGCTGCTGTTGTACCTCCGTTGTCCTGGGAATCGCCTGCTTCCTGATCCAGACATGAGGGTTGCTGCAATGAACCAACAGCGATCCTGAGAAAATAAAAGATTCATGTTGAGGAGATTGCCCTGAAACTCAGCAACTGAGCTCCGCTTGAATACTGTCCGAGAATTTTCATCCAGTGACCTCCCTCTCCAACTGTCCCATTCTCACATTCTTTGCCACGGGTCACCCAACTTACCAACCACTCCCCACAGTTCCCATGGGCAATAGGAAAATGAACAGGTTTTTCAGTACCCAATAACGTACTTCTTTACTGCCGTTCAAACAGCCTTTGGCCCCCATCACCGATTCCTTTAGAACTAACGAGCAGAAATGTTAAAAAAAAAATCAAGTAGCATACATTTCTTTCTCTTGTCCAGATTTTGTTTCATAGGTTTGGTTACCACAGTATCCTATTGAGTAATCTTCACTTCCTGTAGATTCCAGGGCAATCTTAGAGAGTTGGGAACAGTAATGAGCAGACAGCTCCTCGGCTCTGAAAGAAATCTATAATCTGCTATTGTAACCATGGCAATGTGATGCCTCCCACGGCCGACCTTTGTCAGCCTGAGACCCGGTCTAAACTTCCCTGGTTACAGGGGTGTTTCTATAGATTTGGAAGAATGGGGGGAGGGAACAGTGGTACAGCTGGATAGGAAGAAGCTTGGGATTCAAGTGTCCGTTCTGTTCATATTTATTAATGCTCTGTGTGTTGCTGGTCTTAATTACTGCAATCCTTCCTCAGTCTGCTCACATTTATCTGGAATAAGGAAATGTGAGGCATGAGAGGTCTTTAGACCTGCCAAACTCACTCCTTCCACAGACCAAGTGAACATTGCACAATCATCAGTGAACATTCCCACCTCTGACCTTATGACGGAGGGAATGTCACAGAAGAAGCTGAAGATGGTTGGACCTCAGACGCTATCCTGAGGAACTCCTGCAGGGATGTTTGATCCGCAGCTGTAGTGATGTGACTGAAGGGCCTATTTGGAATCCAAACTGTCTATGTGTGACACAGAAATTGCTGTAGAAACTCAACAGGTCTGGCAACAGGAGACAATATCAGTAAGCTGATTATTGCTATGCCATTGCTACTGTTGTTAACTGCTTCCATCACTTTGCTGATGATTGAGAGTGCTCTAGTGAGGCAATAAATGGCCAGACTGAATCTGATCTGCTTTTAGTGGCAAGACATGTCTGGTAGATGTTAGTGTTGTAATTGTACTGGAACAGCTTGTCTAGGGGCATTGATAGTTTGCGGGCTAAAGCCTTCAATAGTACGGCTGATTTTCAAACATTCATCAAAAATACTTTTTCAACTGTGAAGCACGTTATAGTTGTGAAGTATGCTTCACACATGCAAGACCTTTCTTTCTTCTTTCTCTGTTTTTTGGGTTCTGAGGCCAATTATGTATCCCACACTACAGATGAAAATTTAAGGGAAAACGATCGTGCTTTCACGCACAATCTTGCTGTTCCTGTTTCCAATTCCACAGTTAGATATACAACATATTTTGATGATTAAACAGCAAAACTCAAGTTAGCTAACTCACGCTCAGAAGTGATGAATAATTTCCCTGTAGTGTGGGCGCACTAGCTCCTGATGCCATTGTTCATACCCTCTTCCGCGACAACTCCATCCCATTCCCACAATTCCCAACTCTCCCCTCACTCCCTCTCCAACACCCCCACCCTCTCTTGGGTCTCTTTGACCAGAGAAGCCAGCATCTCTCTTAGAGGAGCAGAAGGTGTGCTCCAGATCTCCATTACAAGCACATTGAGGAAATTGTCCAGCACAGTCATTCGTGTGGAATGTATTCCTGGAAATGTAGAGGGCCCGAAGGAGATAGCTTCATTGTGAATGCAAGGTAGTCTTTTCTTTTTGTGTTGGCTCTCTCAGGACATTCCATAGCTGCCGGAAGGCAAGGGAAGGAGGAAATGTTTAGTCACGATGCTGCAACTATCACCACTGTGAGTTCACTTTGATGGATTCACTGGACTTATCATGCTGCCAATTTTGTATGAATTTATTTATTTAAAATATAAAAACAGGGGAATCAAAGATGGGAGTGATCCAGGAAAATCGCGTTGCAGAGCTCCACACTGCATCGCCAAAGATATGAAGTCCTAGCCCACCCTACCCGGACCACCGTGATATCCCAGCTGTCTGGAAAGGTCGAGGAGTCCAGGAAACAGAGAGCAACTTACCTGGGTTTTCGCCGTCCAGGCATGCCAAAGAAGGGAGGAGGTACGTCCGAGGCCGGGCTCACTGCCCAGGCTGCAGGATCCTCGGACGCAATTTCTTATTAGGCCCTGGTGAAGGAGCACATGATATCTCGTGAGATTTGAACAAGCAGATAGAGATTGGGGCCAGCCTCTCCTCTATCATGCTGCAGAAGCATGAACAGCAGCTGGGAGACCTGGAGAGAAGGTCGGGTGAGGTAGAACACAGAGTCACAGTGGTGGAAACCGATACTGGTTCCTCCAAGGATAGGATCCAGGCCCTAGAGACACAGGTCTGTAATTTGCTTGACCCTGTTGATGACATCGAGGTCAGAGGCAGGAGAAAAAATATTCGGATTGTCGGTCTGCTGGAGGGTAAGGAAGGTGAGTGGCCAGCGGAATTTATGGAGGACTGGTTGCTGAAATTCCTTTAACTTGGAGTCTGGAAGCTTAAAGATTGAGAGGGCTCACTGGGTCATGGTGCGGAGGTCAGGTCTGGACTGACGTCCTCGTCCTATCTTGATGTGGTTTCATCACTATAAAGATCAGGAGAGAATCGTGGAAGCTTCCAGAATCCAGGGGAAGGATCTGAAGATCTAGTTTACGACGGCTCTAAGGTCATGTTCTTCCAGGACTACTCAGCGGCGGTGATCCAGAGAAGAAAATCCTATGACGGTGTCAAGAGAAGTCTGAGGGAGCTTGGGATCCAGTACTCCCAGAGGTATCCCGCAGTGCTTCGGAACACCTTAAATGGATCTATACATCTCTTTGACACGTCGGAGAGGGCAAGAGACTTTGTGGACAAATTATCTTAATCTGAACAATTTAGTATGTACAAATACTAGTGTTGTTTGGATACGTCTCTGTTTTTCTTTAAAGAAAAGCAAGTCTGGTCGCGGCTTTCTTTTCCTACTTTTTTTATTGGTAATAATCTGGTAATAATTGGTAATAATTTTATTGGTATTAATCTGGTCTAAACTATGTTCGCGGGTGATTGGGATGTGTACTTTCAATTTCTAAGTTAAGTTCTACCAAAAGATTGATGGGGTGCTTACCCTTTTTTTTCAAAATTTCTTTATTCACATTGTTATTTCATGGTGTATTTTCTTTCTTTTCTGCTTGTGTTTGTGATGAGGCTCTAGCTAGGAGGAGGGAAAATGGTTGGGATGGCGAGATGCCTACTTACAGTTTATGCCTGGTTCAGGAATTTAAATGCCCTGGCTCCAGTATTGGCAGCAGGATGGAAAGTTAGGTTCTGGAATGTGTAGATGCCCCCTTTGGGTAGGGGGTGAGTTCCCCTGTTTAGCGCCACTAGCGCCTTATATGTTGGCTGTTTTTTTGATTTTTGTTGTATATAGTCTTTGATAGCTTTGTAGGTTTGATAACTGTAGCGGGTTTAGTTTATGTAGCTTTTATGTTTGATGGATCTTGTGACACTAAGGCTCAGCGATTTGCAATTCGAGTTCCTCCTCTGGAATTTGAACTTGATTAAATGGTGTACCTGGAACATCAAGGGGAGTCACTCACCATAAAGAGGCCGAAGGTACTTTCGAGTCTTAGAAAGGAAAAGGTGGCTATTGCTTTATTACAGGAGACACAGTTGGATAATAGGGAGCATTTGAAACTACAGCAGAATGGCTTTGATCGGGTTTACTTTTCATCGTATAATACCAGAAGTAGGGGAGTGGCTACATTGGTTAGGAGGAATCTCCATTTAAGTTACTAGAGTGTGTTAAAGGCACAGACGGGAAGTTTGTAATCCTCAAAGCCCTGATAAAAGAGGAAGAATATGGTGTTTTAAATGTCTACTGCCCTCTGGCCCATCCCCTCAAATTTCTGGTAGATGTGTTCTCTAAATTGATTAGCCTTGAGTCCCAGCATATCATTGCAGGGAGAGATTTTAATTGTCTTATGGATCCCACGGTAGACAGGTTGCCCAAAGGCCTCCCGATACTCTCTGTACAAACTAAACAGTTAGTGGATCTATGTATGGAGTTAGAGTTGGTGGATGTCTGGAGACGTCTCCACCCTACAGACAGTGATTTTATGTTTTTTTCCAATCCACACAGATGTCACACCAGGATTGATTTTTTTCTGAACCGCATGGCAACCCTAGATTTGGTGGCATCTTGTACAATTAGTAATATTACCATCTCTGATCACGCTCCAGTGTACCTGTTGGTTAAGGACATTCCATTGGGCCCGAGGTACTGGCGAATGGATCCCTTTATCCTTAAGGAAAAGAAGTTTGTGGAGTACTTCTCTAAGGAATTTAGGGCATTCCTAGACATTAACTCAGGCTCGGTTAGGAGCTGTCTATTCTTTGCGAAACTGCCAAAGCCTATGCCAGGGGTTAGTTATTTCCTACTCTGCCACTAGGAAGTGGCAAAAGGGTGAGCATCATGTCTTCTTGAAGCACGGTTGAAGGCAGGCAGCCGAGAAGGCTTACTTGGACAAGCTACAGAGATTACACTGTTGCGGACTGCATTAAATTCTGCACTCATGCAGACAGCAAAGAAGGAGCTTACTTACACAAAACAAAGGTTATATGAGCACGGTGACAAGCCTGGCAAGTATCTGGCATATCTTGCCAGGCAAAGGAGTACCCCTCAAGCCATTACATTGATCAGGGAAGGGTCTCCCAACCCACCATGTGATTCCAAAAAGATTAATGTGGCATTTCAGAGATTTTACTCTGAATTATACCAATCTGAGGGTCATGAGGAGGGGCGGGCCAAGATGGAGTCCTTTTTCAAGGATCTGGAGCTCCTGGGTGTGACCCCCGAACATTTTCTCAATGCCCCCTTATCAGAGCAAGAGGTGCAGGAGGTGTGTAGCGGCTTCAGAATGGAAAGATGCCGGGTCCTGATGGACTTCCCAGCGAATTCTGCAAAGAATTTATAAACATTGTGTCAGGCCCGATGCTCAGTATGTTCAATGACTTGTACAGTCATGATTGTCTCCCGCCATCTCTAAGAGGCCAATATTTTGCTTATTCTTAAAAAAGGGAAGGTCCCGGAGGACTGTGCTTCTTACAGGCCATTATACTCCTAAATGTGGCCTTTAAAATTATCTCTAAGACTCTTGCATTAAGGCTGGAGACTGTGTTAAAGAGGACCAGACGGGCTTCATAAAGGGCCGCAGATCTTCCAATAACGTTAGGAGACTGCTTAATGTAATTTAAGCATGTCAACAACAATCAATACAGGGACTGGTGATTTCTCTAGATGCAGAGAAGGCATTTGACCAAGTTGAGTGGCCATTTCTTTTTTATACTCTGGAGGGGTTTGACTTGGGCGATGCCTTTATAACATGGGTAAAGGTTCTCTGCAGTGACCCTCTCACTGCGGTCATCACCAATGGGGTACAATCAAGCAACTTTAACACTTTTAGGGGCAGCCCTGCTGGCTGCCCCCTTTTGCCATTGTTTTTTACATTGGTGATTGAACCATTGGCGGAGCCCATTCTTGGGATCCTAATATATCGATTCCAGAAGTGGGGTCAAATTTACATAAGATTTTGTTGTACGCGGATGATGTCCTCACTTTTTCATCAAACCCCAGCAGCTTCGGTGTCTCACCTGATAGAATGCATCAGCTCATTTGGCACCTTTTCCGGGTACAAGATTAATTTTGCAAAATCAGAGGCTATGCCTATGGGTGGTGGTCTTACAAAGGTGTTCGGTCTTCAGGGCGAGTCTCGATTCCCATTTAAGTGGTCACAGGGGGGTTTTATGTTTTTGGGCATTTTCATTACTCCTGTTCTTGATCGGTTGTTTAAAGCTAATTTTGTTCAATTATTCGACAAAATCAAACAAGACCTTCAAAGATGGGAAGCGCTTCCAGTCTCATGGTTAGGTCGGATAGCGCTTATTAAGATGAATATTCTCCTCAGTTTGTTGTACCCTATATGGATGCTCCCCTGATTTTTGATAAGCAAACTTTCAGGAGACTGAACAGCTGGTTTAGCTCTTTTATTTGGCATCATAAGCAGCCCCTTTTTAAATTAGTTAAACTGCAATTGCCTCACAGACTGGGGGGGGAGTGGATCTCCCAGATATTAAACCTATCAACTAAGATCCCTTTTATCTTACATGAATGATTGGGCTATTGAAGGGGACCCTCTTTCAATATGGTTAGATATCGAAACCTCTCAGGCAAGGTGACCCCTTACTAGCTTGCTGGTTTTGGACAAAATGAGGACAGTTAAGGAATAGTGCCATAACCAAATAGTTATCAATACTATTAAAAGATGGTGGGCAAGTTGGCAGAGGGAAGGCAATATTGGCAAAACATCTGTTTTTACACCTACAGTGGGTATGCTGGGTTTTCAACCAGGGATGATGGATTCAGGATTCAAACAGTGGGCAGCTAGGGATGTGCCTTGCCTGGGTGATTTACTGGAGGGAGACACAATGATGTCCCTTGATCAAGCTATCTAACAGGGACCTCTTGTTTTTTTCAAGTTAGGGATTTTATTTTAAAAAAGACTACACTTTTGACTGATCCCTATGAAATGGGAGATTGCATGGAGCAGGGTAACACTAAGCACACGGATACACAAGATGGTTGCTGAGCCATAAGTTGGCCACTTGACACACAAGGTGGCCACCGGACTATAATATGGAGGGAGACAGCAAAGCAAATACAGTTACTGCCTGGGCCACCAGAGTGCCAGTACAATGCACTCACAACCTAGTTGATTAGTTTAAGGCGGGTGGGGAAGAGTATACATGAGTAGTGTATACTGCCCGCCAAAGTGTCTGGGTCCAGCCAACACCTTTGATAGAAATGCTAACAGTTCTGATATGGACTCAGTACAGAATGCTAATAGCCAAGGCCGCAGTAATCGTCCTTCTCAGGAAGAGCGATTAGCGCCCATTACTACAGCAATGGACCTCCGCTCAGACATTGAAACTGCCAATGTCTGCACTGAAACTGACAATGACAACAAAGGCTCCGCTGGAACTGACAATGACTGCATCAAAACTATCAACGATTCTGCAATGTTTACAACAAATAAACTACATTAGAGACAATAACCTTATCACTGACCTATTAAATCACAAAATGTATAAAAGTATCTTGACATGTGCTCTGGGTTGAGAGAAGACTCACAGCTGACCATTTGCTGTTGGTGTCTTTCTCTCCCCGGAGCTCCGGTATTTCCTTGTACAATAAACTCTGTTGTTGAACCCGACTCTGACTCCGAGGTTGGTGATTTTCCTCACAACACCTACAAATCCGACACAGAGAGGAAGGTGCTAAGAGTACACTTTCTGTCAGCACTTTATACCATCAATTGGAGGATGGGGCATCCCCTCAGATGAGTTCGATCAACTGTGCAGGGTGTGGTAGAGAGAGCTGGGCGTTGAGATCTCCTCAGCAGCATGGGAAGATATTTGGGAAAATGCAAGAAAGATATCAATTTGCAATAGGACACATGCTTTATAGCTGAAGATTCTCCACATGGGTCCACTTGGCTCCGGATCATTTTTCCAAATTTAAACCAGGAGTATCTTCAACATGTCCCAAGTGTAAGGTTGGTTAGGGCACTCTTGCCCATTGTCTCTGGTCCGTGGTAGGCTTCAAACATACTGGAGTGCTGTGGTGGGTGCAATGGAGGGGATTTTGAGTGTAAGGGTGGAGAAGGGCCCAATCTCTCCTCTTCTTGGCTTGCCCAGTGTGTTCCCTGCAGATGCGCATAAGAAAACACTTTTCAACATCCTCACTTCCTGCGCAAGAAACAATATCTTGTTAGGTTGGGTATTCGTAAATCCCCCAGGCCTGTCGGGTTGGCGGAAGATTGTTATGGAGCATATCCCCTTGGATTTTCTCACAAGCATGCTACACCACAAAACTGAGAATTTCTATAAGACATGAGACATGGCAGCCCTTTTTGGAATACCTGGACACAGATTTATCTGGCACACTAATAAGAGCTTTTATATAGTGTAATGATTGTGCTTTACAAGTCCAATATCCAGAGGGGGTGAACTGCAAATGTATGAATAGGTGAAAATTAATGCTCTCGATATTCGAGAGTTAGTGTCTTGTTTGGTTGAGCTGTAGAACAGAGAACATAAAACAATACAGCACAGAACAGGCCCTTCGGCCCATGATATTGTGCCGAACATTTGTCCTAGCTTAANATACCTTCCACCCTTCACCTTAAATTTATGTCCCCTTGTAACACTCTGTTGTACCCGGGGAAAAAGTCTCTGACTGTCTACTCTATCTATTCCCCTGATCATCTTATAAACCTCTATCAAGTGATCCCTCATCCTTCGCCTTTCCAATGAGAAAAGGCCTAGCACTCTCAACCTATCCTCGTACGACCTATTCTACATTCCAGGCAACATCCTGGTAAATCTCCTCTGCACCCTCTCCAAAGCGTCCACATCATTCCTAAAATGAACATAGAACATAGAACAATACAGCACAGAACAGGCCCTTCGGCCCACGATGTTGTGCCGAACTTCTAACCTAGATTAAGTACCCATCACTGTACCTATCCAAATGCCGCTTAAAGGTCGCCAATGATTCCGACTCTACCACTCCCACGGGCAGTGCATTCCATGCCCCCACCACTCTCTGGGTAAAGAACCTACCCCTGACATCTCCCCTATACCTTCCACTCTTCACCTTAAATTTATGTCCCCTTGTAACACTCTGTTGTACCCGGGGGAAAAAGTTTCTGACTGTCTACTCTATCTATTCCTCTGATCATCTTATAAACCTCTATCAAGTCACCCCTCATCCTTCGCCGTTCCAATGAGAAAAGGCCTAGCACTCTCAACCTATCCTAGTATGACCTATTCTCCATTCCAGGCAACATCCTGGTAAATCTTCTCTGCATCCTCTCCAAAAGCTTCCACATCTTTCCTAAAGTGAGGCGACCAGAACTGCACACAGTACTCCAAATGTGGCCAAGGTCCTATATAGCTGCAATATCACCTCACGACTCTTGAATTCAATCCCTCTGCTAATGAACGCTAATACACCATCGGCCTTCTTACGAGCTCTATCCACCTGAGTGGCAACTTTCAAAGACCTATGAACATAGACCCCAAGATCCCTCTGCTCCTCCACCTCACTAAGAACCCTACCGTTAACCCTGTATTCAGCATTCTTATTTGTCTTCCAAAATGGACAACCTCACACTTG
>NC_057729.1:55993113-55995613 GCF_004010195.1 Chiloscyllium plagiosum
GTCAGTTAAGTGGTGCACCTGGAATGTCAAGGGGAGTAATTCACCAGTCAAAAGGAAGAAAATATTATCAAATCTCAAGAAAGAAAGAGTTGATATTGCTCTCCTACAGAGACACACATGCCAGTCAAAAGGAAGAAAATATTATCAAATCTCAAGAAAGAAAGAGTTGATATTGCTCTCCTACAGGAGACACACATGTTGGATAAAGAAGACGAAATTACGACAGGGTGGATTTGATCAGGCCTTTTTTTCTTTTAGCTCAAAAAGTAGGGGAGTTGTTATTCTTATTCGGAAGAATTTCCCTCTCAAAATCCTAAATCAGATAAAAGACGAATCTGGATGATATATTCTGATTAAAACCCTTATAAATGGAGAGGAATATGGGATTTTAAATTTGTACTGCCCCCCGGCACACCCCTTTAAATTTAGAAGCCTTCTCAAATTTGATGGCTCTCGGTGCTCGTCATACAATTAAAATCTCCCCCTATAATTGTATTATGGATTCGGAAACAGATAGGATTCCCAAGAATACTGCAGGAGTATCTCCCAGATCTAGACAATTGGTGGATCTGACCAAAGAATTAGGATTAGTAGATGTATGGAGATGCCTTCATCCACTGGGCAGAGATTTTTCTTTTTGCTCCAATCCAGATAAATGTCATACCAGAATTGATATGTTTTTTGCCCCCTCGATTTTTTAAAATTTCATATCATCCTGTAAAATAGGTAGTATAGCAATTTCCGATCACGCTGCTGTATATATGGAAATCAAGGTGAGGAACACTGAGACATTCCCCCGACATTGGCATATGGACCCCTTTCTGATGAAAGATAGCAAATTTGTAAAGTACTTCTCTCAAGAATTTAAAACTTTTTTAGAAATTAATTCAGGTACGGCTAGCAACCCATCAATGATGTGGGAGACCATCAAAGCTTACGCGCGAGGTTTGATCATCTCCAACTCAGCGATCCAGAAAAAATTAAAGGGAGAACAACAGTGTCTGCTCGAAGCTCTCTTAAAAGCGGCTGAAATAGCATACGCTGATAGACCTTCTATTATCAAATTGCAAAGGATTACGGCCCTTAGGACAGCTCTAAACACCACGCTTACCCAAACGGCTAAGAGGGAAATATTATTTGCAAATCAAAGGTTATATGAATTTGGCGATAAACCTGGTGGATACTTAGCATTTCTCGCAAAGGAAAAAAAGGCCTCTCAAATTATCACATCTATCAAGGAAAGTATGGGTATTCTGACTCATGATCATAAAAGGATTAATGCAATCTTTAGAAAATTTTATTCTGATTTATATAAATCGCAGGATTGTGAAAACAGGACTAGGAGGATGCAATCATTTTTTAAAAATTTGACCCAACTCCAGAACAGGTATCGGTCTTAAATGCTCCCCTAACAGTCCAAGAAATACTTGACGCAATCAGGCAACTTCAGAGCGGTAAGGCGCCCGGCCCAGATGGTTTTCAAGCTGAATTCTACAAAGAATCTACAGGAATATTGGCTGGTCCACTTATGGACATGTATAACTATTCATACAGTCAGGGCTGTCTCCCGCCTTCGCTGAAAGAGGCAAATATCTCTCTTATCCAGAAGATTGTGCGTCATACAGACCAATATCCTTGCTAAATGTACATTTTAAAATCCTTTCTAAAACGTTAGCATTGAGGCTAGAAAGGGTATTGCCACATACCATAAAGGAGGATCAGAATATTTTTTGACAGTATTCACTCTAGAAAACGACAATGTTTTTTGATTAGATTACTTACAGTGTGGAAACAGGCCCTTCGGCCCAACCAGTCCACACCGACCCGCCGAAGCGCACCCACCCATACCCATACCCATACATTTACCCCTGCATCTAACACTATGGGCAATTTGGCATGGCCAATTCACCTAACCTGCACATTTTTGGATTGTGGGAGGAAACCGGAGCACCCGGAGGAAACCCACGGGGAGCAGACACGGGGAGAATGTGCAAACTCCACACAGTCAGTCGCCTGAGGCGGGAACTGAACCCGGGTCTCTGGCGCTGTGAGGCAGCAGTGCTAACCACTGTGCCACCGTGCCGCCCACGGTGTTGTCGAGGAGAATACTGAGATACAGGCTACTAGACTAGGTGGGATTGAGGTTCACAAGGAAGGGGTATTAGAAATCCTGCAGAGTGTGAAAATAGATAAGTCCCCTGGGCCGGATGGAATTTATCCCAGGATCCTCTGGGAAGCCAGGGAGGAGATTGCCGAGCCTTTGGCATTGATCTTTAAATTGTCATTGTCTACAGGAATAGTGCCAGAAGACTGGAAGTTAGCAAATGTGGTTCCCCTGTTCAAGAAGGGAAGTAGAGACAACCTTAGTAATTATAGACCAGTGAGCCTTACTTCAGTTGTTGGTAAAGTGTTGGAAAACAGTTATAAGAGATAGGATTTATAATCATCTAGAAAAAAATAATTTGATTAGGGTTAGTCAGCACGGTTTTGTGAAGGGTAG
>NC_057729.1:55995697-56040522 GCF_004010195.1 Chiloscyllium plagiosum
GTCATTTTTATAAACGACCTGGATGAGGGCGTAGAAGGGTGGGTTAGTAAATTTGCAGATGACACGAAGGTCGGTGGAATTGTGGATAGTGACGCAGGATGTTGTAGGTTACAGAGAGACATAGATAAGCTGCAGAGCTGGGCTGAGAGGTGGCAAATGGAGTTTAATGCGGACAAGTGTGAGGTGATTCACTTTGGTCGGTCTAACCAGAATGTAAAGTACTGAGCTAATGGTAAGATTCTTGGTAGTGCAGATGAGCGGAGAGATCTTGGTGTCCAGGTACACTGATCCTTGAAAGTTGCCACCCAGGTTGACAGGGTTGTTAAGAAGGCATACAGTGTTTTAGCTTTTATTAGTAGAGGGATCGCGTTCTAGAACCATGAGGTTATGCTACAGCTGTACAAAACTCTGGTGTGGCCGCACTTGGCGTATTGTGTACAGTTCTGGTCACCGCATTATAAGAAGTACGTGGAAGCTTTGGAAAGGGTGCAGAGGAGATTTACTAGGATGTTGCCTGGTATGGAGGGAAGGTCTTACGAGGAAAGGCTGAGGGACTTGAGGCTGTTTTCGTTGAAGAGGAGAAGGTTGAGAGGTGACTTAATAGAGACATATAAGATAATCAGAGGGTTAGATAGGGTGGACAGGGAGAGCCTTTTTCCAAGTATGGTGACGGCGAGCACGAGGGGGCATAGCTTTAAATTGAGGGGTAATAGATATAGGACAGATGTCAGAGGTAGTTTCTTTACTCAGACAGTAAGTAAGGGTACGGAATGCTTTGCCTGCAATGGTAGTAGATTCACCAACTTTAAGTACATTTAAGTCGTCATTGGACAAGCATATGGACGAACATGGAATAGTGTAGGTTAGATGGACTTCAGATTGGTATGACAGGTCGGCGCAACATCGAGGGCCGAAGGGCCTGTACTGCGCTGTAATGTTCTATGTTCTAGATTCCTCTTGAGGTGTATGCATATCCATCCACTGCAGTAAGGTCCCTCAGAGGAATTAAAGAGTCAGGAGATAGGCAAATGCTGTTAGACGTGGTTCCAGCTACTGCAGGAACATCTCATCCTTTGGACCCTTTACTTCAAAAGTGTTGTGTGCACTTTATCAATCTGTATCTCTCATGTCAATATTTCCCAACCCAATGGACCCGAACCCTTCACCTGGGCCATTCCAAATGTTGGAATATGGACTTTCAGACTATGAAATAAGCAGATTTTTAAAACATGAACACATAACAGGCTTTCTAAACAGCTTTCTTTTCATTAAGCAGCTAAGTGTAGACTGAAGCAAATATTGTGATGTATATGTTTGTTTCCCCTTTAAGAAGGTCAGGTAACCCAGAGGTGGGAGCTAGAAGGACAGTCTAGGACTGACTGTGGAGCTGAGAGCACACACAATGAAGTATTCCCTGTTCAATCTTATCCTTCATCTATGTCATCTTTGATTTATGGTTCTGGTGAGCTATAAACACAATAAATACATACCTTTATCACAACACACACATCAAGGCCAGAAATCTATACATGCACATGTTGTAGATACAAACATCGAGTTGCACCCTTTGATTAAATTTAAACTTAACTGATGAAGTAAACAAAATGCATGGTCTTAAAAAGACAAAAGTAATAACAACACTATGTGTACTTCAATGGTAGAATCAAACATTCTGTGCCTAATGAAGACTTGATGAAGCCATTGGGGAAGGCAAGCAGGTACCTAAGAGAGATTTTGATTAAGCAGACAGGGACAATCTGTTTCTTCTGGAATGACAGCTGGTAACCAGCAATCACAAATCTCAAATAAATCACAAGGGAACCAGAAGGGGAGATGTGGATACATTTATTTTCCGTAGTGAGTCATTGCGATCTGAAATGTGTTGCCTGCATGGTGGAGACGGATTTAATAATAAATTTAAGAAGAATAATTAACTAAATACCTGAAAAGGGAAGGATTGCCTAGCTTTGGGGAAAGAATAGTCAGGGAGATGGGGATGTGGAATCAACTGGATGGCACTTTCAAAGGGCTGGCACAGATCAATAGCCTCCTTCTTTGCCTTTTGATTTCATATTGACCTAACTGACCTTCTCCACACAAGCAGGAATCATGTCCTGCTAAATCTGTTGACTGTTCATGCAGTAAGAGAACATTCCAACATTACTTCACCTTACTGAGGCTCAGGTTTCTCTCCTACTTTTATTCCTTCTCAGCAGACTGCTTCCCGGGAATCCATTCTTCTTAAGCGTTGTATTTTCCCTGAAATTCCATTTGAAAGCTGCAGCAGCAATACCTCCTGTGAAGAGATAGTGTTTTAGTAAACTGGTCGCTGCCAACTAGGGTGAGTCACAGCCACTGGCATGGTTCTTTCTATAAAAACTTGTTAACAGTTAAACATGTCATTACTCTGCATGCCAGTGGCAACTTGGGGAGACAAGACCTGGATACAGAGGCTGTTGGTGTAATCTGCTCATGCAACGCAACCTGAGCTAATTAATGCTGACATTCAGTCACACATCACTGAAGCTATTGTCTTTGTCACGAGAATTTTTCTCTTACAGACACAGAGATGGCCCCTTTGTTGAGTACAGTGTGGAATCATTAAAACACCAGACCTGCGGTTAATTCATGAGACTGTGAGCCCACCAGACTGATTATCCTGTGTAATACTACCTCATTGTTAACCTTCAAATAAATGAAGGGCTTGCATTTATACAGCACTTTTCATGACCAGTGGATGCTGAAAACTGCTTTATAGTCAGTGAAATACTTTCAAAATGTACTCACTGCTATAATGTCAAACAGCAAACTCCCACTAACAGCGATTTGATGATGACCAGATCATCTGTTTTTTTTACTATGTTGATTGCTAGATAAATGTTAGACAGGGCACTGGGAAGAATTGTTCTACTCTTCTTTGAAATAAGGCCCTGGGATTCTTGTACATCCACCAGAGGACAGATGGGCCTTTGGCTTCACATCATCAAAATCTGGTCTCCCCGATAGTCAGCAGCCCCTCAGTACTGCACCGGAGCGCCAGTCTAGACTTTACCACCTCATAACCTGGTGTGGAACTTGAATCCAAAACCATGTCGGGGAGCTCCCAGTTGAGCCACAAATCAAGTTGATAAATTCACGATGACATTCTTGACAGCACTCTGAGGGAGTGTTGGGATGGCAGAACTACTGTCTCTCAGATCAGACATTAAGCCACCCATCTATCCACTCGGGATATAAAAGATCCCATGGCACTATCTCATAGAAAAGCACCCTAGTCAATATTTAACCCTCTATCACCATCTCAAAAACAGATTGTCTGATCATTAAGACATTTCTGTCTGTGGGAGCTAACTGTGAGCAAATTGGATGCTGCATTTCCTCCAGTGACACTTAAAATACTTGGGTGGCTGGAGAGTACTTTGAACATTTTGCATTTGTGACAGATATTATAAAAGTTCAAATCTAGCTTCCTTTGCTCACCAAGTTTATTTTTAAAAATATTTCCAAGTGCTTTCTTCTGCTGGCCAGTCTGGCACCTGGCGCTGTTTTGAGCAAAAGCGACAATTCGGAACTTCTACAAATATGCTTTCTCACATTGTACAGTTCCAGCCTATGAAAGGAGCACAGAAATACAAACATGGAATCCTCCATCTCAAAAAGAAAGGGCTGAGGGATGACTTGCAAAAGACTTAAAAATTAAAAGATTTAATGGAGTAAACAATGAGAAAATGTTTCCACTCGAGTCCAAAATTAGGAGCCACAAATAATGACAACTGCGATTAAATCTAATGGGGAGATCAGATCAATCCTCTGTACCAAGAGAGTGGTAATAGTGTGGAAATCACAGCCAGAGGTAGTGACTGAAGTGAACAAAACCACTACATTTAAGGAGATGTTGGAAAAGAGGGGATAAGGGAAGGAATAGAATGTTATTCTAATGAGTTGAGATGAATAGGGTTATGGAACTATCAAAACAAAGAGAATAGGAACAGGAGTAGGCCAATTGGACCTGCAAGCCTGCTCTGTGATTCTAGCGTACCATCTTATCTGAATGGTCTCTAGATAAACTCTATCAAAGTCTTTGAAAATATTTTTTAAAGCCCTAGTAAGTGACCATACGGTCTTAGAAACATAGAGAACTGGAGCATGAGTAGGCTATTTGTACCATTCAACCTGGCTACTGGCAAACCTTTACTGCAGTGTTATACTGCCAATCTCTCCCTATACCACATAACACTATCATCCAGAAATGTATTGATTTATTTCTTAAATATATTCACTGACTTAGCCACCACAGCTTTCTGTGGTAGAGAATTCAACAGATTTATCACCTTCCGAGAGAAGAAAGTTCTCCTCATCTCAGTCCTAAATGGCCCACCCCATACTCAGAGACACTGCCCCTGTGTTTCAAATCCCCCTTCCCCACCAAAAGGCTATGCAGGAAACATCATCTCCGCTTCCACCTCTGATGAAGGTCACCATAGATGCTGTCAGGCCTGCAGTGTTTCACCAGCAATTTCTATTTTTATAAGATTACCTTGCTCCTGTACTCAAAACACTCTTACAATGAAGACAAATATAGCATTAGCCTCACCATTTACTTTCAGTGACCAGTATACAAAGACGGCCAGATCACTTTTGAAATCAACATTTTGCAAGAGAATAGACACACACTCTCTCAATCGTTTTCTGATATGGAAATCCAGGCATCTCTAATAACATACTTGTAAATCTTCACAGGAACAGGCCCTTTGGACTGCCATGTTTCTTCTGATCATGATGCTGGACTAAACTAATCTCATTTGCCTGCACATATCACTCGACAGTACAACCTCGATTATCCAAACATCGATTATCCGAATTTCAGACTAGTTGCACAAGATCTCAAGGTCCTGATGCTTGCATAAACTGTGTTATCCAAACATTCAATTATCTGAACAAAATACTCCCCCCATCCGTGTTGTTGGAATAATCGAGGTTGCCCTATTCCCCTGCCTGTTTGGAAGTCTCATTTAAACATGACTATCATATCTGCTTTTACCATCTCCTGGGGCAGCACGTTCCAGATACCTACCACCCTCCATGTAAAACATCTTGCTTCCCACATCTTCTTTAAACTTTCCCCCTCTCACCTTAAACCTACAGCCCCTAATATTTGACACTTCCATCTTGGCAAAAAGACTCCAACTAACCATCCTATCCAAGACTCTCATAATTTTATATACTTCTATCAGGTCGCCCCTCAGCCTCTGACACTTGAAAAAGCTCTTCAATTTGCCTGAAATGTCGACTCTCCTGCTCCTTGGATGCTGCCTGACTTGCTGTGCTTTTCCAGCACCACACTGTCGACTCTAATCTCCAGCACTGGCAGTCCTCAAGTTTGTCCAATCTCTCCTTATAGCTAATACAGTCCAATCCAGGAGTAAATTTCCTTTGCATCTTCTCCAAGGCCTCCACTGCTCCGAATGTGGCCCAAATAAGGTTTGATACAGCTGCAATATGACAACTTCTATACTCAATGCCCCAACTGATGAAGACAAGCATGCTATATGTCTTCTTTACCACCTTGTCCACTTGTATTGCCACTTCCAGGAAGGTATGGTTGCACTGTAAGATGCCTCACGATATCAATGCTCCTCAGGGTCCTGCCATTTATTGTATATTTTCTTCTTGCATTTGACCTCCAAAAATATCTCACATTACAATCGTGTGGATTAAACTCCTTCTCCCATTTCTCTGCCCAGCTTTCCAACCGATCTATATCCTGCTGAATCTTTTGACAACCTTCCCCTCACTACCTGCAACTTCACCAGTTTTTATACCATCTGCAAACTTTCTAGTCAGACCACCTACATTTTCAACCAAATCATTTTTACAAATTATAAACAACAAGGGTCCTAGCACTGATCCTTGTGGAACATGATTGGTCACAGATCTCCAGGCAGAAAAACACCCCTCCACAACCACCTCTGACTTCTATGACCAAAAACATTTTGTATCCGACTTACCATCTCACCATGGATCCCATGTGACTTAATCTTCTGAACCAGCTTATCATGAGGTACCTTGTCAAATGTTTTACTAAAGGTCCAAATAGACGACATTCTCTACTTTACCCTTATTAATAATTTTTGTCACTTTCTCAAAAAAACTCAAATTTGGTCAGAGGGAAATGAGACTGGGTGGGTTGCTCTTCGGAGGGTCGGTGTGGACTTGTTGGGCCGAATGGCCTGTTTCCACACTGTAAAAATAAATCTAATCTAATCTTGTGAGACAAGACTTCCCCTATACAAAGCCATGCTGATTATCACTAATAAGTCCATTCTTTTTCAAATGCAAGCAAATCTAAGAATCTTCTCCAATAATTTCCTTGCCTATAATTTCCTTGACTTTCCCTGTTGCTCTTCTTAAACAAAGGAACAAAGTTGTCTATTCAGTCTTCTGGGACCTTGCCTGTGGCAAAGATTTCTGTCAAGATCCCAGCACTCTCCTTCTTTGCCTCCCTCAGTATCCATCGATAGATATCATCAGGCCCTGGGGACTTATCTACCTTAATGCTTTGCAAGGCACTCAACACCTCCTCTTTCTTAGTATTGACGTGCCCCAGGAAATATCAACAAATCCCTCCATAATCTTACCATCGTCCATGTTCTTCTCCTTGGTGAATATTGATTTGAAGTACTCATTAAGGACCTCACCTTCTTCCTCAACATAAATTCCCTCCACTGTCCTTGAGTGGATCTACCCTTTTCCTAGCGACCCTCTTTCTCCTAATATGCATATAAAATGAACTAGGATCCTCTTTAATTATTTTGGAGATAGTGATCATTATTCAGTTACTTTTAATATAGTTATGGAAAAAGACTAACATAGAACAGGAATTAAAGTTCTGAATTGGAGTTAAGCCAACTTTACTAAGCTGAGGATGGAGAAAAAGTAGACTTGAAACACCTATGAAAGGTAAATCAGTGTTAGAGCAGTGGGAAGCATTCAATGAGAAGAGTTGTGTGATTCAGAGTAAACTTTTTAGTAATCATTCATGAGATGAGGGTAACACCAGCTAGGTCAGGATTTATTGCTTATCCCTAAGAGTCAACCACGTTGCTGAGGGTCTAGAGTCACATGTACGCCAGACCAAGTAAGAACAGCTGTTTTCTTCCCTAACCAACATTAGTGAACCAGATGGAGTTTTCCAACAATCGGCAATGATTCTTAATTCCAGATTTTCATTGAATTCAAGTTCTATCATTTGCCACAGCAGGATTTGAACCTGGGTCTATGGATTAACAGACCAGCAATTAATACCACCACACCACTGCTTCATTAATTGTGCACCCATTAAAAAAAAAGGGTGGGACAACCAAATCTAGAGGCCCCTAGATATCAAGAAGCTCACAGGGTAGATTGGTGTAGAAAAGGAAATTATGTCAGATTCTGAGAACTCAATACTGCAGAAACAGAGGTGTTTCAAAAATGACACAACACCAGGTTATAGTCCAACAGGCTTATTTGGAAGCACCATCTTTCGGAGTGGCTGCTCCTTCATCAAGTAGCTATCTGGTGAAGGAGCAGCGCTCTGAAAGCTACTGCTTCCAAATAAACCTTTTGGACTATAGAGTCAGAGATAGAGTCATAGAGATTTTAAAATTTGGCCAGCCCAGTCCAACACTGGCTCCTCCACATCAAAAATATAGGGTTGAAATCAAAGGAAAATTAGGAAAACAAAGACAGACATGAAAGAATATTGGGAAGGAAAATCAAGGAGAACTCAAAGATCTCTTATCAATCGTTAAGAGTAAAGGATTATTAAGGATAGAGTAGAATCATTATAAAAATAAAATAGTAACCTATATGTCAAGACAGAATACGTGAGCATGGTTCCTAATGAATATTTTGTGTTCATCTTCACAGAAGGAAGGGTGATGAAGACTTTGTAGTTAAGGAGAGGGCACAGGAACTATTTGATTTGATAAACATTGAGAGAGAAGGTATTAAGGGAATTAGCATCCTCAAAATGGGATAAATCACCAGGGTCAGATAAAATATACCCCAGGCTGTTAAAAGAAGCCATGGAGAAAATAGTGGATGCTCTGAACATCATTTTTTATCTTTTGCTGGCTACTGGAGGGTTAGAGGAATGTTAATGTTGTACCGTTGTTTAAAATGGAGTAAGGGACAGATAGGTCAGTCAGCCTGGCCTTAGAAGTAAGAAAATGATTGTTAGCAATTCTGAGAGACAGAGTAATTGGTCACTTAGAAAAACATGGATTAATCAGTTATAGTCGGCATTGATTTGTTCAGGGAAGATTGCGCCCAACTAACTTGATCACATTTTTTTAGTAAGATAACAAGAAGAATTGATGACAGTAAGTGTACTTGACAAGGTCTACATTCATCTTAACAAGGTCTTTTACGAGATCCCACATGGCAGACTGGTTTAAAAAAAGTCCATTGCATCCAGGGAAAAGTAGCAAGCTAGATATAAAATCAGCTTAGTGGCAGGTAACAAATGCTGACTCGTGTTTTTGTGACAGGGAGGCTGTTTCCAGTGGTGTTCCTCAGGACTCAGTACTGGACTTTCTGTTTTTTGTAGTACATGTTCATAATTTGGACTTAAATATAGGGGACATGAACAAGAAGTGTCCAAGTGACTGAAATTTACTTGTGTAGTTGATAACATAGTTGCAGGGGGAAGCTGTGGACTGCAGGAAGTTAATGAACTTGTCAGGTGAGATTTGAAGTGGCCAATAGAAATCGCGATGAACTGTGAGATGATGTTGCTGAGGAACATGGCAAAGGAATACACAAGTGGGAGAATACCGAGTCATGTTGAGTAAGTCAGCCATGATCCAAGTGAGTGACAGAGCAGGTTTGAGGGACTAAATGGCCTCCTCCTGTTCCCATTTCTTAGTCTTATGGTCTTAGTGAGTAAACTTGGAGTGAATGTGCACAGATCCCTAAAGGTAACAGGTCATATTGACCAGGTGGTTAAGAAGGCATATGTAATTCTCTTTATTAACCAAGACATCAGATATAAGATCAGGTAGGTTATGCTGGAACAACATAAAAGGTTAGGCTGCAATTTGAATAACGTGTGCTGTCCTGGTCACCTCATTACAGAAGTATGTAACTGAACCTGAGGGCACACAGAGGGAATTTACGAGGATGTTGCCAGCACTAGAAGAATGAAGCTATTGGGTAAGATTGGATAGTTTAGATTAGATTACTTACTTACAGTGTGGAAACAGGCCCTTCGGTCCAACAAGTCCACACCAACCCTCCGAAGAGCAACACACTCAGACCCATTCCCCTACACCTAACACTACGGGCAATTTAGCATGGCCAATTCACCTAACCTGCACAGTTTTGGACTGTGGGAGGAAACTGGAGCACCTGGAGGAAACCCATGCAGACACAGGGAGAATGTGCAAACTCCACACAGGCAGTTGCCTGAGGCGGGAATTGAACCCGGGTCTCTGGCGCTGTGAGGCAGCAGTGCTAACCACTGTGCCACCGTGCCACCGTGCCGCCCACCAGGTGGGGTGTTGTTCTTGGAACAGAGGAAGCTGAGGGGAGAGTTCATTGAGGTTTACAAAGTTGCGAGGGACCTAGATAGAGTGGATGGGAAGGGCCAATATACCTCAGCAGGGGATATAGATTTAAAGAAGCTGGTGGAAAGATTTGAGGGAAGATGAAAGAGTTTTTTACCCAGTGGGTTGTTGGGGACTAGAACTCGGTGCTTGAAAGGGGAGTAGAGGCAGGAATACTCAATTCATTTTGAAATTGTCTGGATATACACTCAAAGTCCCATAAAGCCAAGGGATATGGATTCAGAGCTGAAATGATTTTCACATTTTCTAAATATTTCGAGGATTGTGCTGGGATTTGGGAAGACAGAGTGAGCGGTCCTTTGAAGGGCCAGCATGGGACACTTTGTGTTGAATGGTCACCTGGGACATCTTGTTGGCATTAAAGTGCTACCTGATTGTATTTTCAGGCAGGATCTTAAACCAGAAAGCAGGGCTCTCTTGTGACACAAAGGTAGTGGTCCTACCCCTGGACTGGGATGCCCAGGTTCAAGTCCTACCTGCTCCACCGGTGTGTAGTAACATCTCAGAACAGATTAGTTAGAGAACTAGGTTAAATAAAATAAAACACTGACAGCAAGGGAGGGGCAGCATTTCCACTTCAAACAGACATTTAAATATGTAGATAGGGATCCAACAGCAGCGATAGGACTCTTGACGGCAATTGATTTTGTCGTATTGCAATTAGCTTCCGTCCACAATTAAAAATTAATCCTCTCCCTGTTTTGTCCAGTTCTATTTTTAAAAGTTGTGAGATACAAACCTCATTGCTTTTCTTTGACTAATTTGATAGTTTCACACTCTTGTGAGTCAGTATTGTATAAAAGCAGCTTGTGTAGGTGGGTATACAAAAGACACTGTCATCAGGACGTCTGAAAGCTCGCAAGTGCCTCATAAACGTAAAGAGTGCTAATTGTGTGCTGCTATGTAAATCCAGGGTGTATTAACATACTAGGTACAGACCTGTTTCATGTCAGCCATACAGCACTAATAATGATTGAACTGCCTCTAACTTTCTGGAATCAGAACAGAAAACCTTGAAAATACTCAACAGGTCAGGCAGCAACTGCAGAGACAGAAAAAGGGTTAACATTTCAGGCTGTTTACTTTTCATCAGAACATTTTGATACAGTTTTGTTCTTTTTGCTTTATGGTGAGTGCCAGTGACCGATTCTGGGTACTGGGAATTTAAACCGAATGAATATGCCCCAGTCCCTGGATCCCCAAAGGAAAGGCTCTAATGTAAAGGACAGATTTACATTTGTTTTACAAGATGGTTAACCCAACCTATTAGCAGCCTTGTAAAGCAAAATAGTGCACCCGAAATAAAATCAGAAAGTATTCTGAAAACTCAGCAGGTCACTCAGTATCAGGGACAATGGAGGAAGGTATTTTAAACTTTTACATTTTTGAACTGTAAGCTCATTGAACAGAACCATGCCTATATTACAGGAGTTACACTCTACATCACAGTTCATATATACTTTATTAAATGTGAAGCCCTTTGTCCTGATATTCAAAAAATCAAAGTAGAAAAAAAATAGAAATTGGCGGAAAAGCTCAGCCGGCCTAGCAGCATCTGTTGGAGAGAAATCAGTGAACTTGACCCGAAACATTAACTCTGGTGTTTCTCTACAGGTGCTGCCAGACTTGCTCTGCTTTTCCAGCAATTTCTATTTCCAGCAATTTACAGCATTCACAGTTCTTTTGGTTTTTATCAAGATAGAAAAACAAGTTTTTCTCCACCTTCCACATTACATGGACGTTGCCTTGCTGAGTGTTTCCCGCATACGTTGTTTTTAATACAGCCCTTTGGATGGTCTCAGAATACAAAGCAATTTATAGACTATTAAGTATATTTGAAATATTGTCACAATTGCCATGTAGGGAACATGGCAGCAACTTTTAACACAGCAGCCTCTCAGCACAGTTTTTTTAACAACCAGGTAATCTGTTTTCAGCAATAGTTATTGGCTAAAGCCAGGAAACCAGGGAGAATTCCCCTACTTTCCTTCAAGTTGACACCATGAGATCCATTACAGCCACCTGAGAGGATAGTTGGGACTTTGGTTTAATGATTCATCTGAAAGATGACACTCCTGACATGGCAGCACTGCCCCCAGCAGTACTGCACTGAGAATCAAAGGGATGTGCAACACAGTAACAGACCCTTCAATCCTACTTGTCCATGCCGACCAGACATCCTAAAATAATCTGATCCCATTTGCCAGCACTTGACCCATATCTCTCTAAACCCTTCCTATTCAAGTATCCAACCAGATGCCTTTTAAATGTTGTAATTCTACTAGCCTCTGCCACTTCCTCTAACAGCTCATTCCATTCTCGCACCACCCTGTGTGTGAAAAAGTTGCTCCTTAGGTCCCTTTTATATCTTTCGCCTCTCACTTTAAACCATTGCCCTTTAGTTCTGGACTCCCCCACCCTGGGGAAAAGGCCTTGTCTATTTACCCTGCCCATGCCTGCAACACTACAGGATAAAACAGCCCCAACCTATTCAGCCTCTCCCTATAGACTAAACCCTCCAGACCCGGCAACATCCTTGTAAATATTTTCAGTGCTGGAGAGGATTGATCTAAGTTTTGGGCACCAGTCTCTGCAGTGAAATGAAACTACAGTCTTCTGATAGAAAGGATAGAATGTAACCCACTGAGCCACTGAATCTACAAGACCTTCATCCGGACTATTAACATGTGTTTTACCTTTTCGGACATACTGCAAGATTCCAGCAGTTTCTGTTTATTTGAAAGCAATTTTAATTACTACTCACTGTGACCAGACAGATGAAGACATTAAATAGAGCTTTTCTGAACTTACCCTGGAGAATGCAGTGGATTTTTTTCTTCACTCTATAAACCCCTGAGAGTAGTAAACAGTCTGAGGCTTCAGTAAGTCTGTCATTCTGTCATGTTGATGAACCAGCAGGCGTGTCAGCAGCTAAAATGGACATCCTTCTGGGCTAGGCAATAAGGGGAAGGTGAATTTAAAGGAAAGGACATTTCTGTTATGTGGGCAGACCACACATTTAACAAAACAAAACATTGAAGCACCCTCACATGTAATGGTGGCTCTTTGTAACATTATTAAATACTCAACAATATATTTTTAATAAAAATTGAGCCAGATCTTGCTGGAGAATGTTAATTGACACATGCCATTCACCATTATTAATGCGTTAATCATACTGAATGATGAATTTCCTGAACTTGTTGATCAATCTGCACTGCTCTATTTCCTTCATATAAACCACATCCTGCCCTTAAGCTTGCCATTAATTTTGTGGAGTTGTTGAATTTACACTTAAACTACCCTTTAAACTCACTGTTAACTTTCCTTTCTGTCTCTAATTTACTTTCTCCCTTAATCCAATTATTTTCTCTCTCTCTTTATTTCTCTTCCACAATCTGACATAACTCTACTTCGCTTCCTTTCCATCCCTATCTTTCCTCGGTTGCTTGTCCATTCTTAGGTCTTGTGGTTAAGAAGATGATTCATTGGCTCTGATGTTGATTGAGGTCCCACTAACCCTCACCACACCATTTTCAGCTCATTCTTCCAGTGAGTAACAGTGCTAATGGTATTTGAACTGCAAAGCAAGGTTAATATCTTAATGCAAGGCCCTTTATCCCAGAAAGTTCCTCTTCTTTAAAGAATTGTACTTAATTACATTTTCAGCCACTGTCCCATTACAACTTCATTTTTTTCAATTTCATAAGTCAACACTGCCTTCAAGAAGAAATTGGATTGGATTCTGGTGGAACAAAGATTACATTATGTTCAAGGTTTGTGAGAAGATTTGTAGCTCGGGTGCTCAATGTTGTGGTTCTGTTCGCCGAGCTGGGAATTTGTGTTGCAGACATTTCGTCCCCTGTCTAGGTGACATCCTCAGTGCTTGGGAGCCTCCTGTGAAGCACCGGAGGAAACATCACAGAAGCGCCTCATTGGAGGCTCCCAAGCACTGAGGATGTCACCTAGACAGGGGACGAAACGTCTGCAACACAAATTCCCAGCTCGGCGAACAGAACCACAATCACATTATGTAAATAACATTTAGTTCAAGAGATTCCTGGATTAGTTCTAATTATTTGTGCTATAAGAGATATCTCTGGATGCAATCTTGTAAGGAGAAGCTTTCCTCAATGTTTGCCTTAAAGATTATGGAGATGTGGTTTAGAGAATTGCCATCAATCCCAATTCTTGAACAAGTCTAAGGTTTACTAAGACTAAGGTCTAAGTGGAGAATGATAACCATATGGAATGCTTTGTAGAAATCACACATTCTTGAGTACTTTGTAGTGAGCGAGAGTACAATTAGATAACCACAGGAACACTAGATAAGAGACATTTTTATCTCTTATGAGATTGTGATTAGGCCTAAGATTACAGACCACAAAGCTTAACTGCAGACTGAAGCAAATTGAAGAAGATTACTTACCCCACCCAGAGGCAGTCACTTAGGCACTAGAAAGTGGAGTTATTCAGAAATTTCTGAGTTAACCCTTTCAGGTCAACTTCTCTAAACAATAACCTCAGGGCTTGGGCAGGGTTTTCCCAGAGTATTTCTTCCCCTTAGTGATTCTAAATGTGTCCTTGTTGTTTTTATCCATGATGGTCAAAGTCAGTTTCCACTGCACCACACAGCAGCATAGTGCAGGGACTCACAATTCTCAGGTAAAGACAAACTGCCCAACACTCAGTCCACACTTACTCATTGCAAATGCACAAAATGAGAAATTATATTTCTGTAAAGCTCTGGTTGGACTTCATCTGGACATCACCTCAACAATAGCTTGTATTAAAAAAGCATTGTTAATGTAATTTTTCAAGGTTGCATCCAGAGATATCTCTTATAGCACAAACGATTTGATCTAATCCAGGGAATCTCTTGAACTAAGTGTTGTTTACATAATGATGCCAACAGCGTGGATTCAATTCCCATTAGTGGTTTGAGGTTACGATGAAGGACTCTCCTTCTCAACCTCTTCCCTCGCTTGAGCTCTGGTGGCCCTCAGGTTAAATCACTAGCAGTCGCTTCTCAACTAATGAGAAAGTAGCTCCAATGGTCTGGTAAGACTATGGTGACACAACAACAATAACAACATTTACATAATGTGATCTCTACTCCACCAGGAACCAATCCAAACTTTTCTTGAAGACACAGTGTTGACTTTTGAAATTTAAAAACAATGAAGTTGTAATGGCACAGTGGCTGAAAAGTGTAATGTTCTTCACACCAACATTACCAAACAAAATCTGACATAGACTCACGTGAGGAGATCTTCAGAAAGGTGACCAAAAAGTGGGTCAAAGAGGTAAATTTTGAGGATCCCCTTGGTGGGAACACGGCAAGAGGTTTTGCATGGTATATTAATCTAGAAGGGGATTTATCATATATCCATCAGAATGATGCTAGGGATTAAAGATGAAATTGCAAGGAGATGGTGAACAGATGATGTTTATATTTTAACATATATAGGAGATTTAAGGGTAATCGAATGTAGTGTTTTCAGGTGATCAAAGAACTTGATTGGACAGGTAGTGAGAGATTATTTCCTTTGGTTGGAAGTGTCCATAATCAGTATGAGGAAGTTAGGGGACTATTGCAGGAAGCATTTCCTCAAACAATGGATCATGGAAATTTAATACAATACCCACTCCTCAAAAGGCTACTGAGGCTGCAGTCAATGGAAAATTTCAAAACTAACAGCGATTTTTGCTAAACAAAAAAATCTAAGAACAGCAGATGCCGGAGATCAGAAACAAAAACAAAAACAAAAATACAGACTAATGCCATTTACAAGTTTGCTGATGACACCATCATAGTCGGTCGAATCTCAGATAGCGACAAAACAGACTACAGATGGGAGGGGAAGACCTGGAAAAATGATGCACTGAGAACAACCTAGCTCTCAATGCCTGCAAAACCAAGGAACTCATTATTGACTTTCAGTGGGACAAATGGAGAGTGTCAAGCTCCTGGGAGTGGTCATCCACAACAAGCTTTCTTGGACTCTTCATTTGGACGCACAGGTTACAACGTCTCTTCTTCCTCAGGCAGCTGAGGAAATGTGGCATGACAGCGAATACCCTTGCCAACTTTTATAGGTGCGCCATCGACAGCATTCTGTCTGGATGTATCACTATCTGCTATGTGGCAACTATACCATTCAAGATTGGAGACAGTTATAGAGAGTGGTGAACTCGGCCTGGACAATCACAAAGGCCAACCTCCCATTTATAGAGTCCATCTACCAGGCCCGCTGACAAGGAAAGGCCGCCAGCATTCTCAAAGATCCATCCCACCCTGGCAATATTTTTCTACAACCTCTACCATCGGGGAGAAGGTACAGAAGCCTGAACACACGCACCAGCCGGTTTAGAAATAGTTTCTACCTACTGTTGTTAAATACTGAATGGACTCACAAACTCTTAACGTTCGCCTGTACCTGTGTATTTTTGTTTTTGCTGCTGTTTACCTATTTTTACTCGGGATGGGACCATTCGCCACAGCAGATTCGCCGCCGACGCTTAGCCACCGCCCATTGGCCACTGAAGACGATTCCGCAAATAAGCAGATTTGCCGCCGACGATTAGCCACTGCCCTTTGACCACCGAGCATATCTAAGCTATATAAAATTGTCATTATATTGGTTAAGGTAGTGTTTGTGTTGTTTCAGTAACAACTTGTTTTCGTTACAGGACAGTTTTTTTAAGCTTGTATTTTTTTTTCATTTACCCTCAAGTCTTCAAAATGGAAACAGAAATTATTAGTAAATGTGGGAATAAGAAGTTTTACCACGATGGTTTTATATATGTTTTTAATAAACTATCCAAGAGTGATTCAGGTATTAAGTTTTGGCGATGTGAACAAAGGGGCCGATGTAATGGACGGATCCACACCAAGTGTGGCACTGTGATAAAAACAATAAATGAACACATACATTCCCCTTCCGCAGCAAGTGTCCAAGTTGCAAAAGTGAAAACAAGTTTAAAACGTCATGCAGAAGAATCGCAGGAAGCACCTAGTGTTCTTATTAATGAATGTGTAGCTGATGTCCCTCAGTCAGTCCTAGCATCTTTACTGACAACAAGCAGCATGAAGAAAATAATTTGACGATAAAGGAATGATATTAGTTTAGCGCCACCAAACCCTACTGATCTTCAGCATTTGGTGATTCCAATTACATACAAAGTATATAAGCCAGATAACGGAGCAGAAGAAACATTTCTTTTGGCGGATAGTCGTCAAGGAAGTAATCGTATAATCATATTTGATAGGGAATCTTGAATACATCATTTAGCAGAATCGACGTGGTTTGTGGATGGTACGTACAACATAGCCCCTATTTTATTCTCTCAGGTATATTGTATTTTAGCAAAAAGACTTGATGGGGTTCATCTAATATTGTATATACTTCTACCAAATAAGCAGCGTTCAAAGTATGTATGTTTGAAATGGTGAAGTCCTTGGTACCTAATCCTAGACCACAGTATATCCATTGTGACTTTGGGCAGGCAGCTATCAGTGCTATGAGAGAATGTTTTCCTGAAGTTAGAATTAGGGGCTGTTTCTTTCATTTGGCACAAAGCATGCATAGTGACATATTGCTGCAGTTGGAGTAACTTGTCAATACAACACCAATCCTGATTATGCTTTAAAAGCAAAAATGATAATTGTTTTGGCTTTTGTGCCACTTACTGACCTTGATACCTACGTAGAAGCACTCGCAGAGTTTTTGCCTCAAGAACTACAATCAATACTAGATTGGTTTGAATTTAATTATATTGGACTCTACAATAGATATGGCAGTAGCTGAAGGGCGCCTTAGTTTCCCCATGATATGTGGTCGGTCTATGAGACAACAATAAATGATGAAGATCGCACAAATAAACACGCTGAAGCTGCTCATCAGAGAATTGCTTTTGAACTCAGCTCACCACCCAACCATATGGAAGTTTATTGGAACGTTAATGAAAGTGCAAAAGGGACGAGATTTATATATGGAACAGCTAATAGCGGGTTACCCCCCACAAATAAAGCTATGATAGAATAAAAAAAATTGTTCTTGAATACGGTGAAAGAGATTGTTTGAAATATCTTAGAGGAATAGCGCATAACTATCAAATGAACTAAAAAATTTCATTGTTTAATATTAATCTGAGATTTTACTGCCATTATAAAGATTTTTAAAATATATTTCCTTTTTCTGGTTAAAGTTTGTAACTCATTTTTATATATAAACCAATAAAATGATATCTATTTTACCTCTTTTTTAATCAATATGTTGTATGTATTTGCATAAATAAAGGGGACTGAGAAGTATGAAAGAACAGGTGGGAGGAAAAACAATCAGTACATATATATATTTCCGGTGGCAAATAGTCTCCTGAGGTCAAACAACCCCAGTGGAGAAACGCTGGTGGAGAACTGGCAGTGGCTAATCATCGGTGGTGAATCTGCCGTGGCGAATCGTCACCAACCTATTTTTACTATCTATGCTATTTGTCCAAGAGATCTGCCTGTATTGCTCACAAGACAAAGCTTTTCACTGTGCCTTTTCACATGACAATAAATTAAAATAAATTCAATTAAAATTGTTGGATAAACTCAGCAGGTCTGGCAGCATTTATGGACAGAAAGCAGAGTTAACATTTTGGGTCCAGTGACCCTTCCTCAGGTTTTTGCTTGTGCTTGAAGTAAGGAAGATCGGCGAAGTCAAGAACAAATCAGCTAAAATCTAACTGAATAGAGGAACATTATCTAGGGGATGAATAGCCACCTCCTGTTATAATTTTCAGTTCCTGTGCATCAAGGAATACTTGTCTATTGATTTTTGAGAAGATTTGTAGCTCTGGTTGATGATAAGTATGTAAAGTTAGTTTCCTGAGCATGAAGGTATATTTTCAGATGTTTCGTCACTATACTCGGTAATATCATCAGTGAGAGTCTCCGGTGAAGCACTGGTGGTATGTCCTGCCTCTCTATTTATAGGTCAAAGTGGTGTCCTTCTTTGTCTCTATGTATGGAAACTAGTCAGAGTGGGTCATGTCTTTTGGTGGCCAGTTGGTGTTCATGTATCCTGGTGGCAAGTTTTCTGCTTGTTTGTTCGAAGTATTGTTTTTTACAGTTCTTGCATGGTATCTTGCAAAATGACGTTAGTTTTGCTGGTGATTTCTAATGGATCCTTTAGGTTCATCAGTCACTGTTTAAGTATGTTGATAGGTTTGTAGGCTACCATGATGCCAAGGGGTCTGAGTAATCTGGAAGTCATTTCTGATATGTCTTTGATATAAGGTAATGTGGCTATAGGTTTTGGTTGCGTTGTGTCTGTTTGTTTGGGTTTGTTTCTGAGGAATCACAGATTGGGTACCCATTTTTCTTGAAAACGTTGTATAGATATTTTTCTTCTGCTTTTTGTAGATTTTGGGTGCTGCAGTGTGATGTAGCTCATTGAAATAATGTCTTATTTCTTGTCTATTGCTTCTCTCCCCGTATCCAATTTAATTAATCTCTTCCATTGTTAAGGAAGAGCCCAATGTTTATACACTCATTGGACAAGATTACTGAAATTAGGAGCTCATGAAGCAGACATGTGTGAATCTGTGTTGTATTTCTCTGTAATGTAGTATTGTAATATATTGACAGGCTACCATCCCAAATATTTCTGTTTTACAATATTCAAAAGAGAATCTATAATGTGAGAGACCTGAATATTACCACAGGTGCCCCTCAAGATACTGTCCTGGACCCAACCATCTTTAGTCGCTTCATCAATGACCTGCCTTCTGTGATATAAGGTGATGGTCCTACTGGTGCCGCACACTGTCTGTGGTTAGAGACCAGGAGTTCTGCTCTGGCTTTCAGAGTGAGCAGATATATCTGGACCAGTTCCTTAATGTGCTAGGATTGATGCTTAACCAAATATAGTTGGACTTATTGTTATCACAAAATAAACCTCATCATCCAAGAACAGTGCTACCTCTGTAGATACTCTATGATGGTGTATCCTCCACCACTAATCACCAGACAGGCCCAAACAAAGATAAAGAAAGATTGGTGGCAGTGAACTACCTCAGTCAACCCTTACCCAATAACACACACTGGTAGAGGTGGCAAATACCACCAGGTGGCCATTAGGAAAATACTATGTATCCATAAGGTGATAAGTAGGGACGTTTGCCGATGATTGTACTAGATTTAGCCCCATTGACTACTCCTCACATATTGAAACAACCAGCCTGTGACCATCTGAAGCAAGACCTGGACAACATTCAGTCTTGGACTGTAAGTGGCAAATAGCATTCAGGCCACACAAGTTCCAAGCAATAACTACCTCCAGCAAGACAGGATAATTACCCCTTGACATTCAATGGCACCATCATCATCATCACTGAATGCCCCACTATCAACATCTGGGGTTACCTTTGATCAGAAACTGAACTTGACAAGCCCTATTTCTTGTTATGTTCATTCACAGATTGTGGGTGCCACTGGACCAGAGGGCAGTTATGAGTCAACCACATTGCTGTGCGTCTGGAGTTACATGTAGGCTAGATCAGGAAAGGGTGGCAGACCCTAAAGGGCATTCCAAACAATCAACAGGCATGATCAGATTCTTAATTCCAGATTTAAAAAAAAATTGAGTTCACATTCCACCACAGCACCCAAGTCCCCAGACCATCAGCTGGGTCTCTGCGTAAATAACCTAACAATAATACCACTAGGCCATTGTCTCCCCTCCCAAACATGTAAACAGCATGGTGACAAGAGTAGGTCAGAGGCTGGGAATCCTGCAGCGAATAATTCACCTCCTGACTCCCCAAAGCTTTTCCAGCATTTACAAAGCAAAAGTCAGGAGTATGATGGAGTATTCCCCATTTGCCTGGATGGGTACAGCTCCAACAACACTCAAGAAACTTGACACTATCCAGAACAATATAATCCACTCAAATCGGTACCACATCCACAAACATTCACTCCATCCACCATTCACTCCATCCACCATTTGAAATGCTCACTCCTAACACAACTGACCTACACAGACAGCAGCGTGCACCATTTTAAGGTGCATAAAACTCCTTCAATAACACCCTCTAAACCCATAACCTCTACCATGTAGATAAACAAGGACAGCAGATGAATGGAGACACTGTCACCTGCAATGTACCCTCCAACACACACACATTACCTGATTTGAAACTAAATCAACATTCCTTCAGTGTCACTGGGTCAAAAACCTGGGTCTCCATTCCTAACAGCACTATAGTGGTCCCTACAGCACACGAGCTGTTGTGGTTCAAGTTGGCAGCTCACCACCATCTTCTCAAGGACAATTAGGGACAACCAAGAAAGTCAGGCCCAAATCTGGCAACAATACACATCTCAGGAATAAAAAGCAAATCTTTCCCTTGAAACTATCAAATAGAGCTGCTTATTTTCTGTGATTGTTCGTTAAATTATCTCCTAACAAAACTAATTAGTAGCACCCAACACTCAATGAGGCATTACTCCTTGCCAATAAATGGAAGAGCTGGTATAAAGTAATTGAAAAAGGCACTGCAGAAAATATCTGTTGCAAAATGTGCTAATACATCAAATACTAATGTTTCCCTGTGCTAAAAATAAGATTGCAGATATAAATAGACCACATTTGATCCCTGTGCACAGGTTCTTCCGGCAGAGGCAAGTTTTTCATTATATTTCCATTATTGACTATTTATTCAGAGCCAGTCCATACAAAGATTTCTCTTCACATTTCCACACCACTGCATCCAGTGTTCCCCAAGGATCCATTCTTGGCCCTGTCCTAATTTTCATCTAGACTCTAATGGTCAATGATATTATCCATAAACACAGCATCAGTTTTCACATGTATACCAATGAAACCCAATTCAAACTGCCCCCTACCTGCTGTGACCCCTTCATTGCCACCACATCCACAAACATCCATTCCTTCCACATCCAACACTCGGTAGTGGCAGTGTGTACCAACTTCATGATGCACTATAGAATTTCACCAAAGATCCTTCCATACCTACGACCACTACCATCTAGAAGCACAAGGGCAGAAAGTGCATAGGGTCATCACCACCTGCAGGTTCCCCTCCAAGCCACTCACCGTCCTGACATGAAACTATATCACCACTCCTTCACTGTTGCTGGGTCAAAATCCTGGAATTTCCTCCCTAACAGCATTGTGGGTCGACTGACAGCACATGGGCTGTAGCAGTTTAAAAAGACAGCTCACCACCACCTTCTCAAGGGCAATTAGGGACAGGCAATAAATAAAAACAATGCATCCAGAATTGCTGGGAAAAGCAATGCTACTGTCTTCATCACTAGATCTAGTCTAGCTCTATTCCCTAGCTGTCCACTCCTTCATCTCTCATGGGCCCTGTCTCACACTGAAATTGATTTGGAAACCTTGGCTCTAGATTTTCAGGAAATTTCCTGATTTGCTATACCAGACTTGGGAGAAACTGCCTTGGATGATCTTTGTGCCAGCATGTGGATTGGAGTTGGTTTACCACAACAGACTTAGGTCAAGGGTTATCTCAGGGACTGCAACTAACTCAGGCAGGCTGTTTACAAGGTTTAATTAGTCCTCTGGGACTTTATTGTCTGCTCATATTTTAGTCCCTCTAGCCCCTACCCCTCACTTCCACTAGCCCCCACCTATTCCCCTGCCCAGACCAGAATCACAGATTGTTATAGTGTATAAGCAGCCAATCAGCCCATCATTCCTGCATCACATCTATAACCTAGTGCCAATCTCCACTTCTCCTCATATCCCTTTACAACATTCTATCCAAATAACCATCTAATGCCCCTCCTGAATGCCTCAGTTGAACCTGCCTTCACCACACTTCCAGGCAGCACTATTCCAGACCCTAATTACTAATTGTGTGAAAAGTTTTTTACTCACATCACCCTTTCTTCATTTATCTATCACTCTAAATCTATGTCCTTTATTTATTTGATGAGTGGGAATAGATTCTCCCCACCATACTCTGTCCACTCCATTTAGGATTTTGAAAACCTTTATCAAATCTCCTCGTAGTCTTCTTCTTCCCAAGAAGAACAGGCCCAACTTCTTCAATCTATCCTCATAACCAACGTTCTCATCCCTGGAACCATTCCTGTAAATTGCTCTGCACTCTCTCAAATGCATTCACATATTTGCTAACTGTGCCAAAACTCATTCCCGTGGTGCCCCAATGCCAACTCACTCTACATCCACTATCAACAGAACTCAGGGCCCATGCTCAGATTAAATAAAATAATATTCTAAATATCTGTTACAAAATTCACTATAATAAAAGAAACCCTCTCATTCATGAAAACCTATTTAGCTTTTTAAAATTCCCTTAAATACTTCATTCTTTATAAAAACTAATTAGATTCATAACTTCATATCAAAGACAGCTAATCCTTTAATAATCTCTTTAAACTGTCAATTAAACTGTGATCTTAGATACCCCTGTTTGGATAATTGTAAATTGCTGAAAGAAGCTGATAATTATAATATATACTACAATAAAATATAATTAATTATAATTACAAAATGAGAGCCATTGGATTATGTCATCAAAGTACTATTGCCACTGTGACACCAAATCTTTTCTTAACTTCTCACTAACATAAGTAAGCCATGATTTTTACAAATTCTCTAGGGCAGGGAATTAAATAACTTCTCAGCTTCAAAGATCGATAACCTTTTTCAACCTTCAAAATCATTCATATCTTCTCTAAAAATTCCTAATTCACACACTGCAGGTTGAGAACTTGATATTATGAAAATAGGTTCTATTTTAACTTAGTTTTAAGTTCATATTGCCATGCTAAGTTTAGTTTCCCTCTTTTTGACTCACACCATATCCCATTCTTGTTTAGAACACAGAACATAGAACAGTACATCAAAAGTACAGGCCCTTCGGCCCACAATGTTGTGCTGAGCATTTATCTTAATCTAAGATGAACTAACCTACACACCCCTCAATTTACTGCTATCCATGTGCTTGTCCAGCAGTCACTTAAATGTCCCTAATGTCTCTGACTCTACTACCACTGCTGGCAGTACATTCCACACACCCACCACACTCTGTGTAAAGAACCTACCTTAACATCTCCCCTAAACCATTCTCCAATCACCTTAAAATTATGACCCCTGGTGACAGCCATTTCTATCCTGGAGAAACGTCTCTGGCTATCTACTCTCTCTATGCCTCTCATTACCTTGTGCACCTCTATTAAATTACCTCTCTTCCTTCTTCTCTCTAGTGTGAAAAGCCCTAGCTCACTCAACCTCTCCTCATAAGACAAGCCCTCCAATCCAGGCAGCACGCCGGTAAATCTTCTCTGCACCCTCCTCCATCCTTCCTACATGAGGTGACCAGAACTGGACACAATATTCCAAGTGTGGTCTAACCAGGGTTTTATAGAGCTGCAGCAAAACCTCATGGCTCTTAAACTCAATCCCCCTGTTAACGAAAGCCAAATCAACATATGCCTTCTTAACAACCCGATCAACTTGGGGGGCAACTTTGAGGGATCTATGTATATGGACCCCAAGATCCCACTGTTCCTCCACACTGCCAAAAATCCTGTCTTTAACCTGTATTCAGCACACAAATTCGACCTTCCAAAATGAATCACTTTGCATTTATCCAGGTTGAATGCCACCTGCCACTTCTCAGTCCAGCTCTGCATCCTGTCAATGTCTTGTTGTAGCCTGCAACAGCCCTCGACACTATCTACAACACCACCGACCTTTGTGTCATCAGCAAACTTACTAACCCACCCTTTCACTTCTTCATTCAAGTCATTATAAAAACTACAGAGAGCAGAGGCCAAAGAACCTCCAGGCAGAATACTTTCCATCCACAACCACTTACTGTCTTCTTTCAGCTAGCCAACTCTGTATCCAGACAACCAAATTTCCCTGTATCCCCTACCTCCTAATTTTCTGAATAAGCCTACCATCGGGAACCTTACCAAATGCCTTACTGAAATTCATATACATCACATCCACTGCTTAACCTTCATCAACTTGTCTCGTCACATCTTCAAAGAACTCAATAAGGCTTGTGAGGCATGACCTGCTCCTCACAAAGCCTGGCTGGCTATCTTTAATAAAACTATGTTTTTCCAAATAATGATAAATACTATCTCTCAGAATCCTTTCCAGTATCTTGCTTACCACAGACTTAACAATGACTCATCTGTAATTCCCAGGGATTTTCCTATTCCCTTTCTTCAACAGGGAACAACATTCACCTCCCTCCAATCATCCAGTATACTCCTGTGGAGAGTGAGGATGCCAAGATCATCACCAGAGGCGCAGCAATCTCATTCCTCACTTCCCGTAGTAACCTTGGATATATCTGGGCTGGCTCTGAGGACTTATCTATTTTGATGATTCCCAGAATTTCCAGCACATTCACTTTCTTAATATTAATCTGTTCAAGCCTATTAACCTGGTCTACAGTGTTCTCACTGTTAACACTCTCTTTAATGAATTCTGAAGCAAAAAATTCATGTAGGGCCTCCCCTATCTCTTCAGACTCCAGGCGCAGGTTCCCTCCACTATTCCTGATCGGCCCTCCCCGCTCTCTGATCGTTCTCTTATTCCTCACGTAATTATAGAACGCCTTTGGTTTTCCCTAATCCATCTCGCCAAGGTTTTTCATGTATTCCTCTAAAGCTGTGTCAGATCCTTGCTTTCTCAACCTTGAGTAAGTTTCCTTCTTCCTCTTGATGAGAAGCTCCTCTTCTCTCATCATCAAAGGCTCCTTCACCTTACCATTCCTTGCCTGTTTCAATGCGGCAAAGTTATCCAACACTCGCAGCAAGTGCTCCTTAAACAGCCTCCACATTTCTGTTGTGCATTTCCCATAGAACAATTGTTCCCAATTTATACTTCATAGCTCCTGTCTAACAGTAGTATAATTTCCCCTCCCCCAATTAAATACTTTTACAAACTGTCTGTTCCTATCTCTTTCCATGGCGATGGTAAAAGTGAGGCAGTTGTGGTCACTGTCACTGAAATGCTCTCCCACAGAGAGATGTGACACCTGGCCTGGCTTGTTGCCTAGCACCAAATCCAATATGGCCTCCTCCCAGTCGGCCTTTCTACATTGTGAGTCAGGAATTCTCTGGACACACCTGACAAAATCGGCTCTATCTAGATCATCTGCACTGAAGTGGTTCCAATCAATATTGGGGAAGTTGAAGTCACCCATAACAATAACTCAGTTACATCTGCAACTTTCCAATCTGTTCTCCAATCTGTTCTCCCATCTCTCTGCTGCTATTGGGGTGTCTATAGAAAACACCCAATAAAATGCTCCTTTCCTGTTACTGACTTCCACCCATACTGACTCAGTAGACAAACCCTCCTCAACAACCTCCTTTTCTGCAGCTGTGATGCACTCTCTAATTAACAATGCTACTCCGCTTCCTCTTTTATCTCCCTCCTTGTACTTTTTAAGACATCTAAACCCAGGAATATCCAATAATCTTTCCTGCCCCTGTGAAATCCAGGTCTCCATTATGGCCACAACATCGTAGTTCCAAGTACTCATCCATGCTCTGAGTTCATCACTCTTATTCCTGACACTTCTTGCATTGAATCAGACACACTCTAATTTGCCCTATCCACTGTGTATCCTTCCTGACAGACTCTCTGCATTCTATTTCTGCCCATTCAACACCTATCCTCTCCTCTCATCTGTGGCTCTGGTTCCCATCCCCCTGCCAAACTAGTTTATTCGGATTCTTTTCTTTTCTCCTGTTTCGCCTCCACTTACCCCACACATGCAAGAAACAATCAAAACCTTGTTTTGAAGAAATTGTCCCCTTGTTCAGAACCCATTGTTTCTGTTCTGCCTGCTCCTGCTCTTACTATTCCAAGAGAAATAATCTTTTAAACAACACACAATGTGCTGCAGTAAACATGATTTTACAAACTCTTTACATAGTTTCCTTGGTTTAAAGCACCAATTCCTTCTTTAGTCCATGACCCAAGAAGAAAGGATCTAGGAGGATGTGGTATTTACATGCCTCCCCCCTCAGGAGAGATGAAACATCATTTCAAAAATGTATTTCATCACCAGGTCTGTGACACACAGACAATGATAATAAGACCTGCAACCCTTTATCCTTAATCTCCCCTTATACAAGCTTTTCAGAGTCTTTTCTCAACTCTTAAATCCTTAACTTATTTCATCATTTTACATTGGGACAAGGCATCTGAAATCACTTTGTCTTTATGACCAACATGAACAATCTTTACATTGAATAGTTGAATTAATAGATTCCATCTGAATTGTCTTGCTTTCTGAGTTTTAAACTTTTCAATGAAAACTAGCAGATTATGTTCAACGTAGATTAATATTTGATAGCAACCATGTTGGAGTTTGACTTCAAAGTGTAGAAGAGCCAGCAATTATCCCAAAGTTTCCTTTTCCATGACAGAATACTTCCTCTGGTATTAGTTTAATATCATTAAAAAGTTCCCCACCTGCTTCTCTATTTTCAACTCATTCTTTTGTAATAAAGCTGGACCTATCCCCTAGTTACTAACATCACTTGCCATTTTTAAATGGTTGGCAAACATAGGAACAGCCAACAGAGGTTAATTTATTAGGATTGTCTTCTATTTATTTGCTGAGCACTCTGTCAACCACACCACTTCTGCTTGTTTTCATAACCTATTTATTTAAGGTGCAGCTAAAATGCTGACGCAAGGAGGAGAATGTGAGCACTGCAGATGCTTGGAGATCAGAGTCGAGAGTGTGATACTGAAAAAGCACAGCAGTTCAGGCAGCATCCGAGGAACAGGGGAATCTTCACGGAGGATCCGGAAAGAGAACCATTTCTCGAGGTTTTGGATTTGTTGTACATACAGGTTGTCCTGTTCAGGTCCAAGTTGTGTTGGTCTGAATGTAGTCCAGAGTCCATGTGGGATCAGTCGGTTCCGTAGGCAGGCACTGAGGAAGGAGGTGTGGCTGTGGTAGCGTGTCTGCTTCAGGATATGGCTGAAGAGCTTCAGGGCAGAGAAGGTGACCTGGGGGTTGCAGTGAGAGATAGACTCACTGAGATCCTTGTAGAAGAGGTTTAGCGGAGGATCCGGAAAAAGAATCTCCTGCTCCTCAGATACTGCCTGACCTGCTGTGCTTTTCCAGCGCCACACTTTCGACTGCTGATGCAAGCAACACATTTTCAATAATATCCACACGTTCCTAAAAATCACATGATTCTTCTTCATCTCTGATATAAATGGACTTCTCCTACTCTGAGATTATACCCTCTGGTCCTTTACTCTCCCACAACGTTTCCACAGCCCCTTAAGAATTTTCTCCTTTTCAATAAAATCTCCTCTCATTCTTTTAAACTCCAATGTGCACAGGTCGAACCTGCAAACCACTATTCACAATAAAATCTCTCCATACGTATAACTTAGTGAACTATCCCTGGACTATATCTTTAATAGGAACATACGGACAAGGAATAGAAAAATTCCTGAAGAAGGGCTTATGTCCAAAGCATCGGCTCTCCTGTCCCTTGGATGCTGCTTGACCTGCTGTGCTTTTCCAGCACCATACCTTTCAACAAGGAATATAACTAGTCCACTCAGCCCTTCAAACCTGCTCCATTAATCAATAGGATCATAGCTGATCTGATTTTAACTTCAACTCTACATTCCTGCATACCCCTGAGAATCTGTCAGACCCTTAGTCATCAACAATCTACCTGCGTCTGATTAAAACTACTTAAAGATTTTGCAAGCACTGCCTTTTGAGGAAGAGAGTTCCAAAGTCTCACAACACTCCGAAAGAAAAAAAAATGTTTTCCCATCTCTCTCTTAAACAGGCAGCCTCTTAATTGTAAACAGTGAATCGTAATTCTAGATTCTCCGAGAAGAAGAAACATCATTTCGACACCCACCCAGTCAGGTCCTCTCAGGATCTTACACGTTTCAATTAAGTCACCTCTGACTCTCTGAAACTCCAGAGGATGCAGCCCCAGCTTGTCAAGCCTTTCTGTATTAGGCAATCCATACATTCCAGGTATTACTTTAACAAACCTTCTCTGAACTACATTTTTAAAATGTATTCACAGAATGAGGGTGTCACTGGCTGGGCCAGCATTCATTGCCCATCCCTAGTTGCCCAGAGGGCAGTTAAGAAGCAGCCACATTGCTGTGGGCCGAGAGTCACTTATAGGCCAGACCAGGTAAGGATGGCAGTTTCCTTCCCTAAAGGACATAAGTGAATCAATGGGTTTTTCCAACAATGGATTTATGATCATTATTAGCCTCATAATTCCAGGTTTTGATTGGACTCTACTCCATCATCTGCTGTGTCAGGATGTGAACCCAGGTCCCCACAACATTACCTGGGTTTCTGGATTAACAGTCCATTATACCACAAGGTTGTCACTTCCCCACTTCCAATACATTAACATCCTTCTGTAATTGTGATGTACACAGTACTGTTGATGTGGTCACAGATAAACATAGTAAATAGAAAACAGGAGCGGGGTAGGCCATGCAGTCCTTTCATCCTGCTACACCATTCAGTATGCTCATGGTTGATCATCCAACTTAATTGCCTGTTCTCATCCTGCTCCTCATACATCAGTCCTTTTAGCCCCCAGTGCTGCAACCAACCCCTTGAAATCATGCATTGTTTTTGATTCAACTGCTTTCTTTGGTAGTCATGATTTGGAGATGCTGGTGTTTGATGGGGTGTACAAAGTTAAAAATCACACAACACCAGGTTATAGTCCAACAGATTTATTTGGAAACACTCTCATTGCCTGATATGATGGGATGTCCTGGTGTGTTGGCTTTGTGTATCTTCGGAAGGCAGTAGAAATCACCTATGCGGGCAATATGTGGGCTGAGAGCGCGTAGGGAACTCTGAAGGACTGGATCCAAAGTCCTGATCAATGTGTTTAGTTCACGGGTGTGTTCTTTAGTCGGATCAGCCAGTAGCTGCCTGCAGTGTTCCTGGTTGGTCAGTTGTGGGTACACTTCCGTGCAGTAATCTGTTTGATGACAAGGTTGTGATTGGTTTTGAGAGCATTGATGGCATTGCGTTGTGATTGAGTGATGTTTTGCTCTACCTTGTGGGTACAGCTGATGAATCTGGCATTTATATATTTCCTGACGGTTTGAGTATACATGTCAAGCCCAGTCATCATAGTTGTCACAGGGATCTGTAGAGGAGCAACTGACTGTCCTCTTAGGTCACCTTCGTAGGTGACATTTTTTTTTAGATTAGATTACTTACAGTGTGGAAACAGGCCCTTCGGCCCAACAAGTCCACACCGACCTGTCGAAGCGCAACCCACCCAGACCCATTCCCCTACATTTACCCCTTCACCTAACACTACGGGCAATTCAGCATTGCCAATTCACCTAACCTGCACATTTTTGGACTGTGGGAGGAAACCAGAGCACCCGGAGGAAACCTACACAGACACGGGGAGAATGTGCAAACTCCACACAGTCAGTTGCCTGAAGCGGGAATTGAACCCGGGTCTCTGGCGCTGTGAGGCAGCAGTGCTAACCACTGTGCCACCGTGCCACCATGCCGCCCACCACTTCTACTGCCTTCCGAAGATACACAAAGCCAACACACCAGGATGTCCCAACATATCAGGCAATGGAACTCTGGGTGATAGTGTTTCCAATTAAACCTGTTGGACTATAACCTGGTATTGTGTGGTTTTTAATTCTGTGGTAGTGAATGCCACAAGGTCGCCATTCTCTGAGTGAAGAAATTTCCTATCTCTGCTCTAAATGGTTAACCTTAAATCCATAGACTGTGACCCCTGGTTCTAGACTTCCCCCACATTCAGGAACATCCTTCCTGCATCCACCCTGTCCAGTCCTGTTAGAATTTTACATGTTTCTATAAAGGTATCCTGCTCCATCAGCCCTGCCATGCCAGGAATCAGTCTGGTTAACTTTCTCTGCACTCCCTCTATAGCAAGAACTTCCTTTCTCAAATAAGGAGACCAAAACTATATACCATATTTCAGATGTGGTCTCACCAATGCACTGTACAGTTGCAGCAAGACATCCCTGCTCCTGTACCTGAATCCTCTCACTATGAAGGCCAACATACCATTTACCCTCTTCACTGCTTGCTGCACTTGTGTGCTTACCTTCAGTGAGAGGTGTACAAAGACTTCAACATTTCATTGCACATACCTCTCTCTCAATTTACAGCCATTTAGATAATAATTTGCCTTCCTATGTTAGCTATCGAAGCTACTTCACATTTATCCATATTATACTGCACCAGACATGTATTCGCTCACACATTCACTCTAAATCACACTGAAGTATCTCTGCATCCCCCTTAAAGCTCATCCCCACTGCCCCAAACCAGCTTTATGTCATCTCTAAATCTGGAGGGAGTACATTTAGTTCCGTCACCCAAATCATTAATATGTATTGTGAATCCCATTATTGCTCCACTAGTGACTGCCACCATTCAGAAAAAGATTCATTTATTGCTACTCTTTACTTCTTGTATGCCAACCAGTTTTCTCCACATCTCAAAACACAACCCCAAATCCCACTACTAAAATTTTACAAATTAATCTCTTCTTTGGGAATCTGTCAAAAGCCTTCTGAAAGTTGTTCCCTTTCATCAACTCTACAATTACATCCTCAAAGAATTCCAATAGATTTCTCAAGCATACTTCCCTTTCATAAATCTGTGCTGACTCTGTCCAATTCTGTCACTGTTTTCCAATTGTTCTGCTATAAAAACCTTGATAATGAACTCCAGCATCTTCCCCATTACCAATGTCAGACTCATGGCTTTACAATTCCTAGTTTTTCTCTACCTAATTTGTTAACTAGAGGGGTTACATTAGCTCCTGCAATCTGTAGGAACTGTTTCAGAGTCTGTAGAAACTTGGAAGATGACCTCTCACTATTTCTAGGCTTACTTCATTAAGTACTCTGGGATATAGGTGATCCGACACTGGCGATTTGCCAGCCTTCAATCCCATCAATTTTCCCATCATCATTTCCCTATTAATGCTGATTTTCTTCAGTTCTTCCTTCTCACTAAACTTTGTTTCTCAACATTTGTACAATATTAGTTGTGTCTACTTTTGTGAACATAAAACTGGAGAATGTATTTAATATTAGCCATTTCTTTGTTCATCATTATAAACTCCCCTGTTTCTAACTGTAAGGGACCTACATTTGTCCCACATTTTTCTCTTCACATATCTATAGAAACTTATCCAGTCAGCCTTATGTTCCCTGCAAGCTTACTCTTCTACTCCATTATCCAGTTCTTAATCAATCCCTTTATCCTTTACAGTATTTCTGAATTCTAAACTGTTCCCACTTCTCAAGTCTACTATTTTTTCTAGCCAATTTCTATACCAATTCCCTGAATCTAACACCATCTCTAATTTCCTTCATAAGTCATGCTTTGGCCACCTTTCCCATTTTACTTTTGGGCCATACAGGAATGAGTATTCATTGCAGTTTACCAGTGTGCTATTTGAACATTTACCATTGTCTTTCCAACATCATCCCTTTAAGTAACTTTCCTGAATCTATCATAACCAACTTGTTGTAGTTTACCACTACCACTGTAGTTTAATCTATTTAGATTCAGGGCCCTAGTTACAGAATCAACTACATCACTCTTCATCTTGATCAAAAATTCGATCACATCATGGTCACTCACCCATAACGGGCCTCTCATAACTAGATTACCAAGTGTTCCATTCTCATTACACAATAGCCAGTTTAGGATGGTCGAATCTCTACTTGGTTCCTCAATGTATTGGTCCAGAAAACCATCCTGTATACACTCCAGGAATTCCTCCTCTACAGTATTCTTATAAATTTGATTTGCGCAAACTACATGCAGATTAACATTTTCCAAAATTACAGATGTTTCTTGATTGCATGCGTCTCTAATTTCCTTTTTACTGCCATTTCTAATATTACCTCTACAGTTTTGATTAGATTCCCTACAGTATCGAAATAGGCCATTTGGCCCAACAAATCCACATCAACCTCTGAGAAGTAACCCACCCAGACCCATTCCTCTACCCTATATTTACCCCTGACTAATGCACTTAACACTATGGGCAATTTAGCATGGCCAATTCACCTGACCTGCACATCTTTGGACTGTGGGAGGAAACCGGAAAACCCAGAAGAAATCATGCAGATACGGGGAGAATGTGCAAACTCCACACAGACAGTCGCCTGAGGCAGGGATTGAACCTGGGTCCCTGGTGCTGTGAGGCAGCAGCGCTAACCACTGAGCCACCATACCACCCCTTGGCAGTCTACATACAACCCGCCCAATATTTGTGTCCCTTGGTGTTTCTTAGCTAAAACCATTCAGGTTGCATATTGTCAGAGATAATATCCTTCCTCACTACCGCATTCATTTCCTCTTCAACCAGTAATGCAAGTGTAACACCTTTTCCTTTTTATCTGTCCTTCCTAAGTACAGAATACCCTTGGATATTCAATTCCCATTCGTGGTCAAACTGCAGCCATGCCTCTGTAATCTCGACTATAACTTACCTGTTTTCATCAATTTGCACAATTAATTCATCCACATTGGTCTCACAAATACCCTGTATAACTGAAGCTACTGAGGAAGGGTCACTGAACTCACAACATTAACTCTGTTTTCCCTGCACAGATGCTGCAAGACCTGCTGATTTTTTCCAGCAATTTTTGTTCTTGATTGCAACTGAAGCTTTCATCTGATAAGGGAATCAAAACTATTCACAGTAGTCCAGTTGTGGTCTGGTTAGCATCTTGTATAGTTTTTGCAAGACCTTCCTATGTTTATACTCCATTCCCTTTGAAATTAAGGCCAAAATTCCATTTACCTTCCCTATTACCTGCTGAATTTAGATGTCAACTTTTAATGATTCATGCACACCAGTGATAAGCAAAAAAATTGTGGACCAGTAGATTACTCTTTCAGCACTCGGCAAGCTGCCAGAGTAATATGAGACTGTATGTACTCTTGTGAAGAAACATGAGCTGTTCATAGTTGGTCTACAGGGAAGTCTGAAAGCTAGTCTCCAAACAAGAAGCCTAATAGATTCCTCCTGAATAAATAAAGCATGATTGATTAAGGAAAGACAGTGGATATGTATCTATACCTGCAGACATAATTCAATAAAAGTATCACATAAGAGATTTATGAGGAAGGAAATGATCTGTGGTTATAGTACTGTGGTGTTTACTTTACTGACCTAGAAATTCAGACTCCTGAACTAATATTAATAATAAAAATGGTCTCTAGCAATAATCTAACCAGCCATTCGACTGCATATAGCACTAATGATCAATCAACAGTGAGAGCTCTATCCTGAGAATGAATCAATTACAGGAAACGTGGCCATGTCTTAAACAATATTTATCACAGAATCAACATCCCTCTTACAAATCATTGCTTCATTGCTGTTCGTGGGAACTTGCTGTGCACAAATTGGCTGCATGCTTCCTGCATCATGGCAACGACTGCACTTCATCAGTATTTAATTCGCTGTAGATGATCGTAAAATCATGAAAAGCACTATACCAAAGAGAATCTTCTAATTTCTCTTGGTGTGAATAAAGAGATGATTGGATAATTTAAGTGTAAGTTAAGTGGATTCCTACAGAGAGCATGTGGCACATCTCACCTTCCATCTGAGGAACTTCCTTTTATCCTTATCCCTGCAAACATTTCGGTAGAAGCCCACCTTGCTTAATTTACGCTTAAATTATCCAAACTTACAATTGAGGGAAGGCATTTAAATTTGTGTTTGGCATCAACTGGAGACATGGTAACTTATAAAAAGATTGTGAACTGTACAAGTGTAGGCAGCAGGATGGGCAAACAGATATTAAGCAGAGTTTAGCAATAGTGAAAAGTAACTGTTAATGTTTGAAATAGAGTAACAGAGTCACAGAGATGTACAGCACGGAAACAGACCTTTTGGTCCAACCCAGCCATGCCGACCAGATATCCCAACCCAATCTAGTCCCTGCCAGCACCTGGCTCAAATCCCTCCAAACCCTTCCTATTCTGGTACAGAGGGTTCTGTTTAATAGATGCATGGGTTGTTAGAGGTTCCACTGTTGATGGATAATGTTCATTTATAATGTAAATATATAAATGGAATCTTCACAAAATGGTTTACTACAAGTAGTGAAAGAACTAGCCCAAGGCAAAAACTAACGATCTCATCCTCACAAATCTAAACTCCCTTCTTAAGAGCACTCTGGGTGCACCTCTACCATGTGTGCTCTGATGATTCAACAAATGGTTCATTGGTGTCTTCTCAAAGACAGTAATCACAGAATCACCAAAGTGTTAAGCACAGAAGGAGGCCATTCAGACCACTGTGTCTGTACCTGCTCTCCAAATGAGCATTATGTCCAAGTGACTTCCTCCTGTCTTTTCCCCATATCCTTGCACATTGATTCTACTCCAATGTCCTCTTGAATACTTTGAGCCTGCCTCTACCACACTTCCAAGCAGTGCATTCCACATCCAAGCTACATTTGTGAAAGTTTCTCTCACAGCTGCTTCTTCTGCAAATCATTTTAATTCTATGCCCTCTCACTCTTAACACTTTTTACAAGTGGGAACAGTTACTCTGTTCAACGCCTCAGAATTTTTCAGAATCATGTCAGATCTCCTCTAGGCCTCTCCTCTCCATGGAGAGCAATCCCAGCTCCTCCAATCTAGCATTATAACTCAAGTTTCCCATCCCTGGAACCACTCTTGTAAAACTTCTTCTGCACTCTCTTGATTCATTCATGTCTTTCCTATAATATAGCACCCAGAACTGTATATAATACTCCAGCTGAGATCTGACAAGCATCTTATACATCACCTAGTACTCTAAGATCTGATCAATACAATAAATGTTAAACTTCCACAAGACCTGCAGCTGAACTACTGTTTACAGTTTTGGGCATGTTACGACAAAATTATTGTTATTGTATGTTGTCCCTGTCATGCCATATTCAATGATACGTGCACATCTACAGCCCTCCACTCCTGTGCCCACATTAAAAATCTACACCTTATCTTCTACTGTCAGTCAACGTTCTTCCTAACAAAATGCATCACCTCACACTTCTTTTCATTGAATGTCACCTGCTATCTACCCACCCATTTGACCAACTTATCAATGTTCTTTTGAAGTTCTGAACTTAGCTCTGCTTGCATTTTCCACATCAACTGAATGAGAAAAATTCAAAACAGGGAGGTAAATGTTAAACTTTCACATGACCTCAGTCAGGCTGCAGCTGGACTATAAGTGAATAAGACATAGCATCAATTCACTGGAATAGTAGTGAGAGATGAGGGGAATGTTACGACAAAATTATTGAGCATTTGGAAATTGGTAAACACCAATTGAGAAGGTTGCCACACCATAGAGATATGTGGGACAGAGTTCTTGAGTATATTGAAGGCTCAGGTAGATTCTTCATTGGTCAAGGAATCAAGTGGATGTGTGGAATGTCGGATCAGCTCCCTCACTGACACCTCAGTCACCTGCCCTGCCTTATTTCCCAAGAGTAGGTGAAGTTTTGCACCTTCTCTCATAGGTAAATCCACATACTGAATCAGAAAATTGTCTTGTATGCACTTAAACCTTTAAGACTATGGCAGTCCCAGTCTATGTTTGGAAAGTTAAAATCCCCGACCATAACTAACCTATTATTCTTACAGATAGCTGAGCTCTCCTTACAAGTTTGTTTCTCAATTTGCCTCTAACTATTGGGGGGGACTATAATACAATCCCAATAAGGTGATCTTCCCTTTCTTATTTCTCAGTTCCAACCAAATAACTTCCCTGGATGTACTTCCGGGAATATCCTCCCTCAGCACAGCTGTAATGCTCTCCCTTATCAAGAACGCAACTCCCCCTCCTGTCTTACCTCCCTTTCTATCCTTCATGTAGCATTTGTATCCTGGAACATTAAGCTGCCAGTCCTGCCCATCCCTGAGCCATGTTTCTTTAATTGCTATGATATCTCAGTCCCATATTCCTAACCATGCCCTGGGTTCATCTGCCTTCCCTGTTAGGCCCCTTGCATTGAAATAAATGCGGTTTAATTTATTAGTCCTACCTTGTCCCTGCCTGCCCTGACTGTTTGACTCGCTTCTGTTCTCAACTGTACCAGTCTCAGATTGATCTCTTTCCTCACTACTTCCCCTCCCCGTGAGAACATTCTGCACCCTCTCTGAGACATCCTTGATCCTGGCACCCGGGAAGCAACACACCATTCTGCTTTTTCACTGCTGGCCACAGAAATGTTTGTCTTTACCTCTGACTACAGAATCTCCTAACACAATTGATCTCTTGGAAGCCGACGTACCCCTCGTTGCATTAGAGCCAGTCTCAATACCATGGTCTTAAGGGTGACCTGGTAGATATTTTCACTATAAAGGGATATGGTAAGTTAAATAGTGACAGACTGTTTCTTTTAGTTAGTGAGGTAGAAGACAACTTATTTCAGGAAGTGATAAGAAGAATTAATGAATTTCTTTGCACAGTGAATGAACTGAATGGGGAATATCCTGCATCCTAAATTGTTTGAATTAGAACCCATCAATTGTTCTAAAAGGAAATGGGAGCATTGTTTAATGAAGAGGAATATTGTAAGTTATGTGAAATTACCAAGAAACTAGAATTTGTTTTAACAAAGGAAAGTGGAAATGAGATTGTATGGCACCAATAGAAGATGGTATAAGCAAAGCACACATGAGACACAGGCTGCACAGCTTCCTTATTTTGCTGTAAATGTCTATTCCTTACTTTCAAGGCACAGTTTAGGACTGATAAATGCAGCCAATCGCACAAGGCAACTTGCACTGCCTGAGTGATGGGGAACTGGTTTCTCAATTTGCAAATCCAATTGAAACACAGCAGCACGTCCAACCAAGAAAAGTGTTCAATTCTGGGACCCTCTGTAATAGTGAGGTGCAGGAATTACTCACAATAACTCAGTTATCAAAGTGCATAAGCTAGGATTGGTTAGTGCCATAAAATATGACAACTTTTAAACTGTAGCAGGACTTAAATACCAAAAACAAGTCAGGCTATAAGCAAAAGAGCAAGGGTGCATCTAATTAGACAAGACTTTTTCGACATGATGGGTCAAATAGCCTCCTTCTCAGTTCTATGTTTTTCATGTTGGCTTGTTCAACAGATTAATATTTATTTTGGAATTTTTAAAATGCAGTTTCTGTTCTTTGACCCCCATGCACTCTAAACCTCATACCAACCATCATACCCATTGTTGTTAAAATGTTATATCCATCAAATGCCACAACTAACATGTATATGTATTATCTCTGTCTCAGTCGTTCTCTGCGTTCAGAGTTAGAATATCAATAAAGACCTGGGTCTAAACATCTCAGCCCTGAGTGGTACTGAAGGAGCGTACACTGCTGGAGGTGTTTTCTTCTTTTGATTAGACATTAAACTGAGGTTAGTTTGCCTTGTCAAGTGGATGTAAAATATCTCTGCTACCATTTCATGGGAAAGCTTGGGAGTGGTGTCCAAGCTAACAGCTACCCGTCAATCAATATCACCATAACAGATAATCTAGTATTCCACATTGCTATTTGTGGGAACTTGCTATGCACAAATTGACTGCGGCGTTTCCCATTCTGTTACTATACATCAGAAGGACCATATCCCACCACAGCAGACAGTCGAATTTAAATTCAATAAAAATCTGGAATTAAAAGTCTACTGATGATCATGAAAGTACCGTTGATGGTTGGAAAAAAAACCTATCTAGTTCACTAATGTCCTTAAGGGAAGAAAACTGCTGTCCTTACCTGGCAAGTTTGGAACGTGATAGCAGTAAAGTCTTAGCCAAGCTCTTCCAGTCTGATGGTGGAGGGGTAAATGTTTACAGGAGAAAGTGAGGACTGCAGATGCTGGAGATCAGAGCTGAAAATGTGTTGCTGGAAAAGCGCAGCAGGTCAGGCAGCATCCAAGGAACAGGAGAATCGACGTTTCAGGCATAAGCCCTTCTTCAGGAAGAAGGGCTTATGCCCGAAACGTCGATTCTCCTGTTCCTTGGATGCTGCCTGAGCTTCTGCGCTTTTCCAGGGTAAATGTTTACAGGTCACATCAGATCCCACACATTAATGAATGGAGGCAGACTGGCGACAGGAAGTTGACTTCAGGGTTCTTTTTCAAAACCCTTCAAGACCATCTCTAATTTGTCTGAAGGATCTACAGCAGAGTTTCACTGAATACTGCTGCTATTCTTTTAAATGACTACTTACTCCCTGTTACTTTATCCACATTGGTGACAATTCCTCCAATCATTCCAAATTTGGAAATCTTCTACAAAATCACCCTTCCCTTGCCTCGCCAACTCCTTTATTGTTTTCACAAATGTGTTAAAGAACTCAAACCTTTGGCTTGTTCTAATTTGTCCTAATCCTAGTCCCATTTCTTCCTGCTCCTTTCTCTGTGAACCTGCTTTCTTCATCACCTAAACTCTCCAGTATGTTTCCTTTGCATAGGAAATGCTACAAAAAACTGTACAATTTATTGTTTTCACAACCCCAAGATATTCCAAAGTGCTTTACAGGTAATTTACTTTAATTATTCATTCACAGGATGTGGGCATTACTGGCAAGGCCAGCATTTATCTCCCATCAACAACCACAACTAACATCCTTCATGTTAGGTATAATTTAAACCAGCTTCGAGCTTCTGAGGGCATCGATCTTGAGAACACTCAAACCTCTCCATTGCAGCAAGATGGTTATCCATGGAAAAGCAAAACACTGATACTGCATTTCCAGTAAGCATTTTAGACTTATCCTGAGCCTCCAGCATGTATCATTCACTTTGTTCTTAACAGAATCCAACCAACCTCATACTGTCTACTTACTATTTATGTCTATAGAAGACTTTTGGTTTCCTTTCACGTCATTTGATTCTCACATGCGCTCATACGGGTGCAGCTTCAATAACACTCAAGAAGCTTGTCACCATCCAGGACAAAGCTTGATTGGCACCACATCCACAATATCCACTCCCTCCATCATCAACATTCAGTAGCATACTATCCGCAAGATATACCGCAGAATTCACCAAAGGTGCTTAGACAACCCATTCCAAACCCATGAACACTTCCATCCATGACAAGGGCAGCAGATACATAGGAGAATCCACCATCTACAAGTTTCCCTCCAAACCACTCACCATTCTGAATTGGAGATATATTACCATTCCTTCAGTGTCACTGGGTCAAAATCCTGGAAATTCCTACCTAAGGGCATTGTGGGTCTACATACATCACATGGACTGCAGCAGTTCAAGAAGGCAGCTCACCCCCCACCTTCTCAAGTCCAACTAGGGATGTGCAATAAAAAGCCTTATTGAATTCTTTGAGGATGTGACAAAACAAATTGATGAAGGTACAGCAGTGGATGTGGTGTCCATGGATTTTAGCGAAGCATTTGATAAGGTTCCCCATGGTAGGCTCATTCAGAAAGTAAGGAGGCATGGGATACAGGAAATCTTTTGCCCGAAACGTCGATTTCCCTGCTCCTCGGATGCTGTCTGACCTGCTGTGCTTTTCCAGCACCACTCTAATCTTGACTCTAATCTGCAGTACCCACTTTCCTCTGGTCCCTAGAAGACAGAGGGTGGATGTAGATGGAAAGTATTCAGCCTACAGCTTGGTGAGCAGTGCTGTTACGCAGGGATCTGTTCTTGGACCTTTGCTCTCCGTAATTTTTATAAATGACTTGGATGAGGAAGTGGTAGGGTGGGTTAGTAAGTTTGCAAATGACATGAAGGTTAGTGGAGTTGTGGACAATGTGGAGGGCTGTTGTCGGTTGCAAAGGGACATTGACAGAATTCAGAGCTGGGCTGAGAAATGGCAGATGGTGTTCAACCTGGATAAGTGTAAGTGACTCATTTTGGAAGGTCAAATTTGAATGCAGATCACAGGGTTAAAGGCAGGATTCTTGGTAGTATGGAGGAACAGAGGGATCATGGGGTGCATATCCATAGATCCCTCAAAGCTGCCACCCAAGTTGATAGGGTTGTTAAGAAGGCGTAAGGTATGATGGCTTTCATTAGCAGGGGGATTGAGTTTAAAAGCCATGAGATTGTGTTGCAGCTCTACAAAGCCCTGGTTAGACCACACTTGGAATATTGTGTTCAGGTTCTGGTTGCCTCATTATAGGAAGGATGTGGAAGCTTTAGAGAGGGTGCAGAGGGGATTTACCAGGACACTGCCTGGACTGGAGGGCATGTCTTATGAAGAAAGGTTGAGGGAGCTAGGGCTTTTCTCATTGAAGTGAAGAAGGATAAGAGGTGATTTTTATAGAGGTATACAAGATGCTGAGAAGCATAGATAGAGTGGAAAGCCAGAGACTTTTTCCCAGGGCGGAAATAGCTATCATGAAGAGGCATAATTTTAAGGCGATTGGAAGAAGATTTAGGGGAGATGTCAGAGGTCAGTTCTATACACAGACAGTGGTGGGAGCATGGAATGCATTGCCTGCAGTGGTAGTAGAGTCAAATGCATTACAGCCATTTCAGCAACACTTGGATAGGTACATGGATGATAGTAAAATGTAGGGTATGGAGGTTAGTTTGATCTTAGAGTAGGATAAAAGGTCAGTACAACATCAAGGGCCAAAGGGCCTGTACTGTGCTGTACTGTTCTATGTCCTGCGTTAAAGCCAGCAACACTTGTCTTACAAGTGATTGTATTTTTAAAAATTTCCCTCTTTCCCCTCTTTACTTGAAGAATTCATCTGACCTTCATTATATTTGTTTCAGCAACAACTTAGCATCCACATGTCCCCGTGTAAAAAATGCACAAGCTTGCAAACCAAACAATTTCTCTTCATTTAGACAAAACAAATTACCCTCTAGCTCTAGATTAGTATAACTGAAATTATACTTTTGTTACACTTTGTCCTTGTAGTGGCATACTTGCCTAATAGAGTCAGAGAGTCATAGGGCATATAAATACACCCTTCAGCTCAATGTGTCCATGCCAACCAAGTTTCCTAAACTTAGTTTCATTTACCTTAAATTCAGCCCATATCCCTCTCATCCTTTCTTTTTCACGTACCTATTCAAGTGTCTCTTAGGATGTTGTCATTGTACCCAGCTCTATTACTCAACTTATCTATGCTCCTCATGATTTTATAAACCTCTGTAAGGTCACCCCTCAGTCTCCTATGCTCCAGAAAAAAATATCCCAGCCTATCTAGCCTCTCCTTATAACTCATCCCCTCCAGTGTTAATATTTGCTGCTTGTACAGTAGGAGCAGATTTTTGGTGGAATACAGACCAGTTAGTGCTGAATGGCCTGTCTACATCCTTCTATGTAATTATGGCTTTCAGTTGTGGCACAGTTGAGCCTTAAGCAGACAATGCACTGGGGGCTCAGAAGACTGGTTTTGACAATGTAGATGCTATACTTGTCCACATAGGCAACATCAATAAGAGAATGTAATCTAAAGAAGACTCTGACCTCCGATTGAATCTTGAAGAGCTAAGACTAGAACAGTACACTAGGGGAAAAATCAATATCATATTCTGTCAGAACAGAGACAATAGTTTAGGTGCTAAAATAACACAAAGAACTGCAGACGCTGAGAATCCAAAAATATAACCAGAAATTGCTGGAGAAACTCAGCAGGTCCGGCAGTATCTATGAAGAGAAAAACAGAGTTAATGTTTCAAATCAAGTGAGCCTTCTTCAGTAAGTCCTGTTTCTGCTCTAGGCATCCTGTTTAAAACTGGTGCAATAAGGCAACAGCTAGAGAACTCAGCAACTTACATGCAACCATTAAACCCAACAAGGAACCACTGAATCTTTTGAAGACTTAACTTAATTGTAACTTAATTGAAGCTGTACAAAAATCTGGTATTGTTATTACAACTTTTATATTCTCAGAATGTCCCTACTTCACAACCTATCAAATATATTTGAAGAATAATTTGGGAAACACAACAGCCAATTCATCCAGAGAAAAATCCTACAAATAACAATGAAATTAATGAGCAGATCACCTACTTTTTGGAATCTTGTTTGAGGATAAATATTGCTTACAACAACATAGAAATTCATGTGTTTTCTGTCAAATAGTACCCACGGATCTTTTACTGCTGAGCTCAGCAGGTCAGGCAGCATCTGTAAAGCAGAAATAGATTTAATATGTCAGTGAGAACTTTTCACCAGAATTGGAAAAGTTAGGATGTAACAGGTGCTAAACAAAATCAAAATTTGAGGTAAGATAGAAAGCTGGTGATATTAGTCTAATTTATCCTCAGATCAAAAGTCCCCTTCTACTTTTTCCATTCTCAAAACTTTTAAACCTGTTACATCTCAAACCTTGACCAGTTCAAATAAAGGGTTACTGAACTGAAACATTGACAATAGCCCAGATCTTTTGGTCTTTTTCTCTTTCCACAGATATTCCCTGACTTGCTGAGTATTCCTAATAAATATATTAAATATAATTACATTAATTGCCATGGTTACAGTTGGTGTTCCTGCCAATTTGTTTTTCTTCAGCTCAGACCTCTGGGGTCTGTGTGTGGAAGTCAATGCTGCAAATAGTGTGCCGACACAAATTGCCATGCGGCATCGACCCATGAACCAAATGTCCATACCCGCACAGATCAGAGGAAACATTAGTTACACTGCTGAACCAGCACCATAATAACTAGAAAGCCTTTCACCAGCTGATGCTAACTATACTTTTCCAGATATTTCAAAGTGTACAATAAGACAGAGTTAAAAATCAGACAACACCAGGTTATAGTCCAACAGGTTATACTCCACAACCACCTGATGAAGGAGCAGCGCTCTGAAAACTTGTTCTTCCAAATAAATCTGTTGGACTATAACCAGGTGTTGGGTGATTTTTAACTTTGTCTACCCCAGTCCAACACCGACACCTCCACATCATGGCTACAATAAAACAGTTCAGCTAACTGTTTTAGCTGAAAGAACGGAAGAACTTTCATTTATGTAATGCCTTTTGCATCCTTGGAGAAATCCTGGACTCATCAGGAGAATTCACAAGACATATCAAACCTACTGCAGCTTGACAGTTAGTTGACAATCATCATCAACTGGCACATTCACCATGGCAATGCCTATATCAATTAGAATTCCCTTTCTACCAAATGTGCTCTCCTCTCGTGCAGGTGAAATATTGTTTTCCCTCTTAATTCTCTTGAAGAATTGCAAGATCAAAGCTTTGACAAAATACCAGTTCTGTACTATTTATAATGCTTTTAGTGACCTCAGGAGCGTTTTTCAGCCAATAATTACTCCTGGACCGTAGCCACTATAGGTAATGAGGAGGAGTCAGTTTGAAAACAGTAAGATCCCACAACGGGCAATGTAATAATCAACCAGGTAATCAATCTTTTTCATTCCAGTGACATTGTTTAAATATTCTGGGGGCACAAGAAGTGAATAAAGGTAAAGATTTATAATTTTTAAACAAATGTTGGGCACGGAACAAGACTGACAGCGGCAGCAGTGTTGGTCGGGATTGAACTGGACAAGTTGGGAGCTGTGGGCCTTCGCTGATGAAGGATGCTGCAGAAACAGCAGCTCCTCCTCTGCTCTTGATGCAGTTACACTGCGGTATGAAGGTACCACTTTCAAGCCCTCGCTCACCCTGCTCATTAGCAACATTGCCCTCTGCTCACTAACCACTCTCTCCACATTGCAACATTGAAATGTACTGGTTATTTCTTTACCCGGTGATGTAATGTCCCGTTCCCCCCACCCCCCAAACTTGCACAATCTGCCCTGGCCTGGCCTCTCTCTCACTCAGCGAACCGACACTTACCGAGTCGCCCAGGGCTCCGGCAGAAACCTGCCGCTCCCCAAACCCCGGCTCCGGGGCTCGAGCTTTGGGAGGGTCCGGGCGGAGAGACGGTCTCCGACCCGGAGCAGCGATCCCGAAACCTGCGTCTCCTCCGCCGCTGCTGCTGAATGATCAGAAAGCGGTGACAGCGTCGCCAGGTCAGCGTGAGGGAGAGAGGGAGGGATGGGAAATGGGGGGAGTGAGATAGGGGCGAGGGAATGAGAGAGAAGGGGAGAGTGAGACAGGGATTGAGAGAGAAGGGGAGAGTGAGAGAGAAGGGGGAGAGTGAGACAGGGATTGAGAGAG
>NC_057729.1:56041746-56043204 GCF_004010195.1 Chiloscyllium plagiosum
GGAATGAGAGAGGGAGAGACAGACAGGTGGGGAGAGAAAGGGATAGACAGTGAGGGAGAGACAGATAGCTAGGGAGATGACAGGAAAAAACAGAAAGAGGGACAGGGAGAGGGCTATGGGGGACAACAAGGAGTTATGGAGAAGACAGGAGGGGGGAAATGAAACAGTGGGAGTAGGGAAGAAAGGGGATAGAGAGGAGAAAGGGGATAGAGAATTATGACATTGTTATGGTGTAGACAGAGGCCATTCAGCCTGTTGTGTCCACACTGGCTCTGAATCTTTTGAGATAGCTCCCACCTTTTCCCTGTAATCCTTGATATTATTCCCTCTCTCTTCTTTGAATTCTTCTTCTAACTTCTCCTGAAAGGATTTCTGGCAATCCAGTTATTACCTGTGATTTATTGACTTGTGTCCTGACCTAGTCAGGAAGGTGAATGTGTCACAGCACTTTCAGCTCAAATACACTTGTTAGCACAGTCTGTTCTCAAACCTCTTCCGTGAGAACTGAAATATTATTCTTTTACACAATCATTATACAATTATACAAGTGGGGGATGGGAAAGGGAGGGGGGAGTGAGAGAGAGGAGTAAGAGAAGGCAGGATGAGACAGAAGGGGAGGGAAAGGGGGGAGAAGGAGTCAGAAAGGGGAAGAGAAGCATTCTATATGCTGCCTTTAGAATATAAGAGCTAGGAACAGGAGTAGGCCATTCAGCCCTTCGAGCTTCCTCTAGAATTTAATACTATTATGGCTGATTTCTGCTTGGCCTCACCTCCACTTTCCTGCCTGTCCTTCATCCCATTACTAATTAAAAATCTGTCTAGCTCCAGCTTAACTGTATTCAATGTCCCAGCATCCACAACACTCTGGGCTAATGAATTCCACAGATTGACGACCCTTTCAGAGAAGTAATTTGTCCTCAAAAACTGAAGGAACTGCAGATATGCTTTCAGTTTTTCATTATATTTCTCCACATCTGTTTTAAATCTGCTATCCTTTATCCTAACACTATGACTTCTCATTCAAGAGTACCCCACATAAGGAAACATCCTCTCTCTGTCTACTTTGTAAATCCTCATTAGCATCTTACATATCTCCACCAATTTACCTACCTGTGCTGCCATTTTCAGGGACAGGTGTTGATGCACTTCAAGGTCTCTCACTTCCTTTACACCTTTCAATACCCTCCCATTTACTTTGTATTTCTTTATTTTGTTTGGCCATTCTGAATACATAATCTCACACTTGACTCAGATTGAATTCCATTTATCCATTTCCACCCATTCAACTAACCATTGATATCACCCTGCAGATGATAACCATCCTCTTCAGTGTCAACTAACTAGTTGACTTGTGTTGTATAAAATTTCCTAATCATGCATCCCATACTTGGGTCTAAATGATTAGTATCAGTGGAGAGAAAGAAAGTATGAAAAAGGAGAGGAGAGGAGAGGAGAGGA
>NC_057729.1:56043253-56051093 GCF_004010195.1 Chiloscyllium plagiosum
AGGGAAAAAGAAGGGAGTGGTCAAGGAAGAGGACAGTTAGAAACAAGGCAATGGCAACCTCTGCCAAGAGATGCCAGATCATCATCGACATTGATATTACCATCACACGTGGGAACACTACCCACCACATGCATCTTTGGTACTCATGCGGCTCAGCCAACATTGTCTACCTTATATGTTGCAGGAAAGAATGCCCGATACATGGTATATTGGTGAGACCATGCAGACACAATGACAACAGATGGATGGACACTGTGCAACAATCGCTAAGCAGGAGTGTTCCATCCCAGTCAGGGAACACCAGCAGTCAATGACATTCAGCCTCCAATCTTCGGGTAAGTGTCCTCTAAAGCGGCCTTCAAGAATCACCAAACAGAAACTGATAGCCAAGTCCTGTACCCACGAAGATAGTTCCAATTGTGATCTTGGATTCATGTTGCACTACATGTAACTCCACCACATTGTTCTATATCTGTAAAATCCTTCTTACCGTCCTGTTTTGACACCATCAGCTTGATTTCTTGTGATTATCTCTCTACTTTAGTTAGGGGCTTGTATAGTTTAAGAACACTTGTTAATTTTGTTAGACCCTCGTCATGTGACTCTGATATCCACTTGTGTTATTCCAGCCAATTGGTCTGTCTCCAGCAACATCTTTATTTGTTATTATCTCTCAGCCTTAATTAATCGGGATGTGGAGGTGCTGATGTTGAGCTGAGGTGGACAAAGTAAAAAATATCACAACACCAGGTTATAGTCCAACTGGTTTACTTAGAAGTACAAGCTTTTGGAGCGCTGCTCCTTCGTCGGGTAGCTAGCTACTCCACTAGCTACCCGACAAAGGAGCTGTGCTCAGTGAGCTTGTACTTCCAACTCAACCTGTTGGACTATAACCTGGTGTCATGTGACTTTTAACTTAATCGGTTCATAAGTCATTCCTTTACTGGCTATTTAACTGTCTACTGTACACTTTACTCACACCATTTGTATTAATCTCTTGACACTCTTGATTATCTATGAAGACTTGATATTCTGTCACTCGACACTCTACTCACACCATTTGTATTTATCTGTTGACACTCTTATTAACCTGGAATTATCTTGCCATTATCTCTCTTCCTACATACTCTGTGCCCGTGTGTTCTCTCCACTTCACCTTACAAAGGAGCAGTACCCTGAAAGCTTGTGATTTTAAATAAACTTGGACCATAATCTTGTGTCATGTGACTTCTGACTTTGTGGAGACTTGAGCAGCACAGCATGAGTGATTGGCCCTAGCTAGCAGAGTCTGATGTATAGCTGGGTTTTAAATGTGACACCCAACAGTGTGAATGGTGTAAGGTGCCGGAAGCAGTGCCCTCTTCCTGTCTGGCTGCTCGAGAAAAGTGCCAAAGAAACTGGTTGCATAATTAATAAGGTGAAGAGTGGAAGTTTGTGCAAGAGAAATCACAGAGTCACAACATACCGTGCTCTACAGTCCAACACTTTAACTTAAAACAGGACAATTCTGCCTCAATGTTTATTGAGAGTGAGGTCAAAGGATCGGAGAACGTGTCTCATGAATAAGATAATTTCTTGATCCTTTCCCTGTTAACTGCAGAGGTTTCATCCATCCTGGCCATATACCAGAGCCTCTCAAACCTCTCTGCCTTTTCTCTTCCCCATCACCTTTAAAAACTTACTCAAAAACCACCTCTTTGACCGAGTATCCCTCTATCATTCTTTGACGATATATTAGCGGGCTTCTTTTCACTTTAAAAACTGTGCTTGAATGCAAATATTTGTTGCACAGTGGTCCAGTATGATATTAATGGTTCAAAGCAGCCCAGTCTTTGAATGAAGCTATGTGTATGTAATTTTCTTTTGTTTATGCCAGCACAATCTGTGATTGATTCATCTGCCCGCCTATTTAAATAGGGGTTTGCATGGTTGGTAAGATTTGTGCCATGAACAGTAATGATGTTCTATACAGATGTTAAGAGTCTTGTAATTCTTCCTGTTTTGTTTCTTCATTAAGAAAAAGTGTGATGGATTTCTTTTGGCGCCATGGTTTCACAAGGGGGTTCCCCATGGAAATTCCCATTGCTGGGGTTAATAAAAAATGAATTACACTGAAGTTTTATTCAATAGGCATTCTCACTCAAACCTTCTTATCTGAGATTGAGTAGGCGACAGAATGGAAGATTTGATAACTAAGAATATTTGTGGAGGGAACGGGGAAATGTAAATAGGACTTTAAATGCTGTGAACAGAAAGGAGAAGAAAGTTGGAGTGTTGACAGGAAGAGAAAGATTGTATTAAAAATTGAAATGAGTGTTTTGTTCATAGATTTTTGTAACTGTTCTTCATCAAAGTTTTTTGTGTCAATAATTAGTCTTTTTGTTTACATATCCAATTTTTTTTGAAGTGGGTATTAGTTTGTATTAGTGTGCATAATTATTAGGTTTTTTTTAATGTATCGTGCCTTGTACAAAATAATTTCCTGCACTCACAAGATTACATAAATGCATCTAGCCCAGTTACAACAGATTCTATAGTCTTTTCCTACTGGACACATGGGCATTTATGGATAGTACGGCAAGCACTGTTCAACAATGTAAGGGGAGAGATAATTGTAGGATTAAAAGATGATGGTTAATTCTATCACATTGAGGAGGTAATGTCAGCTTCTGTCTGAACTGCTTAACTGGGCACCTCGGAGTCCCACAGTGGGCACTTCTCAACCTCACTTACACAGAATTTCCAGGATCTCGTTCCCTACTGCCCACATCGTTGGTATTATGAAGAATTCAACCACAATAGCCCTCTGCAAGAAAAACTCCTCATCTCTATCTTAAATGAGTGACTCCTTACTGAGATTATGTCCTGTGGTCTGAGGTTTTTCCACAAGTGGAAATAACCTCTCCTCACCTACCCTGTTGAATCCCCTAAAATAATCTTATATGTTTCAATAAGGTCACCTCTCAATATTCTGAGCTCCAAAAAGTACAGGCCCAACCTATTCAACCTCTCCTCACAAATAAAATCCCTCCATATGGAGGATCAACCAAGTGAACCTTCTCTGGACAGCCTCTTATGCCAGTATATCTTTTAATAAGCAAGAGGACCTAATCTGCTCACAATATTCGAGCTCTGGTCTGATTTGTTGAATAGATTTAACAAGACCTCCTTATCTTTATTATGAATCTCACCATTATTGTAAATCTTTAAATTAAGTCACCAAAAGAGACAATTACTTCTCTTTGGTACCGCTTTCCAGAATAAAAGACTTTCACCAGGCTTCTTCAATAAACTCAAAATAAAGTATCTGAGCTGTGATCCAGAATTAGAATTAAAACCCCTTTTCAATCCAAAACAAACATACTCACGCATGCACAAGACATCAACAGTTCTGCAGAGATGCTATTTACAAAATAAACTACAGCAAAAATACTCATTCACCAATGGTTCATATATCAAAGATTAGAGATTGGTGACTCTTCACAGTCCAACAAGCTTCTTGCTGATGACATCAAAATGCTGACAGCCATGTACCGATGGAAGATCACCTCAAAAATCTTCAGTCTGATTGGAAGTAAAGCTGGTTCCAAGTCTCTAGAAAGTAGCTACAGCTTCTCAGGGTTTGCAAGGTAGTGAAAGTACTGAATAAAAAAACCAAAAGAACTGCAGATGCTGGAAATCAGAAACAAAAACATAAATTGTGAGAAAAAACTCAGCAGGTCTGGCAGCATCTGTGGACAGAAATCAGAGTTAAAGTTTCGTGTCCAGTGACCCTCCCTCAGGAATGATGCAAGCTAGGAAAAAGTTGATTTTATGCAGAAGATAGGGTAGGGTGAGGGGACAAGGAGTAAATTATAGGTGGTATTAGAGCCCCAAGAGAGAGAAGAACAGATGGACAGACAAGGGAGTGCCTAACAGTCAGCCTAGGAGAATGAATAGCTGTTAATGGGGACTATTAGTGGCTAACAATGAGTTGTATGTAATAGCAGACCATGTAATAATATGGGGAGAAAGTGAGGTCTGCAGATGCTGGAGATCAGAGCTGAAAATGTGTTGCTGGAAAAGCGCAGCAGGTCAGGCAGCATCCAAGGAACAGGAGAATCGACGTTTCGGGCATAAGCCCTTCTTCAGGAGGGCATAAGCCCTTCTTCCTGAAGAAGGGCTTATGCCCGAAACGTCGATTCTCCTGTTCCCTGGATGCTGCCTGACCTGCTGCGCTTTTCCAGCATGTAATAATATGGCCTGGTGTGTGGGAGTTGGGGGAATGTGCTCATAAATGTTCTGCAAAGCAGTCGCCCAGTCTATACTTTGTTTCCTCAATGTAGAGGAGGTCACATTGTGATCAGCAAATACAGTAGACTAGGATGAATGAGGTGCAGGTAAAGTGCTGCTTCACCTTGAAAATGTGTTTGGACCTTTGGATACTGAGGAGGAAGTAAACAGCAGGTGTTACACATTCTGCAGTGCAGGAGCAGGTGTCATGGAGTTTTAGGGTGGGTCTGGGAGTAGAGGTAGAGTGGACTAGGGGTCTTGAAGGGAATGGTCACTGCGGAAGGATGACAAGGGAGGGGAGGAGAGGGATGTACGTGTCTGGTGGTGGAATCCCATCGGAGGTGCTGGAAATGGCAGCTAATGATTCTCTAGATATGGATGCTGGCAAGATGGTAGGTGAGGATAAGGGGGACCCTATCATTGTTATGGGAAGGAAGAGAAGGGGTGAGGGTGGAAGTGCAGGAGATGGGTCAGGCTGGCTGAAGGCGCTGTCAACTACGTTGCCAGGGAATCCTCAGTTAAGGAAGAATGTGGAAATTTCAGAGGCCCCCTAGTTGGCCTGATCAGAACAGGTGTGACGGAGCCAGAGGAACTGGAATAGTGGAATACATTCTTTACAGGAAGCACTGTGTAAGAATGTATTGTCTGGGTAAGTGTGAGAGTCGGTTGGTTTGTGGTGGATTTTGGTGGCCAGCCTATCCCCTGAAATGGAAACAGAGATGTCAAGGAAGGGGAGAGAGGAGTGAGAGATGGACGTAGTGAAGGTGAGGGTGTGGTGGAAATTGGAAGCAACACTGATAAACTTTTGCAATTCCAATGAGAAAGGGAAGCAGCACTAATGATATTATCGTTATACAGGGGAAAAAGTTGTGAGTGGGGGCCAGAAGAGAACTGTAACAAGGAATGTTCCATGTACCCCACAAAGAAACAGGCATACCTGGGGCCCATGCAGGTACCCTTGGTTATCCCTTTGACCTAAAGAAAGTGAATGTTTTGAGCTGCTAACTTTATCCGGCTCCCAAATTTCATTCAGAAGAGAGACAGGGACAGACATTCTACAGTCGTTTGATCATTACTGCTACTTCTCCTACTGTGTTTGAAACTCCAAGAGTTTGAAGCTGATGTCAAACTCTGCAAGGGTTGTTGGACAATTATCAATAGACAATAGGTGCAGGAGTAGGCCATTCTGCCCTTTGAGCCAGCACCACCATTCATTATGATCATGGTTGATCATCCTCAATCAGTATCCTGTTCCTGCCTTATCCCCATAACCCTTGATTCCACTGTCCTCAAGAGCTCTACCCAACTCTTTCTTGAAAGTATCCAGAGACTTGGCCTCCACAGCCTTCTGGGGCAGAGCATTCCATACACCCACCACTCTCTGGGTGAAGAAGTTTCTCCTCAACTCTGTTCTAAGTGGCCTACTCCTTACTTTTAAACTGTCCTCTGGTTCGGGACTCACCCATCAGCGGAAACATGCTTCCTGCCTCCAGAGTGCCCAATCCTTTAATAATCTTATACGTCTCAAGCAGATCTGCTCTCAGCCTTCTAAACTCAAGCGTACAGAAGCCCAGTCGCTCCAATCTTTCAGCGTAAGATAGTCCTGCCATTCTGGGAATTGACCTCTTGAACCTATGCTGCACTCCCTCAATAGCCAGAATGGCTTTCCTCAAATTTGGAGACCAAAACTACGCACAATATTCCAGGTGCGGTCTCACTAGGGCCCTGTACAGCTGCAGAAGGACCTCTTTGCTTCTATACTCAATTCTTCTTGTTATGAAGGCCAGCATGCTAATAGCTTTCTTCAATGCCTGCTGTACCTACATGCTTGCTTTCATTGACTGATGTACAAGAACACCTAGATCTCTTTGTACTGCCCTTTTACCTAACTTGTCTCCATTTAGGTAATAATCTGCCTTCCTGCTCTTGCCACCAAATGGATAACCACACATTTATCCACATTTAACTGCATCTGTCATGCATCCGTCCACTCGCCTAGCCTGTCCAGGTCACCCTGTATTCTCCTAACATCCTCCTTACATTTCACCCTGCCACCCCGCTTTGTGTCATCAGCAAATTTGCTAATATTACTTTTAATACCTTCATCTATATCATTAATGTACATTGTAAAAATTTGCGGTCCCAGCACTGATCCCTGTGGCACACCACTGGTCACCGCCTGCCAATCCGAAAGGGAGCCGTTTATCACTACTCTTTGTATCTTGTCAGCCAACCAATTTTCAATCCATGTCAGTATTTTGCCCCTAACACCATGTGCCCTAATTTTGCTCACTAACCTCCTATGTGGGACTTTATCAAAGGCTTTCTGAAAGTCCAGGTGTACTACATCCACTGGATTTCCCATGTCCATCTTCAGAGTTACATCCTCAAAACATTCCAGAAGATTAGTCAAGCCTGATTTCCCCTTCATAAATCCATGCTGACTCTGACCTAACCTGTTACTGCTATCCAGATGTGTCGTAATTTCATCCTTTATAATTGACTCCAGCATTTTTCCCAACACTGAGGTCAGACTAACTGGTCTATAATTCTCTGTTTTCTCTCTCCCTCCTTTCTTACAAAGTGGGACAACATTAGCCACCCTCCAATCCACAGGAACTGAGTCTGAATCTATAGAATATTGGAAAATGATTACCAATGCATCCACGATTTCTAGAGCCACCTCCTTCAGTACCCTGGGATGCAGACCATCAGGTCCTGGGGACTTATCAGCCTTCAGACCTAACAGTCTCTCCAACACCAGTTCCTGCCTAATATAAATTCCCTTCAGTTCAGCATAGAGACACGTGTTCCAGAAAGTAAGGCACTCAACTCTTATTTATTCCAGCAAGTGTCCAAACAGTTGAATAGCTTCTGGTTCTCCACGTAGTCCATAAATAAACATACACATGTATTCCCAATATGCCTCCACCCTGGAAAAATGAAACATTTCCCAGTGCCTTTCATTATGAGGTAGGAATCTCTCCCTCCTTCTGGAACTTTCACTGGACTGTAAAAGGTGCAGAGTTGTTGTCCACAAATGGTAAAGTCTCTGACTCATTGGTTAAAAGCCACAGCTTACGGTAACAGGTGAGGTAAAATAAACTGGCTTCCTTCAGGATTTAGGTATTTTCACTCTGGGCAGACAAAAACAATAACTTCCTTTCTGGAGGTCTGAAGGCTTCTGAGCAACAAACTGTTCAGCTCTCTGGGAACCAATCACATAGTTGTTGGCAGGCAAAAGGCCTTTGTCATCACTCCACAGACTCATCAGCTACCTGGTGCCTGCCGAATCACATTATAAATACACTATCTAACTCCAGTTCACCTGCAACTAAACCTCCTCCACAGACTGAACAAATTACAATGTAAACAGCACTCACAAAAAGTGCTGGTAACTTGCTTTTAAAAAGTGCAACAACCGTTTCCACAATCCTTGGTTTTAAACCTGTCCATTTCCCATTTCAGGTAAAAACAATGACTGCAGATGCTGGAAACCAGATTCTGGATTAGTGGTGCTGAAAGAGCACAGCAGTTCAGGCAGCATCCAAGGAGCTTCGAAATCAAC
>NC_057729.1:56054233-56077638 GCF_004010195.1 Chiloscyllium plagiosum
ATTCCTGATGAAGGGCTTTTGCCCGAAACGTCGATTTCGAAGCTCCTTGGATGCTGCCTGAACTGCTGTGCTCTTCCAGCACCACTAATCCAGAATTATTTCCCATTTCAGCCCACAATCAAAAATACAGAAAAATAAAATAATGCAGCCTTTACTGTATGGATGACTTTGCAGAATCAATACTGCTGGGCTTCCCATTGTACTTTATGGTGCTTCAGTCATTACCAGGTGGTCCATCTGGTTTCATTCCATACTTTAGCAGTTTGATGTGACTGGCTTTCTAGACCATTTATAGTCAATCACATTGCTGTGAGTCTGGAGCCACACATTGGCCAGACCAATTAAAAGTGCAAGTTTCCTTCCCTAAATGACATTAGTGGATCAAATGAGTTTTTATGATAATCAACAAGGTTTCATGGTCATCATTAGACTTTAAAATCCAGATTTTTAAAACGTCCACCACGGCAGGATTCGAACCTTGGTCCCAGAGCAATCTTTGGAAAACTGGTCCAAACAATATGCCTGGACCAGCATCCTCCTCAATAATACAAGTAGGAACATTAGTCATGACTTGGTTCATGAGTCTTTGGAAAGTAATTGGAGCATTTTTAAACTTGAATAGCACGAGATTGAGATTGACATAACCCATCAAGTGTAAAAAATACAGGTGTCTCTTTAGATCTCAATGGCAATGGTACTTATCGATAGCCTTTCAATAAATCAATTTTAATACAGAATAAAGCACCATCAACCCTATTAATACAATCTTCTTCTTAGAAATTAGTGTAAATCTTGTTTTTGTTATTTATTTACTTTCCTGCATCCTGTACAGAATCTTGTTAACCCATCAGGTTTTGCAACTAAAAGAGAACTCCAATTGCTAAAATATATTGAATCTGTTTTCACCTGAGCCTGTTTCTCAGAACTTAAACAATAAAAATGTTGTTTTGTTGGTGCAGATTTCTCTACAGCTATATCATGTCTGGCTACAGTTGTACATCTTGGCTTATCTCTACAGATTTCCTTAAATTCCACAAGTAACCTCACTACATCCAACTATTGTCATTCCTCTCAGTTTACCGGTACATTGTTTAATTGTCTCAGTATTTCAATATTGGCTAATCAGATGTTCACAGTTCAAGTTTTGAATAGTTTACATCCCTTTCCATCTCACTCTCACTGTTACTGCTATCCTCAATGTTTTTTGATTAGATTAGATTAGCTACAGTGTGGAAACAGACCCTTCGGCCCAACCAGTCCACACCGACCCTCTGAAGAGTAACCCACCCAGACCATTTCCTTCTGACTAATGCACCTAACACTATGGGCAATTTAGCATGGCCAATTCACCTGACCTGCACATCTTTGGACTGTGGGAGGAAACCGGAGCACCCAGAGGAAACCCATGCAGACACAGGGAGAATGTGCATACTCCACACAGACAGTCGCCCGAGGCTGGAACCAAACCTGGGTCCCTGGTTCTGAGAGGCAGAAGTGCTAACCACTGAGACACCGTGCTTACTCCTTCTCATTTTCCTCTCCAAGATGGTATTGTTTCAACATAAGTCACAACTGATTCTTCTTCCTGTGATCTGGAAGGTCTATCAGAAAATTATCTTCGCTAACCTTCTTAATTGCTTTTTGTGGACCACTGAATCTTGCGTATAGTGACTCCCCTATAAGTGTTACAATACTAACACTTCATTTCCAATGTGAAATATTCAGGTTTCAGCACATTGCCTGTTTCGTTCTTAAATGCTCCTGTGTTACTTTGCAGGCTCCCAGAATTCCAGATTACAGACACAAATTCCATAGACAACAGCTCTGTAAGCCAATGCATTATTTATTCTTGTAGCAATCATTTGAATTACACAACTGTGCTTTTATTTCTTTCCTATTTACGTCTCTCAAAGGGTCATGAATCTGTGAAATTCACTACCCCAGAGTGCAGTGGATAGAGTCACAGACTCATAGAGATGTACAGCATGGAAACAGACCCTTCGGTCCAACCTGTCCATGCTGACCAGATATCCCAACCCAATCTAGTCCCACCGGCCAGCTCCCAGCCCATATCCCTCCAAACTCTTCCTATTCATATACCCATCCAAATGCCTCTTAAATGTTGCAATTGTACCAGCCTCCATCACTTCCTCTGGCAGCTTATTCCATACATGTACCACCCTCTGTGTGAAAAAGTTGGTTTCCTCCGGGTGCTCCGGTTTCCTCCCACAGTCCAAAGATGTGCAGGCCAGGTGAATTGGCCATGCTAAATTGTCCGTAGTGTTAGGTAAGGGGTAAATATAGGGGTATGGGTGGTTTGCGCTTCGGTGGGTCGGTGTGGACTTGTTGGGCCGAAGGGCCTGTTTCCACACTGTAAAGTAATCTAATCTAATCTAATCTATATCTTTCCCCTCTCACCCTAAACCTATGCCCTCTAGTTCTGGACTTTCCCGACCCCAGGGAAAAGACTTTGCCTATTTACCCTATCCATGCCCCTCATAATTTTGTAAACCTCCGACGTTCCAAAGAAAACAGCCACAGCCTGTTCAGCCTCTCCCTGTAGCTCAAATCCTCCAACCCTGGCAACATCCTTGTAAATCTTTTCTGAACTCTTTCAAGTTTCACAACATCTTTCCGATAGGAAGAAGACCAGAATTGCACCCAATATTCCAACAGTGGCCTAACCAATGTCCTGTACAGCTGCAACATGACCTCCCAACTCCTGTACTCAATACTCTGACCAATAAAGGAAAGCATACCAGATGTGTTCTTCACTATCCGATCTACCTGCGACTCCACTTTCACGGAGCTATGATGTTGGGAGATTGAGTAAATTGAAGGAGAAGACAGACAGATTATTGACAGCAGGCAAGGAAGTAAGGTTGAGGCTGAGATAAAATTAGCCATGATTATATTCACATGGCAGGGCAGATTCAAGAGGCTGAATTGTTTACTCCTGCTCCTAATTGTTATGTGCTTACATTCTTATGTTCTATTACTGAACATAAATTGGTTGTCAAGAAAGTGAGGACTGTAGATGCTGGAGATCAGAGTCCAAGAGTGTGGTGCTGGAAAAGCACAACTGATCAGGCAGCATCTGAGGAGAAGGAGAGTCAATGCTTTGTGCGTAAGCTATTCATCAGGAATGGGGGGTGGCCCAACGGGGCTGAGAAATAAATGGGAGGGGCATGGGGCTGGGGGGGTGGGGTAGGTAGTTGGGAATGCAATAGATAGATGAAGGTAGGGGTGAAGGTGATAATTTGGAGAGGAAGGTGGAGTGGATAGGTGGGAAGGAAGATGGATGGGTATGACAGTTCAAGAGGGCAGTGCCGAGTTGGAATGGTTGTGGTTGTGGTAAAGTTCTGCATGCTGAGTTTGTCTCATGATACATCTCATTGACACCAAAGAAGAGACTGGTATCCTGACTGAAGAACTGATAAACAGATTATGGCCAAAACTCTGCAAAGTAAAAAACGTGTTAGATAACTGTCTTTTTTTCCTATGACCATAAAGATAAGGGAGATGGAGATAAAACCCCAGACAACTGCCTGTTTCTTCAATCACAACTTTGAATAGCGGCCAGGCAGAATACATCTGGGGATGTCTTCGAACAGGACAGTGATTATAATTGAAAACAATGAAATGAGAAAGAAACAGGGATTTCCTTGTATGACACAATCATACCAAGCAAAGGGTAGAAGGACTTGCAACAAGTACCAGTAGTGCTTCGACATACGAACGATCCCGTTCACGAACAAATCAGTTTACGAACAGGATTGTACGTAAAATGTTACTTCAACGTACATACGAAATTCAAGGTACGAACGAAGGTATGAACGCAAAAAGCCCGTGTGCAACCACAGGGTTTCATTGTTCTGCTTTGCTACGCGCTTGTTGAACACAAAAGCTCTCGGGCCCTGCGTGATCTCATTCAGTTCGTCTTTGGCGTGTGCACTGTGAACAGCATTCGTTGCTACGTCCAAGCATTCTTACGCTATCCGAACAATGGGAAAAATTGATTCAGTTCGCAAACTTTTTGGTTCGCGAACCGGGTCCCGGAACGGAATAAGTTTGTAAATCGAGGTGCTACTGTATCGTTTTTGATACTGTTGGGGGGGTTGACTTACCAGGGGTAAGCAATGGGGCACAGGTCTCTGGCAGATAGGATCAAGGAAAACCCTAAAGCTTTCTATGGGTATATCAGGAATCAAAGAATGACTAGAGTAAGATTAGGGCCAATCAAGGACAGTATTGGGAGGTTGTGCATGGAGTCTGAGGAGATAGGGGAAGCACTAAATGAATAGTTTTCGTCAGTATTCACACTGGTAAAAGGTACATTGTCGAGGAGAATACTGAGAAACAAGGTACTAGACTAAATGGGATTGAGGTTCACAAGGAGGACGTGTTAGAAATTCCGGAAAGTGTGAAAATAGATAAATCCCCTTGGCCGGATGGGATTTATCCTAGGATTCTCTGGGATACCAGGGAAGAGATTGTTGAGCCTTTGGCTTTGATCTTTATGTCGCCATTGTCTACAGGAATAGTGCCAGAAGACTGGAAAATAGCAAATGTTGTTCTTGTGTTCAAGAAGTGGAGTAGAGACAACCTTGGTAATTATAGACCAGTGAGCTTGGTCTTTGTGGGTAAAATGCTGAAAAGGTTATAAGAGATAAGATTTATAATCATCTCAAAAGGATGATTATAAATAGTCAGCACAGTTTTGTCAATGGTAGTAGCAAGCCCAAGACAGAGATGTTAGCCAGGAAACAGGGTGATGTGTTGAAATGGCAATCATTTTTGCAGAGGGAATGTAAGTGATCTGCAAAGTGGTTACCCAGTTTACGCTTCATCTTCCCAATGTAGGGGAGAGCACCTTTTAAGCAATTTCGAGTGAGTGTTAACTTTAAATAAGTGAGTAAAAGAAAATAACTTCATTTACTTTCAAATCCTCAGGACATCCCTAAGCAAATCACAGGCAATTAATGCTTTGTTACAAATACATTCAGAGCAGATTTTAAAATTCTTGGATTCATTTTATTTCCCAATCCAGAAACCAGGTATATGGACAGTAATATGTACGCAGACTACTCACTTATACAGACCCAATCTTTTGCACATTAACATGCAGGGTTTTACAAGCAGATGCTGTGTCACCCTCTTCATAAACATATATACATTGGGACCCTATTGCAATCCAATTCTAATTGGAATCTAATTGGGAAAGCTGCTGTGGTTTTCCTGTTAAGCAGAAACTAATCTTAAGACAGAAGTTCTTCTGAACTTATCTCTGTGGAGGACGAGTGCTCATCAGCACCCCATTAGTGATCTCCCCTGTCGCAGATTCCAAAGATAGCCTCCCAAAACTCTCCTCTGCTACTAACCAGTTAAATCTAGTAAGTGACTGAAACATGTATTCACACATGGAAGGTGAGTATTTCTCCGTAGGAAACCCATGTTGCACTGTCTTCACTTCCACTCTGAGCTGGGTGAGGACAGATGTGGAATTTAAATAAAGCTGAAGAATTACTCTTTAAATTAGCAACAACTAACATATGCTTTTATCACTGCCTAGTAGGAAATCTATAATATTTATTATAAGACCATATGATATAGGAGTAGAATAAGGCCACTCTGAGGCTTTTTTTTTCACTTGGATTCATAGGATTTGGGTGTCGCTGGCTAGCTCAGCATTAATTGTCCATCCTCTATTGTTCTCCTGAAGGTGGTGATGGTGAGCTGCTCCCTTGAACTGCTGTAGTTAAAACCAAAAATACTGGATGCGTAAATCAGAAACAAAAACAGAAATTGCTGGAAAAGCTCACCAAAACATTAACTATGTTCTATGTTCTAAAACATTAACTCTTATTTCTCTCTACAGATGCTATCAGACCTGCTGAGCTTTTCTAGCAATTTCTGTTTTTGCTGGTGTAGTTATATCCACAATGCTGTTAAGGAGGTGAGTTCCAGGATTTTGACCAGCAACAGTGATATAATTCAGGATGGTGTGTTGGCTTGGAGGGGAACTTGGACATGATACTTTTTCCATACATTTGCTGTCACTACCTGCAACTTCAATTTTGGTGTCATCCGCAAACTCACTAATCAGACAACCTACATTTTCCTCCACATCATTTATATATATACAGGTAGTTCTTCTATAATGCAATAGTTGCATTCTTGTGCAATCCAGCCTTATAGAAGAATCACGCTTTAGAAACAGTACCTAAAGTGTTGGAGATGTAATCGCGTTACAGCCAATACATGTTTTAAAAGTTTGCGCTTTAGAAACAGTGTTCCCAATTAGTCAATCGTGTTACAGCACAACTGTGGGAATGAATCACGGGTTATAGCAGAAAGACCTGTATTACAAACAACAAGTGTCCCAACAATGATCCCTGCAGAACACCACTAATTAATAACCTCCACACCGAAAAGCACCCATCTGCTTTTCTGCACCACTGCTACTCTGTCTTCTATGACCAAATCAGTTCTGTATCGATCCAGCCAGCACACCCCAGATTCCATGAGACACTACATTTTATACCAGCCCACCATGAGATACCCTATGAAATGTATTACTAAGATCGATGTAGACAACATCCACTGCTCTTTCCTCATCAATCATTCTGTCACCTCCTCAAAAAACTCAATCAAGTTGATGAGACATGGCCTTTTCTGCACAAACCCATGCTTCCTATCACTAACATGTCCATTCACTTCCAAATGTAAATAAATCCTGTCTCTCAGTGTCTTCACCAACAGCTTTCCCACCACTTACATCAGGTTCACCACCCGGTAATTACCTGGATTACCTCTATTTCCTTTCGTAAAGGAACAACATTGGCCATTCTTCAGTCCTCTGGAATCTTACCTGAGGCCAAAGAGGATGCAAAGGGAAGGCTCCAGCTATTTTGTCCCATTTCTCCCACAGTATCCTGGGATCTTCCTCTGGTAACCTGTCTACCTTAATGCATTTCAAGACACTCAACAATTCTTCCTTCATTGTGTTGACCTGCCTGACAGTATTCACACACATTACCCTAACCTCAACATCCGTTACGTCCCGCTAAAACGTAAATACTGCTGTAAAGTACTTATTAAGGATCTCATCCATTTCCTCGGGTCCCACACATAACCTCCCACCTTTATCCTTGAGAGGACCTACTCTTTCCTTAGTTACCCTCTTGCTTATAATATATGTATTAAAAACCTTGGGGTTCTCCTTAAACCTGCTGGCCAAGGACATGTCATTGCCCCTTTTAGCCCTCCTAACTCGCAATTCCAACTTCCTACTTTCAAAACTACAGCGCACATTTTTAAGGTGAGAGGAGAATGATTTAAGGATATGAGGGGCAAATATTTTACAGAATGGTTTGTGTGTGGGTATTGTTATGAAGATGTGGGTGTAATTTAAGAGAGTTAAAAGCAGCAGAACTAACAGACACAGCACCAAGTGTCTCAATAAGGCAACAATGTAACACTTGGTCAAACAACTTGATTAGCTTGTTGCCTGGAGACAAAATCAAATTTGAATTCGGTCAATCAGTTTAAATTATACCTCAAAAAATATCAAACTTCAATCCAGTTTGAACTGAGTGTATTGACAATCTTAAAAGCCAATTAAACATTCCGATGCTTTTGGGAGTATAATACCGGGGAAAATTGAACAGTTGAGAGGAGAACTGTCAGGCTACTAGACTAGGTGGAATTGAGGTTCACAAGGAAGAGGTATTAGAAATCCTGCAGAATGTGAAAATAGATAAGTCCCCTGGACTGGATGGGATTTATCCTAGGATCCTCCGAGAAGCCAGGGAGGAGATTGCTGAGCCTTTGGCATTGATCTTTAAATTGTCATTGTCTACAGGAATAGTGCCAGAAGACTGGAAGATAGCAAATGTAGTTCCCCCGTTCAAGAAGGGGAGTAGAGACAACCCTGGTAATTATAGTCCAGTGAGCCTTACTTCAGTTGTTGGGAAAGTGTTGGAAAAGGTTGTAAGAGATAGGATTTATAATCATCTAGAAAAGAATAATTTGATTAGGGACAGTCAGCACGGTTTTGTGAAGGGTAGGTCGTGCCTCACAAACCTTATTGAGTTCTTTGAGAAGATGACCAAACAGGTAGATGAGAGTAAACCAGTTGATGTGGTGTATATGGATTTCAGCAAGGCGTTCGATAAGGTTCCCCACAGTAGGCTATTGTACAAAATGCGGAGGAATGGGATTGTGAGAGATGTAGCAGTTTGGATCAGTAATTGGCTTGCTGAAAGCAGACAGAGGGTGGTGGTTGATGGGAAATGTTCATCTTGGAGTCCAGTTACCAGTGGTGTACCGCAAGGGTCGGTGTTGGATCCACTGCTGTTCGTCATTCTTATAAACGACCTGGATGAGGGCGTAGAAGGGTGGGTTAGTAAATTTGCAATCGACACTAAGTTCGGTGGAGTTGTGGATAGTGATGAAGGATGTTGTAGATTACAGAGAGACATAGATAAGCTGCAGAGCTGGGCTGAGAGGTGGCAAATGGAGTTTAATGCTTACAAGTGAGAGTTGATTCACTTTGGTCGGAGTAACCGCAATGCAAAGTACTGGGCTAATGGTAAGATTCTTGGGAGTGTAGATGAGCAGAGAGATCTCAGTGTCCATGTACACAGATCCTTGAAAGTTGCCACCCAGGTTGACAGGGTTGTTAAGAAGGCTGACAGTGTTTTAGCTTTTATTAATAGAGGGATCGAGTTCAGGAACCATGAAGTTATGCTGCAGCTGTACAAAACTCTGGTGCGGCCGCACTTGGAGTATTGTGTACAGTTCTGGTCACTGCATTATAAGAAGGATGTGGAAGCTTTGGAAAAGGTGCAGAGGAGATTTACTAGGATGTTGCCTGGTATGGAGGGAAGGTCTTACAAGGAAAGTCTGAGGGACTTGAGGCTGTTTTCGTTCGAGAGAAGGTTGAGAGGAGACTTAATAGAGACATATAAGATAATCAGAGGGTTAGATAGGGTGGACAGGGAGAGCCTTTTTACTAGTATGGTGACAGCGAGCACGAGGGGGGCATAGCTTTTAATTGAGGGGTGATAGATATAGGACAGATGTCAGAGGTAGTTTCTTTACTCGGAGAGTAGTAAGGGTACGGAATGCTTTGCCTGCAACGGTAGTAGATTCACCAACTTTAAGTACATTTAAGTCGTCATTGGACAAGCATATGGACGTACATGGAATAGTGTAGGTTAGATGGGCTTCAGATTGGTATGACAGGTCGGCGCAACATCAAGGGCCGAAGGGCCTGTACTGTGCTGTAATGTTCTATGTTCTATAAGCCTAGCATGTAAAAAGACTGCTTGAAAAATACCTCTCTTAAAAGTACCTTTTTGATCAGTAACCTATGACGCAGAAATTCTTAAGAAGAAAACACAGAAAGATCTAAATAGAAGCACGAAAGCTGCCTGGTTTTGAGATAATAAGTGTGGTTTTGTAAATCTTAATTGGAAGTTTTATCAGTCTAGTATTATAGAAGGGAAGGTAAAAGATAGGTTAAAGGAAGAAATTGTAAATAGTGGTTAGTTAATTATTCTCTGTTATACTTAGGAAATAATGTTGTTAATTTTTACTTTAAACAGTTCTCGGCCACTCGGAGTTTTACAGATTACTGCACTGGATAAATATTTTCTGTGTTGCTGGTTTTAAATTAAGCAGGAGGGTTTACCCCATGTCGTAACAGTATGGACTGGCAGAGAAAGTGATGGATGCAGGTACAGTTACAACATTTCAAAGGCATTTGGATAAGTTCATGAATAGGAAAGGTTTGGAGTGATATGGGCTAAGTGCAGGCAGGTGTAGTTTGAGAATATGATCGGTGTGAACTGGTTGGACTGAAGGGTCTGTTTTTATGCTGTATGACTCTATGATTATAAGAAGAGCCAGGGCCCTAAAATTAGAACAGTGCATTTATTTTATCAACTGCATTTTGTCAACTAAAATCAACTCCTTACTTGAACAAAAAGAAACTGAGGATGCTGAAAATCTGAAACAAAAACAGAAAGTGCTGGAACAACTCAGCAGGTGTGGCAACATTTGTGGAAAGAGAAACCAAAATAACATTTTGGGTCTGGAAAAGTCTTTACTTAAATGTTTGTAACAATAGGCATATGTAAAATGAAACTGGTTAATAGAAAGGAAAATTGAAGACATACTTCTCTGGGCCGAATGTTCTTTTCCAGTTCTTGTCTTTCACTCTGCTGTTCTTGGATGCAACAGCTGTGAGGATGATACAAGCAAGATAAACTCTCAAGCTGAAAAAAGCTTTTACTCATTTGGTTTCACCATTGCACCTTGCTACAGTTCTGATCACTTAGAGACTTTATTTGATGGATAACTAAGATCTTATATTTATATATATGAGGTTGATTTGTAAAATAATGCCATATGGTTGGGTTACCTCTGTGATCAGACAGTGAAATATTGTTTTTACTGTGTAGTTCAAACAGGTGGGATAAACGTTGAAGATCATGAGCCTGTTTTTGGTTCATGAGCTTGTTTTTGGTTCATGTTAATCAGTGTTGATTTTAGCTTGTAAAGTACAGAGATTGAAAGCATTTAGACAATTCAGAGGACACCTGACTGTTGCTTTTCTGCTAGAAAGGAGATTGGAACAGTCCAAGGAAAGGGCAATTTGTGAAACTTCCAAACCTGGAATATTTGGTTAGAAGCCTGTAGGTTATTAAGAGCTGTAAAAACTCTCAGCTTTGTGAATATCCATGTAATAAGCTTTCACAATTCAAAGGAAATAACTACATATCCGATGAAAAGTTATACTTGATGCAAAACACTAATTCTATTTCTATCCAGATACTGCTGATTTTTTTCAGTGTTTTATATTTTTGTTTCAGATTTCTAGCATCTGTGGTATTTTGCTTTAATTTAGATAAATGTGAGGTGCTACATTTTGGGAAAGCAAATCTTAGCAGGACTTAATTTATACAGTTAGTTGTAAGGTCCTCTGGAGTGTTGCTAAACAAAGAGACCTTGGAGTGCAGGTTCATAGTTCCTTGAAAGTGGAGTCGCAGGTGGATAGGATAGTGAAGAAGGCGTTTGATATGCTTTCCTTTACTGGTCAGAGTATGGAGTACAGGAGTTGGGAAGTCATGTTGCGGCTGTACAGGACATTGGTTAGGCCACTGTTGGAATATTGTGTGCAGTCCTGGTCTCCTTCCTATCGGAAAGACGTTGTGAAACTTGAAAGGGTTCAGAAAAGATTTACAAGGATGTTGCCAGGGTTGGAAGATCTGAGCTATATGGAGAGGTTGAATAGGCTGGGGCTGTTTCCCTGGAGTGTCGGATGCTGAGGGGTGACCTTATAAAGGTTTACAAAATCATAAGGGGTATGGATAGGATAAATAGACAAAGTCTTTTCCCTGGGGTGGGGAAGCCCAGAACTAGAGGGTATACGTTTAGGGTGAGACGGGAAAGATGTAAAAGGGACCTAAGAGGCAACTTTTTCACACAGGCGGTAGTACATGTATGGAATGAGCTGCCAGAGGAAGTAGTGGAGGCTAGTACAATTGCAACATTTAAAAGGCATTTGGATGGGTATATGAATAGGAAGGGTTTGAAGGGATATGGGCCAGGTGCTGACAGGTGTGACTAGATTGGGCTGGGATATTTGGTCGGCATGGACGAGTTGGACTGAAGGGTATGTTACTGTGCTGTACATATCTATGACTCTACTCATTCTGGGGTCTGGTTTGTCCAATAGTACGATCAGCTGGGGCCATAACAGAATTGTTTAGAAAAAGGAGCAGGGAAGTTCTCCACAGTATCTCAGTAGAATTTAGCATTCAGTTTGAGAGCAAGGAATTTGGGTCAGAAACAACTTTGCTAAGCTTAATCAAGGGTAATTACAAAGGAATGAGAGCACAGCTGGCTGGAGTGGACTGAGAAAGAGTTTAGCAGCCAAGACAGTTAAGGAACAATGGCAGGTGTTTAAGAAAGTAGATTGAGGCTCACAGCAAAGATATATTACAGTGTGGAAGAAGGATTCTAGAAGTGGGGTGAGCCAACCATGGTTAATCAGAATGGAATCAATTTGAAAGAAAAAAAACATATGCAATGTGGCAAAGGTTAATAGTAAGTCAGAAAATTGGGAACGTTTTACAAATCAACACATGACCAAACAAAAAGGGAGAAAATAAACTTTGGGGGCAAATTTACAGGTATCAAGATAGAAAAAATAGCTTTTAAAAAAGATATTAAAAAGGAAGACAGACGCTAAAATGAACGTAAGTCTCAACATGAACAAGACTGGGGAACAGGATTGAACAGATACTTTGCATCAGTCTGTACAGAAGACAATAACAGTATTCCAAAATTACTAAGTAATCATTGGGCAAAAGTGGAAGAGGAAATAAATACAATAAGTATCACAATAGAAAAAGAGGTAGGAAAACTAATGAAGCTAAGGATCAATAATTCCCCTGGACTTGATAGGATGCATCCTTGGATATTAAAAGAAGTAGCTACAGAGGTAGTGAATGCATTGGTAGTAATCTTCCAGAAATCCTTAGGTTCTACAAATGTCCCAGAGGATTGGAAAACTGCCAGTGTAAATTTGATAAGGGAAACAATAATAGGTAACAATAGACCAGCTAGCTTAATATCTATCATAGGGAAAATGTTAAAAGTGTATCATAAGAACGTAAAGCAGAGAATTTGCAAATACATAATATAATCAAGCAGAGTCAGCAAGTTTTCATGAAGGGGAAAACACACCTGACAAATTTACGAGAATTCTTTGAGGTGGTAGCAAGCATAAAAGGGAAGCAGTAAAAGTAATATATTTGGATTTTTTTTAAGGTGTTGAAAATGTACCACTACTTAGTAAGATAAAAGCACATCGTGTTGAAGGTAGTATATTAGCATTGATATATGATTAGTTAACTAATAGAAGACAAAGAGTTGGGATAAGGGGGCATTTTTAAGATGGCAGCCTGTACCTAATCAAGTGCCGCAGGGGTCACAATTATTTACATTATATTGATTTAGATGAGGGAAGTGAATGCTTTATAGCCAAGTTTGAGGATGGCATAAAAATAGATAGAAAGGCAAGTGATAAGAATTACACAGTCTGCACAATAATATAGATAGGTTAGCTAAGTGTACAAAAACTTGGCAGATGGAGTACAATGTGGGAAAATACAAGGCTGTGGAGCTGAACATTATTTAAATGGAAAAAGACTGCAGAAAGCTATGGAACAGAGGGATTTGGGAGCTGTTATGCCATGAATCACAAAAAGCTAGCAATCCAAGTTCAGCAGGTATAAGGAAAGGCAAATAGAATATTGGCCTTCATTTCAAAGGGAATAGCATAGGCAGGTTTTGCTGTAAGTATATAAGAACACTAGTCAGATCATATTTGGAATACTGTGAACAATTTTTGTGGACCTTATCTAAGGAAAGATAGATTGGCATTGGAGGCAGTCCAGAGTAGGTTCACCAGGCTGCTACCAGATATGATGCACTAGCCAGTGATGAAATGTTGAGTAAGTTGGGCCTGTACTCATTGGAATTTACAAGATTTGATTATTGTCGCATGTACCAAGGTAAGATGGAACCCTTTTGAAATCGAGGATTCTTAGATGACTTGACAGTGTTTAGTAGAAAGGTTCTTTCCCCTTAGGGGAGAGTCAAGGTGTTCTGAAATTAGGTCCATTGTTCTGAAATTAACAGAGGTGAGGAGGATTTTTTTGTCAGAGGGCACTGAGTCCGGAATTCTTTACTACAGAGCAACGTCACAGTTTGGTGTTTAATTATTCAAGATTCAAGGGGTATCAAGGGCTATGGGGATAAGGTAAGAAACAGTAATTGAGCATTATCAGATCAGCCATGATCTAACTGAATAGTACAGTAGACTTTATGGGCTCCTTCTATGGTTTTACCTTGTTGTGCATACTACTGATATTTATCCATCAACCAACAATCACGAAAGCAGATTATCTGGCCATCATCATATAACTGTTTATGGCAATTTGCACTGTGTGTCATGTTTCCTACATTATGATAATTCCACCACTTCAGAAGTGCCTAACCGACCATCAATTGCTTTTGAAAATCCCAAGATTGTGAAAGGTACCATTAGATGCAAAACAATCTTCCTTATTTGGATGTAGGTTTGCTCACTGAGCTGGAAGATTCGTTTTCAGACGTTTCATCACCATATTAGGTAATACTTTCAGTGAGCCTCCGGATGAAGCACTGCTGGTGTAGCCCACTTTCTATTTGCATTTCTTATTATTCTGATAAATTTGAATCAGTCTAGCCAAACAGATATGGTCTTTTAGTCAACAATTTTTCCACTGATTTCGATAGCTCAGGAAAGTGCAATGAATGCATTGCTATTCCCAGTCATGTTCGAACAGCACAAGTGACTTAGAATGTTAATACTGCTTCTCCCTCCACAGCTGTTGCTAAATACAGTGTATTTCAAAAATTTCCTATTTCTGTCAGATGTCCAGAATCTACATTATTTTCTCTTAGTATAAGGTTCATTATTTTTTCAACCAGAACATCAACTTCAAAATCATGCAAGTTTCCTTTTGGGAAGTGGTCTGAATTTTAATAACCTTAAACAACGGTTTACTCACTCTTGTTGTCATTGTAGATTGTGACAGAATCATATTTGGACATGCTGCTTACAAAATCTTCTGACAAATGTAACTAAATTACTGTTCAATAATATTTGGACACAAAAGTATGATGTTGTGCTGTAAATGCTATAAATCTAATCTCTTGACAGATCAAAACATACTTCTTGGCCTCCTATGCTTCTAATTTCTATAGTTAATGTAGCAACATAATAAACGATTCTGTCAGCCCACTGTTTGCAAACATCAGCAAAAACATTTATTTAGTTACAAAAGTCAAATAATCACAGCCAAAAATTATTGTTTCAAAGACCACAAAGCAAACACTCCCCATTGAGCAACAGAAGTAAGTATAGATTATTTTGTGCCAGTTATTACTGGCCAAACAAAAACCTGCCTTCAAAGTAAGACAACTGCATGGAATGATTATATCAAACAGAAAAACACAATGTGGAACAAATTAAGTTATCTGAAAAATACAACTATTTTGAAAAATAAAAAAAAAGCGCAAACCTAAAACTTTTAAACTAACATTAAAAAAACGGTTGAAATACTGCTGATGGAATGAAATGTACGATCTTTCCAAATATATTCAATGTTAAAAGGATGGACATTTTGATAGCATGAGGACATTCACCATTTACTAACCTAAATAAGTGTTTCAAGAACAAGACGGTTTTGAGGGTATGTCACCTATATTTGTCTCTGAGTTTCTAAACAACCCAAGTGAGGTGAAGTTTGGAAACTCAAGTAGATGTCTTTAGTGCTGCTCAACCTTCCCTGCTGTTTTCCTGTATTATCCGAGCTTCAGTACCCATATGCACAGGACAAGGAAAATCTTCTCGTTAAAGTTAACTTAGTGTGATTAAACAATGGATGTGAGAACATTATAGACCCAAGAACCCATCGTGATCAACTGCTAACTTCACTGTATCTAAATAATGTGAACTATGCAATGGTACTGCTAATGCACTTCCGTCGAACTTCAGTTTGTTCAATATCCTTTAAGTTATCCTCAAAAGTTAGTGAAAACTGACAAGGTTTTGAAACAGTAGATCTCGTGGGAATGCTTTTGTTTGCACAGCTCAACAAATTCTGAGAATTTAATAAGGCTTTTGGATTTTTAATTCATTTGCAACACCTTACCCTCCAGAATAATTTTTCCCTTCATCTTTATCCCTTGATGAATTTCTTGTTTAATCCAGGAGAACTGTGTGGTATCTCAGGTCAGAAATAAAATAAAACTCATGACATTTGTGACATGAGGAATTATCATCATCTGAATTATATGTTGCAATTATTAAACATTAGAAGGTATAAAAATACTTATTGTAATTCTGAAGGCTATTTTAAAGAGACATAAAGAATACAATATATATACTCAGAGGTAAAATCTTGTTCCTGGGGTTGCAATAATGTCACTATAAGATTCTTTTTGGGTGAGTTCAAGCACCAACTGTTTCTTGAGCATGAGGAGACTACAGAATTTCGCAGCAGCCTGTTTGCGATTGTGATCTCTGCACAGCTCCAGCAGGCTGAAAGACTTTGCACCTGTTGTGTCATGGATCCGCTAGAAAACAGCAAAAGTAGCAGTAAAATAAACCATTCCTCCCTTTATTAGCATGGAAGATTGCTAAAGTGATGTGTTTAAAAGACTGAAACCCAGGTAATGGGACAATACTAACAGCACACAACAGAGTCAAATGAAAAGCATACAGGAGTGTGTAAAATCTTGAAACAAGGTTATTGTGATGTAAATCAGATATATAAGACTGAAAAGCAATTGTGTATTTATCTATTCCCAATTAGCATCCCATCTTTCACCCCCTTAAACCTCTTCTCACCCAAAAATGTGCTGACTTTTGGTATTCTAATTCAAAACAAGTTTCACTTCCTATCACACCCCAATGTTCACACACTCACATTGCCTCCTGATCTGCAACATCTCCATTTAAAATTCTCATTCATCTCCTTCATTCATGTTCCTCCTTATCTCTGTAACCTCCTCCAATCCTACAATTATTCAAGATAGAAATATAAAAACTGGAGTAGGCAATATGGTCCTTTGAGCCTGCACCACCATTCAATATGATCATGGTTGATCATGCAATTTCAGTACCCCACTCTCGCTTTCTCTCCATAACCCCTTGATCCATTCAGCTGCAAGGGCCATGTTCAGTTTGTTAGATATATCCCTCTCGAATATATCTAACAAACTGGCCCCAACAGCTTTCTGTGGGAGAGAATTCCACAGATTCACAACTCTGAGCGAAGCAATTCTTCCTCATATCAATCCTGATTGGTTTACCTCTTATTCTTAGACTGTGACGCCTAGGTCTGGATCTCCCCAGCATCAGGAGCATTCTTCCAATATCAAGCCTATCCAGTCCCATCAGGATTTTATATGTTTCTATGAGATCTCCCTCATTCTTCTAAATTTCAGTGAGTACAAATCCAATCGATCCAGTCTTTCTTCATATGTCACTTCAATCTGGTGAACCTCCGCTGGACTCCCACAATAGTAAGAATGTCCTTCCTCAGACTAGGTCAGATGAGGAGACCTAAACTGTACACAGTACACAAGGTGTGGCCTCACCAAGGCCCTGTATAACTGCAACAAAACATCTTTACTCCTATACTCAAAGCCCCTCGCTATGAAGTCCAAGATGCATTCCTCACCACCTGCTGCATTGCATGCCAACCATCAGTGACTGTTCCACCATGACAACCCAAGTATTCTTGCACCTCATCTTTTCCTAAACTGCCACCATTCAGGTAATAATCTGCCTTCTTGTTTTGCCACCAAAGTTTTGCCACCTTACATTTATCCACATTATATTGCATATGCTAAGTGTTTGCCCACTCAGCCAGCCTGTCCAAGTCACCTTGCACCCTTTTAGCACTCTCCTCACAGCACACACTGTCACCCGCTATGTTGTCTGCAAATTTGAAGATATTGCATTCAATTTCTTTGTCCAAATTGTTAACATATATTGTGAATAGTTGGGGTCTCTGAACCCTGTGACACCCCATTCATCAATGCCTGCCACTTTGAAACAGACCCATTTACTCCAACTCTCTGTTTGCTGCTAAGAGATGGGAAATACATTAGGGAGGGAGTTCTATACATTAAGATCCTGAGTTGCTGAAGGTGTAGCTACCAGTGGTAGAACAAGTACAACTGGAGATGCTAAGAGGCCAGAATCAGAAGAGTGTAGAGATCGCTATAAAAAGATTGACAGAGGTATAGGGATATGGGATTCAATTGTAAGGGGATGAGATAGCTGTTTATATGGCTGCAAATAAGAGTCTAGAATAGCATGTTGCTTCCCTAGTGCAAGGATGAAGGCTGTAGGACATTCTGGAGCTGTTGTGATGCATATAGGCACCAACAATATAGGTTAAAAAACAGTATGAGGTCCTACAAGCTGAATGTAGAGAGTTAGAGTTAAACTAAAAGGTAGAATCTCAGAGGTAGTAATCTTGGGACTGCTACCAGTGCCATGTGCTATTCAGAATGGGAGTGGCAGGATAGCTAAGATGAATATGTGACTTGAGGAATGGTGCAAGAGGAAGGGATTAAAATTCCTGGGACTTTGGAACCAATTATCCTAATTAATGCAGGCCTCATACCATCAAAGTTAGCTTTCTTTAAGTTCAGGACCCTAGTTTCAGATTTAACGGTGTCACTCTTTACCTCGAAGAATTCTACCATATTATGGCCACTTTTCCCCAAAGGATCTTGCACCACAAGGTTGCTAATTAATCTGCGAGAAGAAAGTGAGGACTGCAGATGCTGGAGATCAGAGCTGAAAATAGGTTGCTGGAAAAGCGCAGCAGGTCAGGCAGCATCCAAGGAGCAGGAGAATCGACGTTTCGGGCATGAGCCCTTCTTCAGGAATGATTCCTGAAGAAGGGCTCATGCCCGAAACGTCGATTCTCCTGCTCCTTGGATGCTGCCTGACCTGCTGCGCTTTTCCTGCAACCCATTTTCAGTGCTAATTAATCTGCTCTCATCACAAAATACCCAATCCAGGATGGCCTGCTCTCTACTTGGTTCCTCGACATAATGGTTGAGGAAACCATCCCTCATATATTCCAGGAAATCCCCCTCCATCACATTGCTACAGGTTTAGTTAGTCCAATTAATATGCAGATTGAAGTCACCCATGGTAACTGCTATACCCTTACTGCTTGCATCTCTAATTGGTTCCAAAGTCCCAGGAATTTAAATCCCTTCCTCTTGCACCATCCCTCTTACACTATCCTAACGTACTCACCACTTAGTGGGCGGCACGGTGGCACAGTGGTTAGCACTGCTGCCTCACAGCGCCTGAACCCGGGTTCAATTCCCGACTCAGGCGACTGACTGTGTGGAGTTTGCACGTTCTCCCCGTGTCTGCGTGGGTTTCCTCCGGGTGCTCCGGTTTCCTCCCACAGTCCAAAAGATGTGCAGGGTCAGGTGAATTGGCCATGCTAAATTGCCCGTAGTGTTAGGTAGGGGTAAATGTAGGGGTATGGGTAGGTTTCGCTTCGGCGGGTCGGTGTGGACTTGTTGGGCCGAAGGGCCTGTTTCCACACTGTAATCTAATCTAATCTAATCTAAAACCATCTCTACAGCTCTCTTCACTTTAAAAGTGCTCTTTAAAGTCTGTCATCTTTGACCAAGCTATTGGTGATCTTTGTCAAACATGTCCTTTGGTAGTTTATTGTCAAATTTTATTTAATGGCATTCTTGTGGTAATGTGGGATATTTCACTGTGTGGTACAGGAGGAGACCACAGTCTGAAGTTCACAATGCAGTGGAGATGTGGGTATTACAAGGAAGTATTTGGCCATTTCCATTCTAACTGAAATTAATGGCAGAACAAGACATTTTGTATTGCTTGACATCTTCAGAGGAATATTATATTGATTTATCATAATGAATTTATAGCTATCAAGGAAAAAATGAACTTACTTCCTAATAGGTACAAAACAGATAGTGAAATAAGTAAGCAAATTCTACATAGTTGACAAAGAAGTAGAGAATTATAGACTAGTAAGTCTGGTATCTGTCATTGGAAAATTACTAGAGTCCTTAGAATGATTCAAAATTTTAAACTGCTCAGAGATTAGCATAGATTTGCAAAGGGGACGACATGTCTGCCAAACCTGATTAGTCAGCTCTTTCAAAAGTTGAAAGTAGTGGAATGTTTATGTATGTCACTTAGATGGACTTCCATAAACTATATGATGAAGTCCTTCACAGGACACTGTCAGTTAAACTTGAAGCTCATGGAATTGAAAGCTAATTAATGACCACACCCTGTATTGGGAAATCGGCTGAGCAGCAAGAGACAGCATGTGGGAGAAATGGGCAAGTACTCTCAGGTACAACGTAAGAAACATTTGGACATGTACATGGATAAGAAAGGTTTTGAGGGATGTGAGCCAATCACAGGCAAATGGGACTAGTTCAGTTCAGAAAACCTGGTCAGCATAGCAAAAAGGCCAGTTCCCGTGCTGTATATATCTATGACTCTCATTCAATTAGTGTTTCCTGCAAGGATGTATTTGGACATCAACTATTCTATCTATTTATTATTAATTAAATGGTGGGACAGAAAGCTATACAACCAAGTTTAGCAATGACATAAAGATATGTGAAAACATAAAATTACAAAGAAATTTTAACCGATTAAGTGAATGGGAAAACCTGTGGCCAACAGGTTTCTATTAAGGCTGATAAGAGATTGTCCACTTTGTATCCAAAAGAATATAACAATATGAAATAACTCCACTGAGGCTGGTATCCTATCATCAAGTCACCCCTTTATTTACATGTGGAGAGTCCTTGACACTGATCCAGCTTACTCAGAGCCAGCAGTCAGGACCTCTGACACTCCTGTCAGCCAGGACACCCTGACTAGACCAGATTAACAGTCCCAATCAGGGAACTCATAATCCACAAGGTCCCCACTACATCCCTTCCCATCTGAATCCGAAGGCATAGGCTGGTTTGTTTTTTTTGTAGCTCATCTTGGGGTGTTTTAGCATTGGGTCAGGTTCCTCCAACTCCACCCCTGATATGGGCAGCACATAATGCATAGTAGCTCACTTCTTGTGCCTGGAAGGTCTCAGAGTGAATTCTCCTTTTAAGGTGGTAAAGGTGTCAAGAGTGCTACATCCATTGTGTCTGTCTCATTTTCCAAGGTATCTTCAACACTTGACAGACAGAGAGAACCGATGGGTTCTGGAACGGTCTGAAAGGCAGTTGAGGGGCTGGACACACCATTTGTGAGTTTACAGCTTTCATGTGATCCACATGCTTGTCCAAGGCTGTCACACTTACCTGAACCTTAACATCACTGGACCTCACCTCGCATTTACCATGACTCTTATTCATGCAGGACCCTTCCTATGGTTTCTAAACCAAACTTCATAGACTGTCTTTCGCTTAGTTCAGTCCTGTGTCCGGCATTAACATTCGTGATGCCATTTCATCCTCTTCCCCCAGGTTCAGGAAAATCAGATTTAACCAGATATGGAATCTACTTCCCATTAACAACTCTGCTGGAGCTATCCCTGTACTTGCACAAGCAGTGGTCCTATAATCAAATAGGAACCGGGGCAGTTTGGTATTTAGTGAAGCAGTAGGCTGTTTTTTTAAGCCTGCCTTCAAAGTTTGAACCACTCGTTCTGCCCCAACATTGGATAACGAATTGTATGGAGCTGTCCTAATACAACAAATACCATTCGAGTTTAGGAAATACTCAAATTCCCTGCTGGTAAATGATGGCAGGTTATCTGTGACCAACTTCTGGGAGTCCATGTATTGCAAAAGAAGCTCGCAGCCTTTCTTTCATCATCCCCGTGTTTGATGCATAACTCTATGCGCATCCAACCACTTTGAGTGGGCGTCCACAATGACAAAAACATTCAGCCCATGAAAGGACTTGCACAGTCAACATGTAACCAAGTCGAGGGTTTACCTGGCCTTTACCACGAATGTGGGGAGCTGCTTTGGTAATCTTTGTCCTTGTTGGCAATCTGGGCACTATTCCACCAATGCAGCCATGTCTGCACACAATCCTGGTCACATCTTCATTTTAGAAATCCCTGGATGATCCTAGTGGAGTTCAGCCAATATCTGACTGCGGCCTCTGCTCAGGACAATCACGCTAGCTCACCATTATAACATACCACCCTCCACTCTAATCTGTTCTTTTCAGATCCAAAATATTTCAATTTCGGTTGTGACACCTTTTTGGTTTCCCCGTTATCACCAGCTACTGCAGTTTTTCCAGGACCAGATCTTTCTGTGTCCAAAGTCTGATATTGTCAGCTGTAAGTGGAAGTGTGTCCAGAAAATTTTAAAACAGTGGACTTTCAGTGGTGGTAGCACCAGCAGTATATCTGCCAGTGGTAGGTAGCTCAGTGCATTTGTATTTGCTACTTGGCCTCCTGAATAGTATTCCAGTTTGTAATTATGCATACTTAGTATTAGAGCCCACTGCTAAATTGGGCCTGAAGTTATTGGCAGCTGTGTCTTGTCCTCTTTAAGTAGACCCAGCAGGGGCTTGTGGTCTGTTATCATTACAAATTTACAGCTGTAAAGATATTGGTGGAACGTTGACTCCATATATGACCATCAAACCTTCCTTCTCTATCTAGGTATATTTACACTCCGCATTAGCCAAATTCCTGGATCCATACGCTATTTGGTGTTCCTTTCCATTGGGCCACCTACAAGCTAATACTAACCAAATGCCATATCGGGAGGCATTACATGTCAATATTTGATCTTGCCTGGGATCATAGTGTGCCAACACCTTACAGGATGATAGCTGTTTCTTCACTTCTCTGAAAGCTATGACTTGGTTATGTGACAATTTCCAAGGCTGACCCATTTTAAGAGTTGATACAAAGATGCCAGAATGGAGGCCAGGTTACGTATGAACTTTGTGTAATAGTTCACCAGCCCAAATAAAGACTAGGCTCAGGTACAGATGTGAGAACCGGGGCACCTTTGATTATCCTCACTTTGTAATCTGGTCATATTGACTCTGTAGTCCAAATAGGTCACTTGGGGTGCCTGAAATACACATTTTTCCCTTCTAAGGTACACACCCACCTGGAAGAAATATCTAAGGACGATGACCAGGTTCTTTAAGTGCTTCTTATTGGTCTTCCCTGTTAGACAATAGACATTAGGTGCAGGAGTAGGCCATTCTGCCCTTCGAGCCTGCACCACTATTCAATATGATCATGGCTGATCATCCTTAATCAGTATCCCGTTCCTGCCTTATTTCCATAACCCTTGATTCCACAATCCTTGAGACCTCTATCCAACTCTTTCTTAAATGAATCCAGAGACTGGGCCTCCACTGCCCTCACCCATCAGCAGAAACATGTTTCCTACTGCCAGAGTGTCCAATCCTTTCATAATCTTATACGTCTCAATCAGATCCCCTCTCAATCTTCTAAACTCAAGGGTATACAAGCCCAGTCGCTCCAGTCTTTCGGTGTAAGGTAATCCCTCCATTCCCAGAAAAGACCTCGTGAACCTAAGCTGCACTCCCTCAATAGCCAGAATGTCTTTCCTCAAATTTGGAGATCAGAACTGCACACAGTACTCCAGGTGTGGTCTCACCAGGGCCCTGTACAGCTGCAGAAGAACCTCTTTGCTTCTATACTCAATCCCTCTTGTTATGAAGGCCAGCATGCTATTAGCCTTCTTCACTACCTGCTGTACCTGCATGCTTACCTTCATTGACTAGTGTACAAGAACAC
>NC_057729.1:56078369-56090509 GCF_004010195.1 Chiloscyllium plagiosum
AATTCCCTTAAGTTCAGGTCCTTCAGCCACTGTTACCTCAGGGAGATTGCTTCTGTCTTCCCCAGTGAACACAGATCTGAAGTACCAATTCAATTCTTCTGCCATTTCTTTGTTCCCCGTAATATATTCCCCTGTTTCTCGTCTTCAAGGGCCCAATTTTAGTCTTAACCATTTTTTTGCCTTTCACATACCTAAAAAAACTTTTACTATCTTCCTTTATATTATTGGTCAGTTTACCTTCGTACCTCATTTTTTCTCTGCGTATTTCCTTCTTAGTAATCCTCTGTTGTTCTTTAAAAGCTTCCCAGTCCTCCGTTTTCCCACTTATCTTTGCTATGTTATACTTTTTCTTTTTTAACTTTATATGTTTCTTAACTTCCCTCGTCAGCCACGGCCACCCAAGCCTCTTCCTAGGCTCTTTCGTCCTTTTTGGAATGAACTGATCCTGCAACTTCTGCATTATACACAGAAATATCTGCCATTGTTCTTCCACTGTCATCCCTGCTAAGGTATTGCACCATTGAACTTTGGCCAGCTCCTCTAGACTACTGTTTGGGGGCCTATAGATAACTCCCAAGAAGGTCTTTTTACCCTTAGTATTTCTCAGCTCTATCCACACTGACTCTACATCCCCTGATTCTAGGTCCCCCCGCGCAAGGGACTGAATATCATCCCTTACCAACATGGCCACCCCACCCCCTCTGCGCATCAGTCTGTCCTTACAATAGCACGTGTAGCCTTGAATATTCATTTCCCAGGCCCTGTCCACTTGAAGCCACGTCTCAGTTATCCCCACAATATCGTATCTGCCAATTTCCAAAACAGACTCAAGCTCATCCATCTTATTTCTAATGCTTCGTGCATTCATGTATAGTATTTTAAATTTGTTACTACCCCAGTGATCCAAGAATTTAAATCCTTGCTTCCTGCACCAGTTCCCCAGCCACACGTTCAAGTCCATTATCTCCCTGTTTCTGGCCTTGCCAGCCCGAGGAACTGGAAGCAAACCGGAGATAACCACCTTGGATGTCCTGCTTTTCAGCCTTCTTCCTAGTTCTCCGAAGTCCTGCTGTAGTATGTTCCTAGCAATTATAGAGTCACAGAGTCCTGCAGCATGGAGACAGGCCCCTTCACCCAAACTGGTCCATGCCGATCAAAATGTCCATCAACGCTAACCTCATTTCCCTACAGTTGACCCATATCCTTCTAAACCTTTCCTATTCATGTATCTATCCAAATGCCTTTTAAATGTAGTTAATGTACCCGCCTCAATCACTCCTGCTGGCACCTTATTCCATATGCGTACCACATCTAGATAAATGGTGACCTGGGGCAGACCTTGCAAAACGTTCTCCATTGTCTGTTGAGAAACTGCACATGCTAACGATACCCTAAATGGTAGTCTTGTATATTGGTACAAACCTTTATGGGTATTAATTGCAGCATACTTCTGGGAATCCTCATCTAACTGCAATTGCAATTACGCACGGCTCATCTCTGTGAAAGACAGACCCCTGCCAGCTTTGCATAAATCCTCTATGCAAAGGATTGGGTATTTAAACCGACCCATCAGGCTTCACAATTGGTATGACCGGTGTTGCCCATTTTGCAAATTGTACTGGTTAGATGAATTCTTCGCTTTCCAGCCTCCTGATTTCAGCTTCTACTTTTGTCCATAAGGCAAATGGCATTTGGCAGGCCTTACAGAATCGTGGAATTACTTCTTGATCAACATGCAGGATGGCCTTTGATAGTCTCTAGACCTTCCTGAAAAGCTTCTGGATATTTAATTAGGACCTTACTCCTAGCCATTTTCTAATCGAAAAACGTTGAACCAATCGAAGTGAACCTTCCTCCACCAACTTTGCCTGATCAAGCTTGGGTGCAAGCCTTTAACTACAATCAGTGGTAACTGAACCAGCTGCTTCTCATACAAGACTGGGACCAAATTTGGACCTTTGATCTGTAAAGGTTCCCTGGTATAAGCTCCCAGTCTAGCCAAGGTCATGCGCAAACTTAAGGAGTCGAGAGTGAATTTTGTTAAAGACTGGTTCTGCGATCATTGAAACGGCTGTCCCAGTATCAACACCATTAGAACCAGGTGACCATTTAACCAGATGCTTACTTTGATTGGTTCTGATTTGGATGTTGCAAAGAAATTTAACTGCTAAAAGCCAAATGGAGATGAATTTTCCAGAGTATGCACTCGTCTGGACACCGGTCTATGAGTTCTCTTACTCCACTTAGATCTAGTGGGACTTTTCTGCTGTCTTAAGTCCTTACACTGGCAGCAACTAAAATAGTTTGCTGGTCTGGATCCTGAAGAAAATTTTAACTATTTGGCAGAGGCATGACTTTGTTTTGGGGTTTTGCTGTGGGTTGACCTAAAGTCCCTTTGGTCAGGATACATCCTGAGTAAGGCAATGCAATTGCCTTTATTCAAGTGGTGTTGCCCAAGCCCAGTCAAATTGGCGAAGGTGTCCATTTCCATTGCCATAAGACCATAAGACATAGGAGTGGAAGTAAGGCCATTCGGCCCATCGAGTCCACTCCGCCATTCAATCATGGCTGATGCGCATTTCAGCTCCACTTACCAGCGTTCTCCCCGTAGCCCTTAATTCCTCGAGACAAGAAACAATTTCCTAGCATCTACCTTTTCCAAGCCATGTATTATTTTGTATGTCTCTATTAAGTCTCCCCTTAATCTTCTAAACTCCAACGAATACAATCCCAGTATCCTCAGCCGTTCCTCATATGTTAGACCTGTCATTCCAGGGATCATCCGTGTGATCCCTGGAATGCCCTGCAACTCATACCCCACTTGTCATATTACCAATGATAAAATCAATTGTAGTGGGCTTGGAGTCCAGTTGGCTTCAGATATTAGGTGCTTTTACGTAGTTGCATCATTACTCATACAGTTGTCGCCACTGAAATAACTTGACAGAGGGCAGTATCCCATCACCAAGTCACCCTTTATTTACACATGGAGAGTCCTTGATGCTGATCCAGCTCCCTCAGTACCACCTCTCAGAATGAACAGAACTTCTGACAGTCCAGTTTACAGATTTTGTTTCTTTTCTTGTCCCCCCACCCCAGCACTCATGTTGTGTGTGCAGACGTAAGACCCAGTGAATGAAGTAGTGCATAAAACTCATGTTCCACAATCAGGAAGAAAGGAAACACCCGAGCGGCCTTTGAAAGCAGCGCCCTCCTCACCAAAGGGAGGTTCAAAAAGTGAAAGGAGAGGGCAGGGACTAAATCAAAATAAGCCGGAGGGAGAAATAAAACACTCCACTCCCCGTGGTGCTCACCTCTCCCTGAAAACCTTGAACGTGATGGTAGACACCGCATGCTCCCTCTCTAAGGACACCCAGGCCCGGATGTAACCAAAGAAGAGGGACAGGCAATTGCCCACAACGACCCCCTCCAGGGCCCGCTGCCTGGACCTGTTTATGGCCAGTTTGGCCAGGCTCAGGAGCAGACCACGAGGAGATCGTCTGACCTGCCCTCCCCTCTCCACGCCAGGTGCTCAAAGATCAGGAACGTGGGGCTGAAGTGCAACAAAACACAGAGAAGATTATTCAGAAAACTAAAAATGGAGTGCAAACACCCACACCCCATATATACATGGTCTACGGTCTCCACAGCATCACAGAACAAGCAGGTGGGCTGGGAGTCCATGAACCACCACAATCTGCAGTTGCAGAAGACCAGTGCATGCAACACCCTCTACCCCAGATCCCCAAGGGAAAGGGGGAGGACTCCCACATAGAGAACCCTCCACTGGGGATCCCCACCACCTGATGGCAAATGGGAACACCAGGATGTGTCCCGGCAATGGATGAGGGAAAAAAGACGATGTACAGCAGCAATCTTAGGGTCCACAGTTTTACATCCCTACAGGGGAGAAAACTAAAATTACGGAGGCGGCTCAGGTTGTGGGGCACAGGCTCCTGCAGGAGAAATAGGACCTTGGGACCAATGTGAAATTCTGTCTGGGTAGGGGCACGCACAGACGGGATTTCACCGCACACCTGAGCATCCTCCAACTGGTTCACGATGCTAGATCCAAGCACTGCCGTTTTAAGGCATCGAATGGCAGTGGCCATGAACCAGACATCTACCGCTGCCTTGCTTGCTATATCCTGTGGCAGCGTCCAACCCAGACCACCGCCACCCAGCATGTCCACGATCCTAGTTAACCTCACCGCCATGGCACTTCCCTCAGACAGCCACTCGAACTTGTGAGTACGGAGTTGCAGATTCCTGAGCAAAGGCTCTCTGATGACAGTCGCTACACGGAGGGTAGGCCCAACACAATTCAACCATGTTCCAGACAGTGATTAGGTCCTGGTAAAATACAGGCATCGTCCTGAGGGCAACCTCCAAACCATCACGATCAATAAACAGGAGCTGCGTGTTGTAGTTGAGATTATGCACCTGGCGGAAAAAATACATCACCAGCACGCACCACCAAGGGATGGCTCAACGGAAAGGTATCGCTGCAAGGTCACCACCTGCTGCACACCAAAAACAGACCCCCTCCTCAATTGGGAGATTCAGAACATGTGCCATAACCCAGTGCATCTTTTTATCCCAGAAGAAGTGAACCAATGTCCTCTCAATGTGAGCAACAAACCCAGGAGAAGGGACCAAAGGGACCAAGCAGTAACACAGCATGACAGCCACCAGCTGTTTTATGACCAGCATTCAACCCCTGTAAGACAGCACTCGGAGCGGTCCTGTCCAGCGGCTTAGGTGAGCCAAGACTTTGGCCTCCAGTTCCTGCCACTTGGCAGGCTAGGATTCCTCAGCCGGGCTGAGGCAGACCCCCAGAAAGAGAACAATAGACAATAGGCAATAGGTGCAGGAGTAGGCCATTCTGCCCTTCGAGCCAGCACCACCATTCATTATGATCATGGCTGATCATCCTCAATCAGTATCCTGTTCCTGCCTTATCCCCATAACCCTTGATTCCACTGTCCTCAAGAGCTCTATCTAACTCTTTCTTGAAAGTATCCAGAGACTTGGCCTCCACAGCCTTCTGGGGCAAAGCATTCCATACACCCACCACTCTCTGGGTGAAGAAGTTTCTCCTCAACTCTGTTCTAAGTGGCCTACCCCTTATTTTTAAACCGTGTCCTCTGGTTCGGGACTCACCCATCAGCGGAAACATGCTCCCTGCCTCCACAGTGTCCAATCCTTTAATAGTCTTATACATCTCATTCAGATCCCCTCTCAGCCTTCTAAACTCAAGCGTATACAAGCCCAGTCGCTCCAATCTTTTAGTGTAAGATAGTCCTGCCATTCTGGGAATGGCCAGCATGCTATTAACTTTCTTCAATGCCTGCTGTACCTGCATGCTTGCTTTCATTGACTGATGGAGAAAGTGAGGACTGCAGATGCTGGAGATCAGAGCTGAAAATGTGTTGCTGGAAAAGCGCAGCAGGTCAGGTAGCATCCAAGGAGCAGGAGAATCGACGTTTCGGGCATGAGCCTGGCTCACGCCCGAGACATTGATTCTCCTGCTCCTTGGATGCTGCCTGACCTGCAGCGCTTTTCCAGCAACACATTTTCAGCTTCATTGACTGATGGACAAGAACACAGAGATCTTGTTGTACTGCCCCTTTACCTAACTTGACACCATTTAGGTAATAATCTGCCTTCCTGCTCTTGCCACCAAAGTGGATAAACACACATTTATCCACATTAAACTGCATCTGCCATGCATCCGTCCACTCACCTAGCCTGTCCAGGTCACCCTGTATTCTCCTAACATCCTCCTCACATTTCACCCTGCCACCCAGCTTTGTGTCATCAGCAAATTTGCTAATAGTACTTTTAATACCTTCATCTATATCATTAATGTACATTGTAAAAAGCTGCGGTCCCAGCACTGATCCCTGCGGCACACCACTGGTCACTACCTGCCAATCCGAAAGGGAGCCGTTTATCAGTACTCTTTGTATCCTGTCAGCCAACCAATTTTCAATCCATGTCAGTATTTTGCCCCTAACACTTTGTGCCCTAATTTTGCTCACTAACCTCCTATGTGAGACTTTATCAAAAGCTTTCTGAACTTCCAGGTATACTACATCCACTGGATCTCCCTTGTCCATCTTCAGAGTTACATCTTCAAAAAATTTCAGAAGATTAGTCAAGCATGATTTCCCCTTCATAAATCCATGCTGACTCTGACCTATCCTGTTACTGCTATCCAGATGTGTCGTAGTTTCGTCCTTTATAATTGACTCCAGCATTTTTCCCACCACTCAGGTCAGACTAACTGGTCTATAATTCTCTGTTTTCTCTCTCCCTCCTTTCTTAAAAAGTGGGATAACATTAGCCACCCTCCAATCCGCAGGAACTGATCCTGAATCTGTAGAACATTGGAAAATGATTGCCAATGCATCCACGACCTCCTTCAGTTCCCTGGGATGCAGACCATCAGGTCCCGGGGACTTATCAGCCTTCAGACCTAACAGCCTCTCCAACACCATTTCCTGCCTAAGATAAATTCCCTTCAGTTCAGGTCCTTCAGCCACTATTACATCTGGGAGATTAGATCTGTCTTCTGCCATTTCTTTGTTCCCCGTAATAAATTCACCCGTTTCTGTCTTCAAGGGCCCAATTTTAGTCTTAACGATTTTTTTTTCTTTTTGCATACCTAAAAAAGCCTTTACTATCCTCCTGTATATTTTTGGCAGTTTGCCTTCGTACCTTATTTTTTCTTAGCGTATTTCCTTTTTAGTTATCCTCTGTTGTTCTTTAAAGCTTCCCAGTCCTCCGATTTCCCACTCATCTTTGCTATGAAGTCTCTCTCTCACTGCAACTCCCAGGTCATTTCCTCAGCCCTGAAGCTCTTACTCTATGCTACTCTCTCCCCACCCCCACCCTCCTCTAGCTTATCTCTCCATGCTTCAGGCTCTCTGCCTTTATTCCTGATGAAGGGCTTTTGCCCGAAACGTCGATTTTGCCTGTCCTCGGATGCTGCCTGAATTGCTGTGCTCTTCCAGCACCACTAATCCAGAATTTGCTATGTTATACTTTTTCCTTTTTGTCTTTATATGGTCCTTAATTTCCCTCGTCAGCCACAGCCACCCCTGCCTCCCCTTCGGATCTTTCTTCCTTTTTGGAATGAACTGATCCTGCATCTTCTGCATTATACCCAGAAATACCTGCCATTGTTGTTCCACTGCCATCCCTGCTAGGGTATTGCACCATTGAACTTTTGCTAGCTCCTCCCTCATTGCTCCATTGTTCCCCTTATTCAACTGAAATATTGTCACTTCACGTTCTACCCTGTCCCTTTCAAACTGCAGATTAAAGCTTATTGTATTGTGATCACTACCTCCTAATAGCTTCTTTACTTTGAGGACCCAGCTGAACTCTCGTAACTCCTCTGGCAGAGATACCGGTCGGTACTCTGAAACATTTGACCCAGTTGATTCTGGTGGAAGATGCCACCGAGTACACCACCTAGCATGCACACATCCTCCCCAGGTCAACCGGGTCAGTGAAAGTGTGGAGCACATTGTCGGCATAAGCCTACAGGATAACCCCCGTGCCACACCAAACCAGCCCCTGACAATCTCCTCTGCAAGAGGCACAAGAAAGGCTCCACAGACAGGGAAAATGGCTGGCCGAACAGGGGGCAGCCTTGACATACTCCTCTCCCAAAGCAAAGGGACACCGTGAGGGACCTGTTAACTTTAACTAAACACTCTGTGGTGGTGTACAAAAGTCGAATCCGGGCGACAAACAGCATCTTGAACCCGAATGTCCGCAGTGTCATGTACAGATGCTCGTGATCAACCCTGTTGCATGTCTTTTCCTGATCGAGAGACAAGAAGGCGCTCAGCAGATCAGCCTGTCAACAGAAATGGATCAGGTCCCGGACCAGTTGGACTCTGTTGTGTATCCTCCAACCCAGGACTGTGTTGGATTGGTCTGGGTGAATCATGTGGGCCTCCGTGGAAACCAGGCGAGAAGCCAACAGCCTGGTGAAAATTTTATAATCCATGCCAAGGAGGGAGGCTGGATGTCAGTTCTTAAGAGAATGAAGATCCCCTTTCTTCAGCAGCAGTACGATCACCGCCCTGCACCAAGAAAGGGGCAGCTCTCCGGTATTAAGACACTCCACCAGGACCTGTGCATAGTCGCTCCCCATGATGTCCCAGAACACCCTGAAGAACTCCACAGTCAGCCCATCCAGCCCCAGGGACTTGTTCTTCGACAGCCGGTCCAGGGCGCCAGTTAGCTCCTCAAAGGTGACAGGTTCGTCGAGCCTTCCGGAATCCTCCAGGCTGAGCTGCGACAGAAATCTGCAAGCATCCTCGCTGGACAGATCCGGAGAGAACAGAGTCCTATAATGGGAGTGAATTTGGACCCTGATATCCTCCGGATCAGATATGAGGGACCCGTTGTTAGCAAGCAGCACAAGAAGCTTCTGACAGGTACTGCTCCTCTTTTCCAGTGAGTAGAAAAAGGAGGAGCTACAGTCCAGGTCCTGTAGGAGCTGGATCCGCAACCGCACGTACGCGCCCCAGGACCTGACAAGCTGCAGGTTTCGAAGCATGGCCTTCTTCTCTTCGTACACCCCTGGAAGGGCCGGGTCCACATCGGGCTGACCGAGACATGACTCCGGGTCAAACACCTCCTTCTCCAACTCCTCAATTCTGGATTTCCCCATCTTCGTTTACCCCTTCACGTACTCCTGCCAGAAAATGCGGACGTGAGCCTTGTCCACATCCCACCTTTACCCTCAGGGAGGGGAAGTCTCCCTGCTTTCTTCTTCAGCTAGCCCAGAACGGATGAAATGAGTCCCGGAATTGCTCATCCTCCAGCGGCAGGTTATTAAAGTGCCACTATGTGGACCTGAGACAGGTGCGGAATGGAAGCAGTTCCACCCTCATCAGGTGATGGTCTGTGCGCGAAACGTACAGGTGATCGATTCTGGATGCTCCAATCCCAGGCCTCACGAACGTGAAGACAATGGAGTCAGGGTGAAGATTCTGCCAGACATCCACAGGTCGAAGGACTTGACAAGACCCTAACCTCCTCCCTGACGCCAAACCAAACTGGGCACCACTATGATCCCTGTCCTTGGGAGAGATTTGAACTTCACCCTCGAGGACAACGCACTGGCCTTCATCGATGCAGGTGAGATGAGTGGACACTTCTTCATAAAAGCGTGTTTGCCTCAGTCCGACTGTGGGAGCGTAGGCGTTCACAAAGTGAAGCATTGCGTCCCCAGCTGCAACATCAGGTGAAGCAAATAGCCTGGCACAGGCTCCCTGACCCCCAAGATCTCCGGCTGAAAATGCAGGGCCAAAAAGATAGTGGCCCCGCCAGATCTGCGGATAAAGTGATTCATGTAGAACTTGCTTTGCCACTCCAGAAGCCAAGTGGCTTCGTCTCCTGGGGTAGTGTGGGTTTCCTGCAGGAAGCACACCACATACGTCCTATCCCGAAGAACCAAGTAGTTCTGGAATCTGCGCTGTGACTCCCTGCTGTCGTTGATGTTGAGGCTGGCTATGATAGTCTTCATATCAGTATTACTGTGCAACACCACCAATACAATTGAAACTATATACATTGACTGGGAGCTTCTGATCCGCTTTTGCACGTTAGTGTTCAATCCGGGTGCTTGGCGAGTAGCCTGGGCTGACCAGTATACTTGCTCAAAAGAGCTCCAGCGGTTGAGCGCCAACAAGGCTCTATTTCGGCGACTGCAAGTTTCCTTTACAAATTCCTGAAGTGCCCTGAGGGGAGACTGGTGGGAGACACCTGGGAGTCAAAACCTTCGCTGGATTCAGACTCCACATTGTCCCCAGTGCCCACCACCAAGCCTGAACCCGAAGCCTCCCACCCGCCAGATTCTCTTGAAAAATGATTGGCTGGGGAAGGCAGGGGGCATTGCAAAAGCCAGACATGTCACCTTCTGCCATGCCCTTGGGTTGTCAGGGTAGGGGCCCAGCAGCTGCAAGATTGGGGAACCTGCTGCTGCTGCCCCACATGTCAGAGCCAGGAGCTGAGTGAGTAGGGCAAGGTTTGAGCTCAGGGACCCCAGGGTCAGGTGTTATGGGGTGGGGCTCAGGTGCAGTTGCCCCAGCGGTCGATACATTAGGCCTGGGTTTGGGGGCACAGGTAACCTGGGGGTTGCCGCATCAGGGCAAGGTACAGGCATGGAATCTGGGGGGGGGTGCACCGGGACAACACAGGCCTGCCCACAGGGGCAGTTTTGCACCGGGGTGGGGCAAGGTGAGGAGCAGATTTCAGTTGGGGGAGGGGGGGGGGGGCAGGAAGTTTGGTTTGGGTTCCATCCATTGAAGGGGGGTGGGCTGAGCTCTATATGGCAGTCTTCTTCTGCACCTTCTGTCCAGCCGGATGCTCAATTCCTTCTCTGCCAGAGGCCAAGGCATTTGCAGTCCCTGGCTTAGACATCACCGACAGGCCTTTGATTTTGACGTGGGGGAAGGGAAGGGGGAGTGGTTGCAGCAGCACCACATATAAATGCCGCTGTGGGCTGAGCAGCCTTCTGTTTGGAGCAGTTCTTTCTAAAGTGCCCCATCTCACAGCACAAGTGGCACTGCATGATGTCCGTCATCCAGAAGACATGGTAGGATACGCCCTCGTGGAGGAGGGTAAAGGAGTCCTCAGTAACTTCCTCCCAGGCCAGGCAAATGAACACCTGATGCCGGAAGGAGTACATTTGTTTTAGGTGAGGTCCTTAAGATTGAACAGCAGCGGTTGAACACCTGACCGGATCTCTCCCAGTGTTTGGAGATGGGGGAGAAGGAGCTCACTGGCAATAAAGGGCGGAAGACTGAAAATCTTGACCCTCTGGGCTGTGACCTCCAAAGGGTTGACAGGTAGGAAAGTCCCATCCATAGTGAGCCCCTTCTGCACAGCCGGGTGAACCACCTGCTCAGTCTTAAGGAAGAATATGGACTTCCCGTACATGCGGGCCACAGTGATGATGAACAGTGGGCCAAACCCATTAGCCATGGCCTTACTTTAGGCCTTGATGGTCATGCTGGGGTGAGGATAGGCCTTTACCCCCAGATGTTTGGTCAGGTGCCTGAAGGGGAATGTATTTACAGCCAGGGGTGGAGCAGCTGAGCCTAGGGCAGCGGCTACGCCAACATAAGTGCAGCTGGGGCCTGCAATTTTAGGGCTTGCCATGGTCTTCTGGACTGCCACAGATAATCTTCTCCTACATGAGCTTCATGCAGTGGCAGTGGCCCTGGTACTGGAAGGCCCTGGCAGCAGCAGTCCCAGATATTGGTGGGGTCCAGGCAGTAGTAGTGGAAGCAGGCCCCAGGCATCAGCAACAGTCTTCAGGTGCATTGGGGGCCAGGTAGCAGCAGTGACAGTCCCAAAGAGTTAATGGAGCCCAGGCAGCAGCAGTGGAAGCAAGTCCCAGGTACCAGCAACAGTCTTCAGGTGTAGGCGGGGCCAGGGTGCAGCAGTGGAAGCAAGCCAGAAATTGGAGAGGCCCAGGCTGCAGCAGCAGTCCTGGATATCAGTAAGGCCCAGGCAGTAACAGTGGGAGCAGGCCCACATTTGTCACAGCTCAAATAAAGGAAAATGAAAATCACACAAAAACAAAACAGAAAACAGAAGGCAAATGTTTTCCCTAGACAAGGGAAACTCTCCTCTTCTTCAATAGACAATAGGTGCAGGAGTAGGCCATTCAGCCCTTCGAGCCTGCACCGCCATTCAATATCATCATGGCTGATCATTCCTAATCAGTATCCTGTTCCTGCCTTATCTCCATAACCCTTGATTCCACTATCTTTGAGAGCTCTATCCAACTCCTTCTTAAATGAATCTAGAGACTGGGCCTCCACTGCCCCCTGTGGCAGAGCATTCCACACAGCCACCACTCTTTGGGTGAAGACGTTTCTCCTTATCTCTGTCCCAAATAGTCTACCCCGTATTTTTAAGCTGTGTCCTCTGGTTCGGCACTCACCCATCAGTGGAAATATGTTTCCTACTGCCAGAGTGTCCAATTCTTTCATAATCTTATACGTCTCAATCAGATCCCCTCTCAGTCTTCTAAACTCAAGGGTATACAAGCCCAGTCGCTCCAGTCTTTCAGTGTAAGGTAATCCCGCCATTCCAGGAATTGA
>NC_057729.1:56091080-56128272 GCF_004010195.1 Chiloscyllium plagiosum
TTTCCTGCTTTCTCTCTTCCACCTTTCTTAAAAAGTGGTATAACATTTGCCACCCTCCAATCCTCAGGAACCGACCCTGAATCTATTGAACTCTGGAAAATAATCATCAACGCATCCACGATTTCCCGAGCCACCTTCTTCAGTACCCTGGGATGCAGACCATCAGGCCCCGGAGACTTCATCAACCTTCAGACCTAACAGTGTCTCCAACACCAATTCCTGGCAAATATAAATTCCCTTCAGTTCAGGTCCTTCAGCCACTGTTACCTCAGGGAGATTGCTTGTGTCTTCCCCAGTGAACACAGATCTGAAGTACCCATTTAATTCCTCTGCCATTTCTTTGTTCCTAGTAATATATTCCCCTGTTTCTTTCTTCAAGGGCCCAATTTTTGTCCTAACCATTTTTTTTGCCTTGCACATACCTAAAAAAGCTTTTACTATCCTCCTTAATATTCTTGGCCAGTTTACCTTCTCACAGTGCACTAGATGTGGGCGCCAGCTCAGAGACAGTCCCCTGACTCAAAGGGAGAGTCCTTGACACTGATCCAGCCTCCTCAGAGCCAGCTCTCAGAGCGAACAGACACTCATGTTTCTTTTTTTTAATCTTTTTTTCATTAAACCCCCACACTAACACCTAACTGTGGTAGTGCTTATTTTACCCCAGCACCCATGGTGTGTGTGTAGGTGTGAGACACAGTGAGAGAACTCCTGTTTTTTTTCTTTCTTTTTTTGTGCACAAATCTTTATTCAATTTCCACCACCAGGAAGAACCTCCTGTTTATCTTTTTTTGTGTGCAGGTGTGAGACAGTGAGAGAACTCCAGTTTCTTTTTTTTTTGGACACTCCCCTTTTTATTTTTTTTATTTTTTTTTCGCCTAAGTGCGGTAGAACTCCTGTTTCTATCTGTAAGACAAAGCTCCCCGATTGGACCAGGTTGAGCCCAAAACAAGGAACTCATTCTATGAGATCCACCTGGTTGATCTCATTACAATCATTACATAATATTTTCTAACTGATTTAAAATAAAACCTAGGAAGTGAATGTACTATGCACATAGATCATTAAAATATCATTAACAGGTACCGAAAATAGAAAAAGACAAATGGAATGCTGGTCTTTATATCCAGAGTATGTGGGGATAGAAATGATGCAACAAACACAGAGAATGCTGGATAAACTCAGCAAGTGTGACAGCATTTGTAGAGAGAGAAAGAGAGTTAATATTTTGAGTCTGATATGACTTCTTCAAAACTTGACAACTTGGATATAGCAGATGGGCAAGTAGAATATCTGGAGGTTCTGCAGGACAGGGTAGTGCCGCTGCAGGACTTCTTTTTTCCCCAGCACAAGCAGTGGAGGTCATGACATCAAATCATACCAGCTTGTTCAAGGTTGCCAACCTGGCTCAGTAGAGACTCAGCCTTCTGGAGCAATGCCCAGCAGATCAATATTATTCTTCATTCTGCTAACATAAGTCCACAATGTTATTTCCAATTCTTTACACTCACTCTACCTCTACTACTGTAATCACACCTACCAAGACAGCATCATTCTGCCTACACTTCCTTCACTCACTCTTACCCACTCCAACCCCTGACACTATTAACTCATTCACTGCCAGTTCACTAATTTGGGAAACCTCTTCACATGCACCATTAACTATACCACCCACTGTAATTATTGCTTGTCTCTAATTCCAGGAGGAAAATAGACAACAGTCAGAGAGAGTCAAGACAAGTGGTACGATGCTGGTCATTTGGCTCCACAAATGTTATGAGGAGGGTCCTGACCAACTTGAATAGGGCCTGGAATGATATCAAAGGATCCTGGGAACCCCTTAGTGAAGGCTGCTGACAACTATAACAAGCTTCCTGGGTTTGTGCCTGCACTACACCACAAGGCAAGAAAGCAGCAATGTCAGCATGGTATCTCTAACGAAGTTGGGGGGGAGTACAAAAAGATTAGAAAAGGCAATGCAAGATAGGGAAGCTGGGAGCATCCATGTCAGGTCAAAGTGAGTGATCACGATGACAAGTGAAGAGCCTAGAGATATAGCCTGGTCCAGCCCACGAGCAAGCTGCATGTGCCTGAGGGCAGTGTCCTTGCTACAGTATTACAATGATTGTTGTCAGCACAGCCCATGATACAATACTGCAATACAGAAACACAATAGCAACATGTAAGTTAATCGGAATTAGAAACATAGAATATAGAAGTGGGAGTAGGCCATTTGACCCTTCAAGCCTGGTCTGCTATTCAATATGATCATGGCTGATTATCCAACTCAGTCCATTGTTCCTACTTTCTCCCCATATCCTTTGATCCTGTTAGTTCTAAGAAGTGTACGTACATTTTGAAAGCTTTCAACGTTTTGGCCTCAACAGTGTCCTGTGCAGAGTTCACTACTCCACAGGCTCATCACTCTCTCGGTGAAGAAATTCCTTCTCACTTTCTTTTAAAAGGCCTACTCCTTATCCTCAAATAGGCCATGAGAGTTCTTAGAAACTGTCACATGTTTGAATTCAATGTCTAGGACATAGGGTACATTTGGCTGGTTCCCATAGAATGTAAGCCAAGATGTTCAATATCCAACATGGTGATCGTTTGGAGCACACGGTGAGCTAAATACACCATGTACTTCCTCTGTTTCTTTCATGAGTTTCCCTAATGTTTAATGGGTTTGGTAAGATTCTGAACATACCTGAAGCATGTTATGGCATTAACAAGACATCTAACAATCAATAATGATTAGCATCTTGCTCTGCTTAGGAGGAATCTTGTCACGTTGCTTGTGAAAAGTAAAACAGATGGAGCAAAATGATCTCAAAGTTGAGATAGGCACCCTCACAGTTATCAGATATGATGCTGCCACCTATCTCACCCATGGCCACATCACTTAGCGTGGGCGGCACGGTGGTACAGTGGTTAGCACTGCTGCCTCACAGCATCAGAGACCTGAGTTCAATTCCCGCCTCAGGCAACTGTCTGTGTGGAGTTTGCACATTCTCCCAGTGTCTGCGTGGGTTTCCTCCAGGTGCTCCGGTTTCCTCCCACAGTCCAAAAATGCGCAGGTTAGGTGAATTGGCCATGCTAAATTGCCTGTAGTGTTAGGTGAAGGGGTAAATATAGGGGAATGGTCTGGGTGGGTTGCTCTTCGGAGGGTCGGGGTGGACTTGTTGGGCCGAAGAGCCTGTTTCCACACTGTAAGTAATCTAATCTAACTTAAATCCCTACAAGACTCTACGCTACAAATGATTCCTACTAATGACTGTGATACACAAGTAATGTCGTGCAGGCTGTGAAGATGCACCTTAGTTGTCAAAATCGCAATCACCTTCCAAAGGCCCACAAGCCCACTTCATATCATGGACCATAAAATGTCCACGCATTACCCTGGATGTAATGCTGTCCTTCTTGATTACTATGAGAGTTGAAGATGTGGATTGGAGGTTCTCACTATTGCTGCCAAATGTACGATCTCCTACTGTATATCCACAAAAAAGGCTGAGAAGCATACATCTAAATCTGGGCAATGATGTGCAATGTCCATGCAGACATCTCCTTGATGGGAGTCTCCATGTCCCAATATTCTGAGGATGCCGTCCAAATGTTATTTCTGCATGTTGCAACTGCTGAGTAATCAGATGCTGAGGAGCTGCTTTGTTTTTCATATTGCCACACATAAGATCATTGGAACTATTCCCAGTAGACCCAGGTACAGAAGATGTGGTTGCCTCTGTTGTTGTTGCACAAATGAATGAGAAACACATTAGCTCCTGTAGATGTGGAGCTGCCTCCTACTGCAGAGTTTCCAGCCAAATGTGCCCTCATGATGTAGTAAAGATGCAAATGAGCCACGGTTGCTCACCTTCCTTGGAATAACATGCAGATGAGAGATGGGCAGTGGTGCCATATTGTGTTTATAGGTCAGAAGATCATGTCATTATATTGAGCATACCTGTAATACAACACAGTCATCCAAAGGGTCAAGTCTCCTTTATAGTTTCCAAGCAGGTCACATCTGGGGTTTCACACTGAAACCGTGCAGAGGATGCTTGGATTCTTGGAATCTCTGCCCTGGACAACTAACCAGTGTGACAGATGATAAAGATTGATGAGAGCTAAGCATTGTGTCAAGGAAAAACACAAGGATGCTCCTCAGATGGAACAGCACCTTCAGCATTCTATAGTGCAGAAGCATCGGCCAAAACAACACAGGTAGGATTTCCTTACCAACTTTGTTCAACGGAACTGAGTTGCATGAAATCATCTTTCAATGACTCATTGTAAATGTTTTGATGCTGCCCTGTATAATCCCAAATACAAGTGCAGTTTAATGCTTTGATGTTTCTGTGCAGTTCACCTTCTTAATAACAGTTAAGGTTACACAGGATGGAAGCCAATACAATGTCCAATGCTCCTTTATTCAAACATGATAAAGTTTCTTGTCATATCAGCACTATGGAATGGATAGTTATCATTCATAGCTAGAACATCATGAGTGCTACCTTAATTATTTCTGTTGCAACTAAGATGACAGTTGCTCACAGATGATGAAAAGTGAGTGTATATTTACTAATCGGATGATGCATCTACATTAAAGATTCACCTGTGTTATCTCTGTACCCTCATAATGTTTTGATTTTCCTTTCCCTTCTATAATGTTTAGGTACAGTGTGAGAATCTGCAAGTGGTGTGAGCTTGACTTATAATGCAGCCTGTTGGCCTTGGAATTTTGGGCCAGTGATCCTGCAGGCAGTTGTAACTAGACTGAGGCAAGAACCGACAGGCATCCTAAACATTGTGCTTTGATGTTGGCAGTGATATTACAATTGCTACAAATGCATGTTCAATTGGTGAGCCACCTCTACTTGCGGTGACAGCAAACACAGCCTACACTAATAAATAAATTTACCTCATATTTGCTTATCTTGCAGTAAAGCACATTTGAGAATTATTACTGTACCTTCAATAGCCAGGTCACAAATTCACAATACATTTTTAATACATTGAGAAACATAATTAGAGGAAAATGGCCTAGTTTGCATGAGTGAAGACAGTAATAGAGGTAGGATAATTCAAGTAACAGGTGAGATGAGATAAAACAAGTAACAATTAGGTCTAGATTTAAAAAGTCTGAAGGTTATTGAGGGGGATAACTAGTTCTAAAGTTTGATAAAGTGCAAAGTATTGGGGGTAGTGCACTGACATGGATAGAGAACTGGCTGGCAGATAGAAACAAACAATAGGAATAAATAGGTTATTTTTTGAGTAGCAGGAGTAACTGCCGGGATCAGTGCTTGGACTCCAGCTATTCACAATCTATATTAATGATGAGAGAACTAAATGTCGTATCTCAAACTTTGCAGACAATGCAAAGCTGCGTGAGAGAGCGAACTGTCACGAGGATGCAAAGATGCTTCAGTGTGATAAGAACAGGTTGAGTGAGTGTGCAAATGCATGGCAGATGAATACAATATGTATAAATGTGAAGTTATTCGCTTTGGTAGCAAAAACAGGAAGCTGGATTATTTAAATAGTAAGAGATTTGGAAAGGGGGAGGTGCAATTTTTCAGCCGTCTCTTTACCTGCGAACATCTGCCCCCAATCAGCTTTTGCAAGTTCTTGCCTAATACCTAATACCTTTCTCCAAATTAGAACTTTAACTTTTAGAACTGGTCTATCCTTTTCCATCACTATTTTAAATCTAATAGAATTATGGTCGCTGGCCCCAAAGTGCTCCCCACTGACACCTCAGTCACCTGCCCTGCCTTATTTCCCAGGAGTAGGTCAAATTTTGCATCTTCTCTAGGAGCTACATCCACATACTGAATCAGAAACTTTTCTTGTGCACACTTAACAAATTCCTCTCCACCTAAACCTTTAACACTATGGCAGTCCCAGTCTATGTTTGGAAAGTTAAAATCCCCTACCATAACCACCCTATTATTCTTACAGATAGCTGAGATCTCCTCACAAGTTTGTTTCTCAATTTCCCTCTGACTGTTAGGGGGTCTAAAATACAATCCCAATAAGGTGATCATCCTTTTCTTATTTCTCAGTTCCACCCAAATAACTTTCCTGGATGTATTTCCAGGAATATCCTCTCTCAGCACATCTGTAATGCTATCCCTTATCAAAAACGTCACTCCCTCTCCTCTCTTGCCTCCCTTTCTATCCTTCCTGTAGCATTTGTATCCTGGAACATTAAACTGCCACTCCTGCTCATCCCTGAGCCATTTTTCTGTAATTGCTAAGATATCCCAGTCCCATGTTACTAACCATGCCCTGAGTTAATCCGCCTTCCCTGTTAGGCCCCTTGCATTGAAATAAATGCAGTTTAATTATTAGTCCTACCTTGTCCCTGCCTGCCCTGACTGTTTGACTCTCTTCTGTTCTCAACTGTACCAGTCTCAGATTTATCTCTTTGCTCACTTTCACAAGGCCCTCCTATTTCCTTTACAAGTCCCACCTAGTCACTTAATCAATCAACGGCTAATTACTTGTTCTATTAAGAGACTCCCCTATTCTCTTCAAATAAAATTTAAGAAAACAATACAACAACCACAGAAGAGGAAATGTTGGAGATCCAAGAAAACATAAAAGGTAAATAAATATCTAGGACTTGATCAAGTATATCCCAGGGCATGTGTGAGAAGTTAGGGAGGAAATTGCGGGACCCCTAGCAGAAATATTTGTATCGTCTATAAACATGGGTGAAGTATTGGATGACTGGAGGGTGGCTAATGTTGTCCCATTGCTTAAGAAGGATGTAAGGAGAAGTCTGGAAATATTATTAAACTGGACAGAGTTCAGAAAAAAATTACCAAATGTTGCTGGGAATGAAGGATTTAAGATATAAAAGTAGACTAGAAAGGCAAGGATTTTCTTCACAGGAGCACAGGAAGTTAAGGGGTGACCTTAGTGAAGTTTATAAAATCATGGCAGGCATAAGGTGAATGACAAGGTCTTTTCCATAGGGTGGTGAAGTTCAAAACAAAGGGGCATATTTTTAAGGTGAGAGGTGCAAGATTTAAAAAGTACGAGGGGAAACATTTTTGCACAGGGAGTGGTTTGTGTGTAGAATGAACTGCAGAGAAAGTGGAAGATGCAGGTACTGTAACAACCGTTTAAAAGACATTTGGATAAGTTGATGAATAGGAAAGGTTTGGAGGGACATGGGCTTACTGCAGGCAGATGGGACTAGTTTGGTTTGGGGACATTGTCAGCATGGACTGGTTGGGCCAAAGGGTCTGTTTCCCTGTTGACTCTATGACTAATTAGTGACTTCACAGCAAAAGATTCACTGGGAAACAGTGATCACACTGAATATTACATGAAATTTGAAAGTAACATATTACAATGTCTAACAGGAAACTTAAATAAAAGCAAAACCAATTAAATAAATCTCAAGGGAGAAGTGGCCTTCCATACTATATTAATCGACCAGATAGACAAGAAACACCATTTAAAGAAAAAATTCCATACGTTCAAAAATACGTTGCATTGAAAAATGGTAAGACCCATCTGAGGCTCACTCAGAAAAGTTAAAGATAGTACTGTAATAGAAAAAACAGATGCTTACGACAGTGGGAAGAACAGCATCAAGTGTGATTTTTGGATGTGTTTTAGAAACCAGCAAAGGACTCCAAAAAATTGGTAAAAGCAAAAAAAAAGTTCAATTACAGAGTAAGCATACAAATACGTTGTAAAAACTTTAATATAGTAGCTAAAGTAAATATAGGACCTTTAGTAACAGAAACGGGAGATTAGATTAGATTACATTACAGCGTGGAAACAGGCCCTTCGGCCCAATAAGTCCACACCAACCCGCCGAAGCGTAACCCACCCATACCTCTACATTTACCCCTTACCTAACACTACGGGCAATTTAGCATGGCCAATTCACCTGACCTGCACATCTTTGGACTGTGGGAGGAAACCGGAGCACCCGGAGGAAACCCACGCAGACACGGGGAGAACGTGCAAACTCCACACAGTCAGTCGCCTGAGGCGGGAAATGAACCCGGGTCTCTGGCACTGTGAGGCAGCAGTACTAACCACTGTGCCACCGTGCCAAGATATTTCATTGGGAAGGAGGAAATGCCAAAAAAATTTACAAATATTTTGAATCAGTCTTCACAATAGGACGATAAAGTTGCACCATTAAAATACCGAGCAAGTGACAAACTTAGTAGAATGTTTTTTGAAGATGTAACTAGGTGGGTAGAGAAAGAGAAAGCACGAGGTATAAAAATTTGTGAATTTCCAAACGGCATTTGATAAGGTGTGATACAAAAAGTTAATACTCAAGATAAAGATTCATGGAGTTGGGGTATGAATTAGCATGGATCAAGGATTGGTTAATGAACAGGAGGCTAAGAGTACAATAGGTGGATGGAGGTGGGGATAAAGGTGATAGGTCGGAGATGAGAGCCTCACTGAAACTCCAACATCTGCAGTCCTCACTTTTGCCTAGTTGATTTTAACCTTACTGCGAATCCTCTTGCAAGGATGCCTACCTTGAAGAAGTACTCCTCCTCTCTCTACAAAGATTTCAGTGAGTCTCTCCTCTCCAACCAATCACCTTCATCCCCACCTCCATCCACCTATTGTACTCTTAGCTACCTTCTCCGCTGCCCCACCCCCCTCCCATTTATCTCTCCACCCCAGAAGCTCCCTGCCTCATTCTTGAAGGGCTTTTGCCCGAAATGTCGATTTTCCTGCTCCTCAGATGCTGCCCAACCTACTGTGCTTTTCCAGCACCACTCTAATCTTGACTCTGATCTCCAGCATCTGCAATCCCCACTTTCGACTTTAGGAGACATAAGATGAGTAAAGAATTGGATGCACCTATGGGGAATGTGGAACAACTAAAGTAAATGGAAACAATAAGTGTAGGGATGACCTTCCACCATCCAAAGGTTCTCTTGCATTTGAGAGAACATTCCATATGGCAGCATTTTGGGTCAGGTTAGGGGCATCTGCCAATGAGCACTAGGTAATGTAGAACTTCAAAATAAGGGACAGAATAGGAGGTCACTGGGATCACTGGGTTCACTACAGGGAGGGAGAGGATGCAGAAGTGAGCAAAGTTGGGTATGTGGTAACAAAGAAAATGATCAGTGCTGCAGTGCTCGTGACCTTCACAGAAAATTGCAAGCAAGTGAATCAAATATGATAACTACACAAGACCGGAAAAGCTGACACTGGTCACATTTTGATCGGGAGTATTCTCCAAGAGACCTGTTGTTCTTCCTTCATGATTCCTCCTGCCCTCATCTGAAGACTATTGCTGACATTACAACAGTTCAAAACCAGTATCTAATTCCCCTGTGGGCTTTTAGCAGATGTCCACAGTTTGCTTGTTAAACTTAAATAAACCTCAAGGTCTAACTTAAATCAGTGTCAAGTCTAGGTGTTCCAACAGATTGTTCCCTGCATCTAATTTGCACTGGGGAGACCTTAATCCAATTTCCCATCTCTGCAAACTGCCACAACTTCAGTGTTAATCATTAGCATATTAAACCAACTATGACAAACAGAATTATTTTTATATTATTATGAAGATGATTACCTGTAGACTGTGCCAAAGATGCTGTGACCTTTTGGTGCACCGTGTCTCGTCATAATCTTGATTTCCTGTTCTATTTTGCTTCTATTCAATAAAACCAGAATGGAGATTAAAATTTTAATTGTTCCTATTTAAAACCTCCAATTGTCAAAAAACAGATATTTGTAGTGGAACAGTTATGTTGCTGGATTAATCATCTCAAGGCCTAGCCAATAGCCATAATGCCAGAGATCATGAATTCAGTCATGAATTTTATGTCATATCATAGTTAATCTTCTACTTTACACTATTTTGCTGTACAATTCCCATATCCCTTGATGTGTTTAATATTTGGAAATCCATCAATCTTGTCTTGAACATACTCAATGAATGAGCCTCCACAGCCTCTGGGACAGGGAACTCCAACGATTCACCATCAATTAACAAATTCTCAGATCTAAATGGCTCGCTCCTTCTTCCGAGACTGTAACCTCTGGTTCCAAACTTTCCAATAAGGAAAAAGTTTTTTATTCTTCCTATACGTCCTACCTCATTTATCTTGTAAGAATGCTGTATGTTTGAATGAGGTAAAAACAATGACTGCAGGTGCTGGAAACCAGATTCTGGATCAATGGTGCTGGAAGAGCACAGCAGTTCAGGCAGCATCCGAGGAGCTTCAGCAAAATTGACGTTTCGGGCAAAAGCCCTTCATCAGGAATGAGATCAACTCTCGTTTTATTGAACTTTCTGTTTCCCTGAAGCAATGTTGCTTGTGACTGAAGAGACTAATGCTGGAGTGACAGTTCCGATTGCAGAGGTCACATCTGTATGTGGTCAGTGATCTGCTAGAACTGCTGCACTCCTTCCTTCATGCATGCTTGTCTGCAGCAGCTCTCATCAGCTTGTTTTCCCCTGTTTTGAGGTTTTGGTTCAAGGTGCTTCTCCATCTCATGCAGTCAGCTGCAAGCCTTTCCCAGGACTCTTTAACGATATCAACTGCCTTCATATCCCTCATGAAGCCATCCTTGTGGCGCAGCTGGCAACACCCAGTGGGTCTCTTCCCGGATGCAAGCTCTCCATAGAGGATATCCTTTGGGATGCGGCCATCCTTCATGCGGTGGACATGGCCTAGCCAACGTAGTCTCCACTGCCTGAGCAGAGTGTACATGCTGCGAAGGCCAGCGCATGATAGGACCACTGTGTTGGACACTCTGTCTTGCCAGGGTATGCCCAGGATACGGGAGATACTCCTCAAATGGAAGGTGTTCAGTCTTCTCTCCTGTCTGGCATATGTAGTCCACGTTTCACTGCTGTACAGCAGTGTGCTTATAATGCAGGCGTTGTAGACTGACAATTTTGTTTTTCACTGTCAGTTTGGGATTTGTCTACACTCGAGTCATGAGATAAATGAGAGTTGAGGCTGTTTTCCCGATCCTATTGTTGATCTCTGTGTCCAAGGAGAGGTTATCAGTGATGGTACGTAAACTGATGGATAACACTGAGTTTGTACTCGTCGATGGTGATGACCGGCGGTGCCTCTGTGTCCTGTGACGCTTGTCTTCTTCAGAATGATATTCAGCCCAAAGTCCTTGCAAACTTGAGAGAGACCGTCTATCAGTAACTGGAGTTCCTGCTGGGTGTGTGTTGCAACTGCAGCATCATCAGCAAATAGCATGTCCCTGGTGAGTGCCGGATATACTTTTGGCTCTGAGATGGGCCAGGCTGAAGTGCCTGCTGTCTGATCTAGTGCGTAGGTAGATCCCCTCCATTGCAGTGCCAAAGATACGTTTCAGGAGCACAGCAAAAAAAAATCCCAAAGAGTGTGGGAGCGATGATGCAGCCTTGTTTGACACCGCTGTGGATGTCGAAGGGCTCAGAACTGTTGCCGTTGAACTGCACTGTCCCCATCATGTTACTGTGGAAGGATTCTATCATGCTCAGCAGTTTCGGTGGGCAGCTGATTTTCAGGAGAGCCTCGAAAAGGCCATTTCTGCTGACCAGGTTGAATGCCTTCATGAGGTCGATGAATGTGATATACAGGAGCATTTTCTGTTCTCTGCACTCCTCCTGCAGTTGGCGAGGGGAGAAGATAATGTCTACTGTTGACCTTTTAGCTCAGAAGCCGCACTGTGACTCTAGTTATACACCTTCTGCCAGTTTCTGCAGGCGAGTCAAAATGACCCGAGCAAAGGCTTTGCCAAGTGTTGAGGACAGAGATGTCTCTGTAGTTGTTGCAGTCGCTTCTCTTGCCCTTGTTCTTGTAGAGAGCAGTGATCTTGGCATTTCCAAAACATATTACATTTTATCTCCATATCCAAACCATTGATACGGTTTGTGAATAGTTAGGGCCCAAGCACTGATTCTTGCAAGGGTACTCCACTAGTCACCCCGAAAATGACTCATTTATTCCTACTCTCTGTTTTCTGTCCACAAGTATAATCTGTGCCACTATATACTCCCTAATCCCATGTATTCTAATTTTGTTTGTCAATCTCTTGCATGGAATCTTACTGAAAGTCTGAAAATGTAAACATATCACATCCATCATTTTCCCTTTTATCTATTTTGCTAGTTACATCGTGAAAATAACTTCAATAGCCTTGACAAACATGGTTTCCCTTTCATTAGTCTATCTTGATTCTACCCAATCCTACCATATTTTGGAAATGTCCTGTTATTGCACAGTTTATTATGGATTATTACACTTTCCTATGACAAATGTTAAGCCAACAAGTCTGTAGTTTACAGTTTTCTCTCTCCTCTTCCTTTCTTAAATGGAAGGGTTACATTTGCCACCTTCCAATCTGCTGGAACCATTCCAGAGTCTACAGGTTTTGACAATGACCATCAATGCATCTACTATTCCATTGCCACCTCTTTCAACATTCTGGGACGTGGATCATTACATGCAGGAGATTTATTTACTTTAAGTCCCATTAGTTTATCCAATACTTTGTTCATTCCTTGTATATACTAGTTTCTAGATTCTCCATTATTTATGCAAGCTTTTTCTCCACAAAGAACTTTTCTCCTTGAAGACAATCACAAAGTATTTGTTTAATTTCTTTGCCATTTCACTATTCTCCACTATAACTTCACCTGACTCTGGCTGTAAAGAACTCATATTTGATTTTGCTAATCTTTCCCTTTTTACATCCCAAAAAAGCTTTTAAAGCTTGTCTTTACATCTCTCACTAGCTTACACTCATATTCTACTTTTCCTTCCTTAATCATTTTCTTGGTCGACTTTCACAGAATTCTAAAATATTTTATATCCTCAGGCTTACCATTTTTGGCAAATTTTCAGACTTTTTTTGATATAGCACTATAATAAGACTATAAGATATGGGAGCATAATAAGGCTAATCAGTCCATCAAGTCTGTTCTATCATTCTATCATGGATCCTTGATTACTTTTGTTCACCACAGTTGAATCACTTTCCTTACTGGGTTTTTGTGCATTAAAAGGAATGCATTACTGTTGTAAGCTAAATACCAACTATTTCCTATCTACATTCACATCCCTTAACGTAGTTTCCTAATCCACAATAGTCAAGTTGTCCCTCGTAGCTTCTTTGTTTCCTTAGTTTGAATTTAAGACCCTACTTTTTGACTGACTGATATAACTTTCAAACTTAATGTAAAATGCTATCATATAATGGTCAGTCTTTCCTAATGGCTCACTTACAATGAAATTATTAATTAGTCCTTTATCATTACACAATACTAGATCTAAGATAGACCATTCCCTAGTTGGTTCCTCAATGTAATGTTCTAGAAAATCATTTTACATATAATCCAATAATGTTTCTCAACAACATTCACATTAATTAAATTTTATTGTCTATATGTAGATTGAAAACCTACTGTATTAACCTTTTCAAATGCATCTTTAACTTCCTGATTTATCCTATGATTTACATTACCATGACTGATTGGTAGCATATAACAATTCCTGCCATTTGTTGTTTCTTAAATTCACCCAAACTGATTCTACAATTGAACTTTCAAACAAAGGTCATCTCTGACTACGGTACAAATGCCTCATTTAATTAACAAAGCTACCCCAACACCTTTTCCCAGCTTCCTCTCCATCTTGAATGTTACATACCATTGGATAAATAGATCCAAGTTTTGGTTTCCTTGTGGTCATGTTTCTGTAATGGCTAGCAGGACACACATACAAATTTCTATTTGAGCTGGCAAATCATCTGTTCGCTTGCAATTGATAGAGTCAGAGATGCACAACACAGAATTGGAGTGGTGATTTAACTTTTTAAAAACATTCTTTTTTAAACTCTGCTGGCATACTCTCAAGTTCGCAATCATTGTCCCTTTCTGAAATACCCTAGTTATCATTACTTATATTGCTCATCATTACTTATATTGCTTATCATTACTTATATTGCTGATCATATTGATCAATAACCTTGCTACTTCCCTTCAATTTACTCAATCTTCCTCTACATCATACTTTCTCTTCTATATAAATATATATGCTTTCACAATTTTAACTAAGCAAAAATTAAGTATTGGCAATATATTTCCAAATCAGCTGTTCGAGGGAAATTTGAGAGATTAACATGAAGGTTTATAACTTGATTTAAGGTTTTTCTGGTCATCCAGTTGGCACCATCATAGAATCATACTGCATTGAACATAATTTAGCACATTTCTGCCATTTTCTCTCTAAGTTTAATGTCCAAATTTTGAAATGCTATACTTTCCTAAATCATTTTTATGAAGACTGGATAGATGTGGTTCTATTGTCAATATTTGAAGGATGCCAATAGTGATTATTCACCGATCTGAAAATATCCTTTTTATACCATCTCTTTTCTTCCTATCTTCCAACCAATCTCCCGTCCACACAAGTGATTGCCTGTTCTTCCATGCAAATCAAGTTTAGTTAGAAGTACCTTCAAGTATATGACACTCATTATCTCTCACCCAACAACTTAATGAATGTATCAAAAGACTGTTAGGTTAGATTGACATGAGTTGCTTTTTACAAGATTTAATCATGAAATGCCTTTACTGCTGACTCAGCTGTTTAGCCTTGGTTTGTTTTGTCCTCTCATTCTATGTTGCATGAAACATTTGCATTTTACTCACTTCTGCAACTTCATTTTGCTGACTGTCTCTTTCTTCTCCAGTGGAAAGGTGAACAACTAAAGAGTCCTCAAGAAGTTCCACTGGTATTAAATCAACATCTGATTTTTCCTGTTTAAAAATAACAAAATTATGACAATGACTATCATAACACAGTTCATTGTTCATGATCATTCATAATACAAAATCATTTCTTTCTTCCGCAGTTCTTACAATTTCGCCTCTTATAATCTTCTCATGGCATGCCTGTGAGCCCTCCACTGTATACACAAATTAGATTTCTGTAATGGTAGGCTAGAGACCATAGGATTACTATGCTGGGCTTTGCAGAAAATGCAATGTAGCATAGCTTTCCGTAGCTTGCTGTGTTTTAAAAAAAATAGCTATGTGGAAGATAAATTGGGGCTAACTTCTTGCAGTATGCTGATAAACTGTTATTTATGTCACTAATCTGTCAGGAAATTAATCTTCTGAAAGCCTGTCTATAGATGGTTGCATACAATCCAGTACTCGTCACAATTTTTAAATTTTGGTCACTCATCAGAAGGCACTTTGAGATTTAAGAATCCACAACTAACTGAATATTATTCTGTGGTGGATCAATGTGCAATAGGACCCATCTGTTCTGTATCAATCTGTGCAGTGTAAGGCAGTAGCTTGTAAATACTGTATTCTATCATTTAGGGAAAAGTGTGTTTCACTGCTGATTCAATACATCCTAGGAACAAGGGCAAAGTTTGCAGTGACTTCATAAACAGGTGACTCACCACAATTCAACAGTTACTGAACAGTTTCAGCCAGTTGGATGCAAGCAGTTGAAGCACAATTTTGCTACCTTTGGGTGGCTGTTCAGTCAAGTGCTGAGAAGCAGCAAAAAATATTCTTATACTGAAAAGAGGCTGTTGTTGCAGACTCCAGGCAGTTAAGGCTCAAGAAAGTCCTGGGATCCAGTAGTTGCATTTAAGAGTTTGAAATGGGACTCACAGAACAGTCTGGAATACTGGAAGCTCAGAAGCAGCCCTGAAAACCATTGACTTGTCAGTACCACCCAGTAAGGTAAAGTAGCATTTGCTTGGTGTAACTGAGAAATGCTGGACTTCAGCAAAACCCAAAGGATAGTACCAGCTTAGTGAAAGTAGCTGTCTGTCTAAGAGTGAGAATAGTATCAATGAATGGCACAAATTTGCAGTCTTTAGAATCCTATGGAACACTAACTCAGGGGAGGAACTGAACTAATATGTTAGAGAACTGCCAAACTTATTTGTGAAGAATACACTAAGACTAGACTGCTTTGATGAAGACTGTTTATAGCATCCCAAACAGCTAAACAATCTTCCTCTAGTGATGACTGGCTCTTCTTTATATGCAAAACTCAAAATAATTAACTAATATCCAATCACTTTATTAAGGCACTTTTCCCTAAATGATAGAATACAGTATTTACAAGCTACTGCCTTACACTGCACAGATTGATACAGAACAGATGGGTCCTATTGCACATTGATCCACCACAGATTAATATTCAGTTAGTTGTGGATTCTTAAATATCATTGAAAACTTATTAAATACAAACACAACAGGTTAAAAGCAGTGATTGAGACAGTCTGAGTGGAGCTGAGGGGTGGGGGTTGCTAAGAAATCTATCTTGACTGCATCTGCTATTTGAGGTGCTCTGTGGAGTGTTTGAGCAAAATTTGCCTGTCACCCATACTTACCTCATATTAGTTCTATTAGTTACAGTATAAGTTGTAAATATTGTTTTACTGTTAACTTTGTCTTGTTTAGTTTATTTTGGCTGTCAATTTTGTGGCTTTATTCTCTTTCAGAGTATCTGGGATCTCAAACTTTGTCTACTTTAAGTAAAAAGGTTACTTGTTGCTTGAGAGGCTGTTGTGCAAATTTTGTGATCTCAAGGACTGTAACACAACTTGGCAATCATAACAAATACTAAAGGTTCCGGTCTCAAAACACCTTCACCATCACCTTCTCAAAGTTCACAGATATGAGTAATTGCCAATGCCAACCATATCTTAAAAGATATATAAATTAAAAAGAAAGGAAAATTCTTTGATGACATCACTAACTGGGGAGCCATTCATTGACAAGATACAGAGGTGAAATGAATTCACCATTGTTGTGCTTGCAATGTATTTGGTTAGGAGGGTTGGAAGAACAGAAGTGAAAGATTTCTGCATGTGTAACAAAATCATACACCCAATTTATAAACATAAACGATTGTTTTTGAACATGCATCAGATAAAGTAAATCTTCTTATACCATTAAAACTTCAGGTGTATGTGGGATTTGCCCATTTATCTACAATAGCGTCTGAGTTAACAACAAGTTCTGGACTTTGTCTGGTTAGATTCAAAGAATTTCTACAGTGTAGAAACAGGCCCTTCGGCCCAACAAATCCACACCGACCCTCTGAAGAGTAACCCACCCAGATCCATTCCCTTACTACTCTACATTTACCCCACACTAATGCATGTAACCTACCCATCCCTGAACACTATGGGCAATTTAGCATGGTCAATTTGTGCACATCTTTGGATTGTGGGAGGAAATCAGAACACCAGAGGAAACCCACTCAGACATGGGGAGAACGTGTAAACTCCAAACAGACAGTTGCCTAAGGCAGGAATCGAACCCAGGTCCCTGGCGCTGTGAGGCCATAGTGCTAACTATTGAGCCATTGTTCCACCCCTGCTGTTGAAGTAATAGTTTGCCCTTGGAAGAATCTTCCACAAAGAAAACTAATCTTGCTACAAAAGAGGTGGGAGTGAATTCCTGAGATTAGATTAGATTAGTTACAGTGTGGAAACAGGCCCTTCGGCCCAACAAGTCCACACCAACCCGTCGAAGCGCAACCCACCCAGACCCCATTCTCCTACATTTACCCCTTCACCTAACACTACGGGCAATTTAGCATGGCCAATTCACCTAACCTGCACATTTTTGGATTGTGGGAGGAAACCGGAGCACCCGGAGGAAACACACGCAGACACAGGGAGAATATGCAAACTCCACACAGTCAGTAGCCTGAGGCAGGAATTTAACCCAGGTCTCTGCGCTGTGAGGCAGCAGTGCTAACCACTGTACCACCATGCCGCCCAAATGCTTCTGTTTCTCTGGTATTAACTTTGAGTATGGAAGAAATGCATTTCCACAATAGGGCTTTCTCAGCATTTTCAACAAACTAATTTAGGGAAATGGGATTAGGACCAAGTTATTATTCAGCCAAAGGTTTTATCATCAAATATCTGTATAAAATGTGTAGCTGGGGTTAGGAACCAGAGTAAGGGGTGGAAACCAGAGCAGCAAGTGTAGGAACTTGGAAGAAGCTTGTGACTATGGTTAAATATAACTAAGAGGAAGAGCAGTCTGGGAGAGGTTGCTTGGACTGTATTTGCTTCAATGCCAGAAGTATAAAGGGGCAATGGATGAACTTAGAGCCTAGATTAAGACATGCAATCTTGATGTTGCTGTTACAAAGACTTAGTTGAAACAGGAACACGATTGGCAGTTTAGCATTCCAGGTTATTGATGTTTTGGACGAGACACAGGAGGAAGCAAAAGAAGCACTAATAGGAAGAGTGCAATCACAATACTGGGGGATTGTACTACAGTCCTTCCAGCTGCCAGTGGGAGATAGAGGAAGAGATATGTAGTCAGATTCTGGAAAGATGTGAAAATAACAGTTGTTGTGGTGGGTGATTTTAACTTCCGCTGTATTGATTGGGATTCCCTTAATGCCAGCGGATGGATGGGGAATAATTTGTTAGGTATGTCCAGGAGAGCCTTTTGAAACAGTGTGTCGATAGTCCCAACGAGGGAGTGGGCCACACTGAACTTGGTGTTGGGAAATGAGCCCAGCTAAATGACCAGTGGAGGAGCATTTTGTGAAGTGATCACAATTCCATACGTTTTTGGATACTTATGAATAAGGACAAGAATGGACCTTGGATGATGGTATTAAATTGGGGGAAAGCCAACTATAGGAAAGAATTGGAGAATGTGGATTGGGAGCAGCTGTTTGAGGATAAATCCATGTCTGACAATTGGGAGTCTTTTAAAGACTATTGACTAGAGTGCAAGACAGACATGTTCCTGTGAAAAAGAAGAATAGGAATGGCAAGATTCGAGAACTTCGATGACAGGGGAAATTATCAGCTTAGTGAAAACAAAAGACAGCATACCTAAGGTCTAGGCAACTAAAAACAGACAAAGTTCTTGAAGAATATAGACATGGTGTAGAGGTGTCAGTGTTGGACTCTGGTAGACAAGTCAGAAGTCACACAACACCAGGTTATAGTTCAACAAATTCATTTGAAATAACGAGCTTTTGGATGAAGGAGCAGTGCATATTAGAAGCAAGAGGGTAGCTAGGGAAAGAATAAGGATAAAGGAGGGAGTTATGGTCTGGAGCCAGAGGAAATGGGTGAGATGCTTAATGAGTACTTTACATCAGTATTCACCAAAAAGAGGGATGTGACTGATGTTGAGGTTAGGGAAAGGTGTGTGAATACACTTAGGCATGTCAATATAATGAAGGAGGAAGTGTTGGGAGTCTTGAAAAGTATTAAGATACACAAATCCTCAGGGCCAAATGGAATCTATCCCGGGATACTGTGGAAGGCAAGACAGGAAATAGCTGAGGCCTTTACAGATACCTTTACATCCTCTGTGGCCTCACGCAAGGCTCCAGAGGAATAGAGGATGGCGAAGGTTGTTCCTTTGCTTAAGGGACACAGAGGTAATCCAGATAATTAAAAACTGTTGAATCTAACATCAGCAGTGAAGAAGCTGTTGGAGAAGACACAGGATTTATTTAGATTTGGAAGAATTTGATTGAGTTCTTTGAGGAGTTACAAGATTGATTGATGAGGGAAGAGCAGTAGATATTATTTACATGGACTTTAGTAAAGTATTTGATGAGGTACCTCATGGCAGGCTGAGACAAAGGGTAGACTCTCATGGGATCTGAGGTGTGCTGGCTAAATGGATATAGAACTGGCTTGGTCAGAGAAGACAGAGAGTAGTGGTGGAAAGGTGCTTTTCAAAATGGAGGTCAGTAACTGATAGTGTTCTGCAGGGATCAGTGCTGGGACATGTGTTGGTTGTAATATATATATTATAAATGGTGTGGCAAAAAATATAAGTGGTCTGATTAGTGAGTTCGCACATGACACCAAAATCGTCAGAGTTGCAGATAATGAGGAGGATTATCAAAGGGCACAGCAGGATTCAGATAGACTGCAGATTTGGGCAGAGAAATGGCAAATGGAGTTTAATCTGGACAAATGAAAGGTAATGCATTTTGGAAGATTAATTCCGATGTGAATTATACAATAGCTGGCAGAACCTTTAGCAGCACTGACATACAGAGGGATCCGGGCCTACAAGATCATAGATCCCTGAAAGTAGTAAGACAGGAGGTGGTCAAGAAGGCATACACCACACATCTTCAGTGGCCGAGGCATTGAATACAAAAGTTAGAAAGTTATGTTACAGCTGTATAAAACTTTAGTTAGGCCTTATTTGGAATACTGCATGCAGTTCTGGTCGCCACACTATTGGAAGGGCATGAATGCACAGAGAGAAGGTTTATGAGAATATTGTTGTGGTTCTGTTCGCCGAGCTGGGAATTTGTGTTGCAGACGTTTCGTCCCCTGTCTAGGTGACAACTTCAGTGCTTGTGAGCCTCCTGTGAAGCGCTTCTGTGATGTTTCCTCCGGCATTTATAGTGATTTGTATCTGCCGCTTCCGGTTGTCAGTTCCAGCTGTCCGCTGCAGTGGCCGGTATATTGGGTCCAGGTCGATGTGCTTATTGATTGAATCTCTGGATGAATGCCATGCCTCTAGGAATTCCCTGGCCGTTCCCTGTTTGGCTTGTCCTATAATAGTAGTGTTGTCCCAGTCGAATTCATGTTGCTTGTCATCTAAGTGTGTGGCTACTGAGGATACCTCATATTAGATAGCTGGTCAAAATCCTGGAACTCACTTCCTAACAGCATTGTGAATCTCACCAACAGTTCAAGGAGGCAGCTCATTACCACCACCTTCTGGAGGACAACAAAGGATGGACAATAAATGCCGGTCTCTGGATTAGTGGTGGTGGAAGAGTACAGCAGTTCAGGCAGCATCCGAGGAGCAGTGCTCCTCGAATGCTGCCTAAACTGCTGTGCTCTTCCAGCACCACTAATCCAGAATCTGGTTTCTAGCATCTGTAGTCATTGTTTTACCTAATAAATGCTGGTATAGCCAGTGACACCCAGATCTTAAAAATAAATCCTCAGAATGGCTTAATTCTACACCTATATCTTATGGCCTTCTAATAAATGTTATAGATTTCCTACTAGGCAGTGATAAAAACGTAAGTTAGTTGTTGCTAATTCAAAAAAGTAGAACTACAAAATATTGACACTTACAGATTCATGGATCTCATTTTCAGATGGGAAGGCTTGCTCTTTAGTTATTTTATGTCCATGATCAATGCTGTTCCTTCTGGAATCAATTACTATAGAATCTTGTAGATTACAAGGCTCTTCCATAATAGGCAAATCTTGATCAAACCAGAAAAAAGGTTTGAAAGAGAGTAGGAAAGAAAAAAAAGAGAAACAAGTAAATGAATAATTAGGAATCAAATACTTCAAAACTGAATTTGATTAAAGTGATCATTTTAATATTTTGGAAACTATTTTCCATTATATTAAAATAATCGTAGCACTATAATGGATCCAACTGATGGTAAAATTGTACAAGTCAGATCCCTGGATGAAATCTGGCTGGTTTGTCCTTTTTTGCCATTTAATTACAGCGGTGGGCAATTACTGACCATATTCACATGGGGCTACCAGGTACTTTAATGAAAGAGTGAAAAAGCAAACTTATACAATTTATTAAGATCTTAACATAAACAGCAAATAAATATTCAACTTTAAGAGAAGTGCAAGATAGCTGACGATGACACATTCTTCCCAGATCATCTCAATGCCTTCTATGCTCGCTTTGAGCAGAATTTCGGTGGAGAAGTAACACCTACTCTGACAGTGCTGACAAACCTATCTGAACAGTCACTGCATCAGAGGTCAAATCAGTTTTCCTTTGTGTGAATCCAAGGAAAGTGAAAGGACCAGATAGAGTACCAGGCCGTGCACTCAGAGCATGCACAGATCAACTGGCAGATGTCTCCTCGGACATCCTCAACCTGCAGCAGGCCACTAACCCTGCCTGTTTCAATAGGGCCAACATCATCCTTGTGCCTAAGAAGGCTCATGCAGCATGTGTCAATGACTACCGCCCAGTGGCTCTAACTTCGGTGGTTATGAAGTGCTTTGAAAGGCTGATCATGGCATGAATCAACTCCAGCCTCCCCACTACTCTTGACCCACTCTAATTTGCCTATCGGACCAACAGATCCACGTCAGACGCCATATCACTTGCCCTTCACTCCTCCCTAGAACATCTTGATGCCAAGAACAGCTACGCAAGAATCCTACTCATTGACTACAATCCAGCCTTCAACACTATTATCCCCTCGAGGCTGATTACTAAACGTAGTGATCTCGGACTAAGCCCCACTCTCTGCAACTGGATCCTTAGTTTCCTGACCCACAGGCTACAATCAGTGAAGATTGGGGACAATATTTCATCGTCATTAACACTCAACACTGGAACCCCCCAGGGGTGAGTACTCAGCCCTCTAATGTACTCACTGTATACCCATGACTGCGTCGCCAAATACCAGACTAATGCCATTTACACTTTCATGATGATACCACCATAGTCAGTCGGATCTCAGATGGCAATGAAACAGACTACAGACGGGAGGTGGAAGACCTGGAAAAATGGTGCTCTGAGAACAACCTAGCTCTCACTGCCGGTAAAAACAAGGAACTCACAATTGACTTTCAGCGGGATGTTACTCATGCCCCCCTATACATGTAACAACGCAGAGGTGGAATGAGTGGAGAGTGTCAAGCTCCTGGGAGTGGTCATCCACAACAAGCTTTCTTGGACTCTTTATGTGGACACACTGGTTACAAAGGCCCAACAATGTCCCTTCTTCCTCAGGCAGCTGAGGAATTTTGACGTGACGGTGAAAACCCTTGCCAACTTTTATAGGTGTGCCATCGAGAGCATTCTGTCTGGATGTATCACTACCAGCTTTGGAAACTGTACCATTCAAGATCGAGACGGTTACAGAGAGTGGTGAACTTGGCCCGGACAATCACAAAGGCCAACCTCCCATCTACAGAATCCATCTACGAGGCCCATTGTCAAGGAAAGGCCACCAGCATTCTCAAAGATCCATCTCACCCTGGCAATGTTTTTCTACAACCTCTACCATCGGGGAGAAGGTACAGAAGCCTGAACACACGCACGAGCCGGTTTCCAAACAGTTTCTACCCTACTGTTGTTAGAATACTGAATGGACTCTCAAACTCTTATCATTCACCTGTACCTGTTTTTTGTTTTTGCGACTGTTTAACTATTATTTACTTACCTGTGCTACTTAACTCTGTGATCTGCTTGTATTGATCACAAGACAAAGCTTTTCACTGTGCCTCAGTACACATGACAATAAATTCAATTCAATTTTCCAGCAATATCCTTGACAGGCATTAAATCTTTATTTCCTTTGCTTATGAGGTTACAAGGCTCACCTTTTCAGCTTTCTGTACTCACCACATTTTATTCATTATAATCTCTTCCAGAGTCATAACCAACTAACTTTTCTCACTGAATGTAAGGGAAATTCAGGGTCTTTCTCAACTCTTCTCCTTGGATGGCTAAAAAAAACTGCTGAATATTTTATTCCAGCTTAAAGATTTCCACAAACTAAAATGGACCTTCTATTGTTATGGCTTCTCCTCTGAATTCAACCTGCAAGTGGCCGTGACCATCTGTTTCTCAGTAGGCCATTAAACTCAACTGAGCAAAATGTCAATAATTAACTCCCCAGATAGCTTGCTGGCCATTTAACTTATGTAACATGCTTTCCTGGACATGATGTTATAACTGTTAATTGACTTTTGTACCCCTTTAAAAAGTCACCAACAGAAAATTGAAAACTGAAACTAATATCCATTTTTCCAAATTAAGGCCAAGCCAGGGAACCATAGACCAGTGAGCCTGACGTCGGTGTGGGCAAATTGTTGGAGGGAATCCTGAGGGACAGGATGTATATGTATTTGGAAAGGCAAGGACTGATTAGGGATAGTCAACATGGCTTTGTGCGTGGGAAATCATGTCTCACAAACTTGATTGAGTTTTTTAAGAAGTAATAAAGAGGATTGATGAGAGCAGAGCAGTAGATGTGATCTATATGGACTTCAGTAAGGTGTTCGACAAGGTTCCCCATGGGAGCCTTGGTTAGCAAGGTTAGATCTCACGGAATACAGGGAGAACTAGACATTTGAATACAGGCTGGCTCAAAGGTAGAAGGCAGAGGGTGGTGGTGGAGGGTTGTTTTTCAGACTGGAGGCCTGTGACCAGTGGAGTGCCACTCTGTCCTCTACTTTTCGTCATTTATATAAATGATTTGGATGCAAGCACAAGAGATATAGTTAGTAAGTTTGCAGATGACACCAAAATTGGACGTGTAGTGGACAGCGAAGAAGGTTACCTCCGATTACAACAGGATCTTGATCAGATGAGCCAATGGGCTGAGTAGCAGCAGATGGAGTTTAATTCAGAGAAATGAGAGGTGCTGTATTTTGGAAATGTAGATCAGAGCATGACTTATACATTTAATGGTAAGGCCCTAGGGAGTGTAGCTGAACAAAGAGACCTTGGAGTGCAGGCTCATAGGTCCTTGAAAGTAGGGTCTCAGGTAGACAGGATAGTGAAGAAGGCGTTTGGTATGTTTTCCTTTATTGGTCAGAATATTGAGTACAGGAATTGGGAGGTTATGTTGCGGATGTACTGGACATTGGTTAGGTCACTGTTGCATTATCGCATGCGATTTTGATCTCCTTCCTATCGGAAAGATGTTGTGAAACTTGAAAGAGTTCAGAAAAAAATTACAAGGACGTTGCCAGGGTTAGAGGATTTGAGCTATAGGGAGAGGCTGAACAGGCTGGGGCTGTTTTCCCTGGAACATCAGAGGCTGAGGAGTGACCTTATAGAGGTTTACAAAATTATGAGGGGCATGGATAGGATAAATAGACAAAGTCTTTTCCCTGTGTTTGGGGAGTCCAGAACTAGAGGGCATAGGTTTAGGGTGAAAGGGGAAAGATATAAAAGGGACATAAGGGGCAACTTTTTCACACAGAGAGTGCTACGTGTCTGGAATGAGCTGCCAGAGGAAGTGGTGGAGGCTGGTACAATTGCAACATTTAAAAGGCATTTGGATGGGTATATGAATAAAAAGGGTTTGGAGGGATATGGGCCGGGTGCTGCCAGGTGGGTCTAGATTGGGTTGGGATAACTGGTCGATTTGGACGGGTTGGACCGAAGGTTCTGTTTCCATGCTGTAGATTTCTATGACTCTATTTATCATAACTGTATACATTTATCATTCAAAAATTCTGTTTACTGTTGTCACATGGTTTTCAGTCATAATACTGTGACCTAAATATGGAAATGTGGCAACTACATAACTGGACAGGTAATCCAAAGGGCCTGGGGTAATCAACTTGACTACACAAGTTAATCATCGCTGCATGTCAGTTTGAAAATTTGAATTCATTACAGTTAAAAAAGTAAATAAGTCTGGAATACAGAGCTGATGTCAGTGACGGTGACTATGAAATTATCGACTAGATTGTCATAAAAAAAACAACTGCTGGTTTCCTATAAGAAATATACAACTTGGGTTTATGTTTCACCTTTAATGTAGCAAAACATAAGAAATACCAGAGCTTGGTGACTAGGCAATATAAATCAGGGTTGCACAACAGGTCAGAAGTGAGGATGCACTGACTTCTTTGCATTTTAAAACTTAGTCTTAGAAACAAATGATTCAAGACAGGACTGGCTACGCTATGAGTATGGACATTGGTGAGCTTACTGTTGGGGCAAAAAGTTAGTTGGAAGCTCATCTTTGGGTCAAATATGACACTGAGGTTGCAAATAGTGTGGTTCTTTATCAGGCAGCTACCCAGGAGAAAGATGGAGTTGATGGCTCAAGACCAGATGGACAGATGACATTGGAGAAGAATATTGTGATCAATGGCATTAAAGGTTAGCCAGAGAAGAATGATGAGTATTGCTTCACCATAACTCACAGTCAAATTTCTCTGGCATGCGTGATTTTGGTAGGAACCATTTCAGTACATTGACAGGGGCAGACACGTGTCATTCTTATGTGGTCCAGCTGACACGAGACGCACAACATTTGATTCTTAAGTGCCCTCTGAACTGGCTGAGCAAGTCACTCAATTGTTTAAAACTGATGCAAAAAAAAGGAAAAATAACACCCTATTTAATAGGATGGTTAAAGAACCTCAGCACAGAGAGTGCAGTGGTTGAAGGAGGTGGCTGTGTTATATTAACAAGGACAATTAAGCATAGTTAGTAAAGGTTGGCTTTGAAAGTGATACTCACAGCCCAAGAAAGAATAAGTAATGTTATGAAGATGTGGGTGTACTTTAAGAGTATTAAAAGCAGCAGAACCACTGGACACAGCACTTAGTCGAACAACTTGATTAGCTCATTGCCTGGAAACAGAAACCAAATTCCAATTCGGCCAATCAGTTTAAGTTCTAACCCAAAAACAAACCAATTTCCAATCAAGTTTGAATTAAGTATATTGACAATCTTAAAAGTCAATGACACAATCCGATGCTCTGGGGTATAAGACGGGGGGGGAATTGAACAGTTGAGAAAAGAACTGCCACGGTCTAGCATGTAACACACTGCTTGAAAAAAAAATCTTTCTTAGAAGTACCTTTTCAATCAGTAACCTGTAACACAGAAATTCCTAACAAGGAAAAAAGAAGACATGGGAAGACACAAGACAAGAATCTACAGCTGCCTGGTTTTGAGATAAGAACTGTTGTTTTGTAAACATTAATTGGGAGTTTTATCGGACGAGTATTACAGAAGGGAAGGTAAAAGATAGGTTAGAGAAAGAAATTGTAAATAGGAGTTAATTATTCTCTGTTATACTTTAAGAAATAAAGTTGTTAATTTTTATTTTACATAGTTCTTGGCCACTCGAATTTTTACAGATTACTGCAGGGGATAAATCTCTTGTGTTGCTGGTTTTAAATTAAGCAGGAGAGTTTAACCTGTGTCATAACAGAATATTAACCTAATCAATCAACTGGAAACGTTAACTCCATTTTTCTCTCTACAGATCCTGTCAGACCTACTACGTACTTGTTGCATTTTCTGTTTTTATTGCATTACCACACTATTTTTTAGTTAACTTTCAAAATTATTTGGTTTTCAACTTAATTTTTGAGTTCCTTTAAAATAAGTATTTTAAAACTTCATTTCAGTTAGTCTCCCTTATAATTACCTGCACTGCCTTCCACTGTTGTTACAACGCTATATAAAGTTTGATCCTTGAGGCATCACTGTCGGCAACAATAGTTTTTCCTTTGTTGAAAGTTGAAGATCCTTCCTTTCAAAGAATAAAGAATAATACAGCACAGGAACAGGCCCCTTTGCCCTCGAAGCCTGCACTGACACATCTTTCATGTCCGTAGGAGATTGGAGTCGCAAGCCTTATAAGGTCAACAGGCAAGTCTTACAGGGCTATCAATAAGTATAATGGTAAGAGTTACAGCACTTGAGATAAACATGATAATCTAGAGGATGTTTTGCAGACAGTATTCTCAAAATACATGTTGGAGAACTGGGCTATAATGTTGTAGGCCACTTCCAACATATTCAGTTGGCCCATTATTAACCCATAAATTTATGCAGCCATTGCATAATAAATATTGGTAAATCTTTTATTTGTTCTGAGAATTCAACTCAATATGAGAGCTTCAATTCCTCATTTGCTGCCACACAGTTTGAACCTGTATTCCTGAAGAAGGGCTTATGCCCGAAACGTCAATTCTCCTGCTCCTTTGATGCTGCCTGACCTGCTGCGCTTTTCCAGCAACACATTTTTCAGCTGGATTACTGTACTAGGGCAGTGCATTACCAGCTCAGTAATATAATTATATACTCTCTAGATACAATTTTTCCAAGGCACTGTCTGAACAACTGATGAATACCACTGTATTATGAAGTATTTGGTCCTTTGTAACATTATTCTATTCATATACTCCATATAATGCAATGCAAGGGATTTCCATTCTTGTAACTTTATTTTTTTGCTGAATATAGTAGAAAAATAATAACAGGAAAGTATCTTGAGCAAACTGAAAACATCTGCAAATAGTACAAGCAAAAGTTATGTACAATGTAAGATACATAAAATAAATGCCCACTCGCAAGAAGGAACATTTGCTACTAGCTCCAATTATCGCAGCTTTACTTTAAGGATTACGTCAAAATGGATCAGGCTGAGGCTGTTGTGTATCGATTTTATATGAGCAAGGTGCTGCTCGAAATTTATAATATTTCTAAATCTTAGTGTAACACTTTTTTTTCTCCTTATAAGGAATGAGTGTGTTGCTAGTAAGCATTTGCTGCCCATCTCTAATTGCCCTCTAAAATCAGTTCAAGGGCAAATCACATTGCTGTCGATCTGAAGTCACAGATAGATTAGACGAGGTAAGGATGCTAGACTTCCTTCCCTCAAGGACATTTACTGGCCAGATGGGTTTTTACAATAATTGATGATAACCAAGATAAAATGATACACATCAATTCAAGCTAGCTTTATGTTCCACACTTTATTAACTGAATTCAAATTTCACCAGGTACCATGCTGGAAATTGAACCTATGTCCCAGAGCATTAGCTCAAACCTCTGAATTAATAGTCTAGTGGTATGCACCATAGAAAGCATCTTATCTGGATGTATCACAGCATGGTATGGCAACTGCACTTTCTAAGACCGCAAGAAACTACAGAGAGTCATGAACACAGCACAGCCCAGTCCATCACACAAACCAGCCTTCTGTTCAATGACTTCCACTACCTCAGGAAAGCAGCCAACATAACTAAAAGACCCATCCCACCCCGGTTATACTCTCTTCTACCATCTTCTATCAGGCAAAAGATATAAAAAGTTAAATACACATACGAGCGGATTCAAAAACATTTTCTTTTCTGCTGTTATCAGACTCTGAAAGGACCGCTCAAATGTTAATGTTGATCTCTCTGCACCTTCTCTTTGGCTATAACACTGAATTCTGCTCTCTGTTCTGCTACTCTGATACACTTTTGTATGATATGATCTGCCTGTAGAACACACAAACAACACTTTTCACTGTATCTCGGTACATGATAACAATGAATCAAACTCTCTCTCTCCCCACATCAATAGTACCAATATTTCTAACATTTAAATGGAATTTCTATTTGATCAAAGCAGAGACTCATTTGACTGAGCAGAATCATATATTGGAAAATCTGCTGTATTACATAAAACATACACAAGGTCATATATTTGATTTGTGAATTGCACCTGCCACCAAAGAGGCTCTGCAATAGTGATGCAGAGTTTTACATATTTTGCGGTGATTGAATTTCAAAGCTTAACCTTGAAAATTTTAAATAGATTTTTTACTCATCCAACTGAGCTGTACGAATAGCAATGAAGAAAATTGTCAAATAAATGTTGTGAAACTTGAAAGGATTCAGAAAAGATTTACAAACATGTTACCAGGACCGGAGGGTTTGAGCTACAATAGGCTAGGGCTGAGGGGTGACATTATAGAGGTTTATAAAATCAAGAGGGGCTTGGATAGGGTAAATAGACAAAACTAGAGGGCATTGGTTTAGGGTGCGAAGGGAAACATTTAAAAGGGACCAAAGGGGAAACCTTTCACCCAGAGGGTGATGGGTGTATGGAATGAGCTGCCAGAAAGAGTGGAGAAGGCTGGTACAATTACAACATTTTAAAAGACTTCTGAATGGGTATATGAAAAGGAAGGGTTGAGAGATATGTATCAAGTGCTAGCAAATGGGACTAGATTAATTTAGGATTAGATTACATTACAGTGTGGAAACAGGCCCTTCGGCCCAACAAGTCCACACCGACCCGCCGAAGCACAACCCACCCATACCCCGACATTTACCCCTTACCTAACACTACGGGCAATTTAGCATGGCCAATCCACACTGTAATGTAATCTAATCCTAAATTAATCTAGTCCCATTTGCTAGCACTTGGTACATATCTCTCAACCCTTCCTTTTCATATACCCATTCAGAAGTCTTTTAAAATGTTGTAATTGTACCAGCCTTCTCCACTTTTTCTGGCAGCTCATTCCAAAGCTGCACATCTTTGGAGTGTGGGAGGAAACCAGAGCACCCGGAGGAAACCCACACAGACATGGGGAGAATATGCAAACTCCACACAGACAGTCACCTGAGGCGGGAATTGAACCTGGGTCTCTGGCGCTGTGAGGCAGCAGTGCTAACCACTGTGGCCACCGTGCCACCCTGGTCGACGTGGACAAGTTGGACTGAAGGGTCTGTTTCTGTGCTGTACATCTCTGAGTCTATGTTCCATTAGCATTTGTAAAATTAAATTAATATTCATATAATTAATGATGGGTCCTTCAGTAATGAAGACCTTCTGCTTAAGTGATAGCCAATTACAATGAGGAAAATAGTAACACTCTATTTTAAACCGGTCATAAAAGAAAATTTTCAATAACTCACCAATTACACTGTGCTCCTTACTTCTCATTTCTTCAATTTCAGATCTCTTCTCTACATTGTTACTGTGATCAGTTTGCTCTCTCCACAGATTTTTTCTAAGGCTACGGCTGAACAACTGATGAGAAATGAAATTTTAAAAACTTATAATTAGTAGTATGTACAAAGTTGTATTATTGCACATACACACCTGCAGAATAGGATATAAAAAGTACTTTTAATGTTTTGGCACATACAATTGCCCTAAAAACTTAAAACCTTAATTTGCAATTGCAGCATAACTGAAACAACATTCACCTGCAATGTAAACAAGCCTGCAGAACACAGTGGACTCAGTGAATTTTAAGAGACTACTTCTAATTTGAATAAAAATGACTTGCATTTATAGAGTACTTTTCATGACCTCAAGATATCCCAAAGGTGCTTTACATGAATTAAATATTTTTGGAATGTAATCACTGGTGTAATGCAGCCAATTTGCAAGCTGCAAGCTCCAACAAGAAACAATAATCTAATGGCCAGATACCTTTTTTTCAGTTGGTGGAAAATGGGCATCAAGAGTCTAATCAACAAAGAAAAAATGGTGAGGTAATCCATTGGTGCAGAAGCTTTTGAAGATCCTGCTGGTTACTTGACAGCGATTTTTCTCTGACCACCTTTTTATATGCTAATTTTTACAGAAAAGTCAAAAGAAACAGCAGGCATTTTGTTGATTACACAACTGCATAAATGTGGCATATTCTAACATAATCATATAGGACTGGTCACATAAGTGACAATATAGGTATCTAGCTACCTAACATGTTTTTGAAAATAACAACCACTTCATACAAAGATGCATAGTCATGGATCTCCCATCTGATCACAAACTCTGCTTAAAGAACTCTGCTTCAATCTATTCATGTTCCACTGATGCTTTTTCCATGGTGTCTACCAACAGTTCCTTGCAATAATCTGTTTAATCTATTTGAGCCTTTGAAATAGAAGGAATGAAGTCTGCTTCAAAATAAAACAACAGTGTTATTGTGTTATGGCATAGAACTAATAATCCAAAGAACTGGACTAATGATCCATGTCAATGAATTCACATGCCAACTGGGGAATTTAAATTCAATAATGAAATAAATTTGGAATAATTACCCATTAAATCCCATCTGGTTTACCATGTCCTTCAGTGAATTAAATCTACTGTTTTACCTGTTTTGGCCTAGTTATGACTCCAGACCGATAAACAGGTGATTGGCTCTGAACTGCCATCTGGAATGACCTAACAAGCTACGGAACTGTATTCGAAAAAGCAGCTCATCATCAGTGAGAAAATTAATAAAGCCAAAGCACAAAGGGATCTGGGAGTGCTAGTCGAGGATTCTCTAAAGGTAAACATGCAGGTTGAGTCCGTGATTAAGAAAGCGAATGCAATGTTGTCTCTTATCTCAAGAGGGTTGGAATATAAAAGCAGAGATGTACTACTAAGACTTTATAAAGCTCTGGTTAGGCCCCATTTGGAGTACTGTGTCCAGTTTTGGTCCCCACACCTCAGGAAGGACATACTGGCACTGGAACGTGTCCAGCGGAGATTCACACGGATGATCCCTGGAATGACAGGTCTAACATATGAGGAACGGCTGAGGATACTGGGATTGTATTCGTTGGAGTTTAGAAGATTAAGGGGAGACTTACTAGAGACGTACAAAATAATACATGGCTTGGAAAAGGTGGATGCTAGGAAATTGTTTCCTTGGACACAGCCTTAGAATTAGAGGGGGTCATTTCAGAACAGAAATGCGGAGACATTTCTTCAGCCAGAGAGTGGTGGGCCTGTGGAATTCATTGCCACGGAGTGCAGTGGAAGCCGGGACGCTAAATGTCTTCAAGGCCGAGATTGATAGATTCTTGTTGTCTAGAGGAATTAAGGGCTACGGGGAGAACGCTGGTAAGTGGAGCTGAAATGCGCATCAGCCATGATTGAATGGCGGAGTGGACTCGATGGGCCGAATGGCCTTACTTCCACTCCTATGTCTTATGGTCTTATAGTTCTCAGGGAAACTTAGGAATGAGTAATAAATGCTCACCTTGCCAGGATTGCCCACAAACCATAAACTAATTTTAAAAATTGAAGGTGGCATCCCTGCTATTCTGAATATATTTCTTAATTAAACACAAAGCAAATTAAAGGTGGATATTAGAAGCCAAAAATATACGTAACGTTGTAAAATAATCATCTAGATGCTCCCTTTATTCTTTCATTGTGTATTCTATGCACACTAGAAGTTAAACCTAGTTCTGATCAACATGCTGAGAAAAATCTCATGATTCATGTTCCCTCCAAATGATCTTTCTGAATTCAAAGCATTGTGATGTAGGCTGATACTAGTTTACACATTCTAGTATTCCACATAAAGCCTCCACCTCATGGGGCAAGAGATGGTTGAACAGTATTCACTACCCTAATACCATCCAGTTTACCATAAACTCCCTGTTGGAGTTGGTTAACAGGAACCTCTGGTACTATGCGTAGCCTGGTCATAGTTTCCGTTACTTTCTCTTACTAGATTATAATCCTATTTCTCTCCAAATCAAATCAGCTGTTTTAATAAAGCTGAAGTTTTTTATAGGGTATTTTAGTCTTTTTTTAAAAATGGTCTGTGGGTGGAAGAGGATAGTTTATTGTTTTTTTAAAAAGATCCATCAGAAATAATGGACTAGTGAAACAAATTGCCCTTTAATGACAAGCTATTCTTAATTTTCACCGAACTATGGTACCTGCTTAAAAAAAACACAATAAATTACCTTTAATAATCTGTAATTTATTAATGCTTGGGCAGGCTGAGAGTTGAGCCTTTCAACTCCACCTGTCTCTTTCCATATCATCAGCTTCTTAGTAGGTGGAGCCAGGTCTATTGTTGTGATTATGTCCGAGAAGTCCTCAATCTGTTCACGAATGGTTTTACTATCAAGCTCCTTAACATAATCCACAGTAAGCTTTCTCCTCCTCTTACCTCGCTTCCTTTCTGAAGAGACTAACAAGACAAGAACATCAGTGTTACCAATTACAAGTCACGAGTCTGCCACTTATGCTGTCACTATGGGGCAGAATCATATGCTTTTGATGGGTGGGACTTTTGTTCCCAGCAGGCAGCTTGATAACAAAGAAAGACTTATTGGTCTAAACTGGCTGCTTGGAATGAGTTATGGCAAGCCTTCTTTTGAAGAGTTTCTGCAGGTGGCCTACCAACTTTTAGACAAGTGAGTGAAGCACCGAACAAAAATGAAAGATTCTGTCGAAGTATACAATTCACATGCATCAAAGACTTGCAGAAAATGAATGCCATCGCTGAACATTTGCTTGAAATATAGCAGGGAAGGAAGCTTTATGCAACGGAAGCTGCAAATTTTATTTGGTATTAATGTAAATAATATCTCATAGCTACAGTCTATTGCTTTCTTTTATTGGTCAGAATATTGAGTACAGGAGTTGGGAGGTCATGTTGCAGCTGTACAGGATATTGGTTAGGCCACTGTTGGAATATTGCATGCAATTCTGGTCTCCTTCCTATCGGAAAGATGTTGCAAAACGTGAAAGGGTTCAGAAAAGATTTACAAGGATGTTGCCAGGGTTGGAGGATCTGAGCTATATGGGACAGGCTGAACGGGCTGGGGCTGTTTTCCCTGGAGTGTCAGAGGATGAGGGGTGACCTTATAGAGGTTTACAAAATTATGAGAGGCATGGATAGGGTAAATAGGCAAAGTCTTTTCCCTGGGTTCAGGGAGTCCACAACTAGAGGGCATAGGTTTAGGGTGAGAGGGGAAAGATATAAAAGAGACATAAGGGGCAACTTTTACACGCAGAGGGTGATATGTGTATGGAATGAGCTGCCAGAGGAAGTGGTGGAGGCTGGTACAATTGCAACATTTAAGAGGCATTTGGATGGGTATATGAATAGGAAGGGTTTGGAGGGATATGGGCCGGGTGCTGGCAGGTGGGACTAGACTGGGTTGGGATATCTGGTCAGCACGGACGGGTTGGACCGAAGGATCTGTTGCCATGCTGTACATTTCTATGACTCTATTCTACATATCATTCTTTCATTAATCATTCTGCACTGAGAACTTATTTTCTTTGCTATCAATGTCTTGAAGCTCATTATGTTATGGTCACTATTATCTAGTTGTCTCCCTACTTTTTTACTTCTCATCATGTGGTTCATTTATCATGATTAGATCCAATAGCCAATGTTCCTTTGTGCTTTTCACCTATTAGGTTAAAAAACAGTCCTATGCAGGGTACAGGAAGTCCATTCTCATGTCTCATTTATTTACCTCAAATGTCCATTTAATACCAGGATAATTGAAATCCTTGTGATTATCATTTTATATTTTTTCACTCAATTCCTTAATTTATCTGCATATAATTTCCTCCATCTCTCTTCCATTATTAGATTGTCTCTAGATTACACCAATTAATACAAATTAAACCTTAGTGTTTTCAGGGGATCCATATGCGTTTCATTGCACTGCAAATTCTACTATCATTACATTATCCCAACTACAATAAAGCTGCTGCATCTCTACTTTTCTCTCTCTTTTCCAAATGTTACACCCTGCACTGTGTAATTCTTAGTCCTGATTTTTCCGCAGCCAATTTTTAGCAATCCCAGTGTCTGGTTTCACCTAGTGCATGATTGCCTTCAGAGGTCTTGTTTTATTACAGATACTGTGTGCATTGTTGTACTGGTGTTTAAACTCCTTTTTAATAAAATTCTCACTTTGTGTAAACTTTTTAACCTTTTGCTTTATAACTATCTTTTCCTTTGCCATCAATGACTTCCTCTATGTTATTGTTTCTTGCATTTCTGTCCTGTTTTGTTTATCCTGCATGTTTCTTGTAGATCTCTCACCTCATGACAACTTTAAAGCTTTTCCTCCCTCACTTTATAGCCTTCTGGGAGTCTGACCCCATTTTAGTTTGGGTGGAGCCTTTAATGGAGGATCTTATTAACTCAGTTATAACTCAGAAAAACAGCAGACCATTAAGGGGTCATGGCAGCAAGACAGAAGTTCTATTCTGATCTTCTGAGGACAGACTACAGAAAACCCAGTGGTGGAACAAATTATTGCATATGCTAGAATCTGTAGTGAAAATAATAAATACTGGAGATCACAGCAGGACAGACAGCATCCATGGAGAGAGAGAAGCTTATGTTTCGAGTCTAGATGACACTTCGACAGATGAAGAGACAGATAAAGAGTCATCTAGACTTGAAATGTTAGCTTGCTCTCTCTCCATGGATGCTGTCTAAGCCGCTGTGATCTCAAGCATTTGTTATTTTCACAACAGAAAACCAGTTCCATTAGCTTTGGCGTGTTATCAATAATGAGCACAGAAGAACTCTTGTAACTGTTATACAGTCAATATGAAACAGAAAGAGGCTATTTGGCTCATTGGGTTTATGCTGGTTCTCTGCAGAATAGTCCAGTTGGACCCAATTGCCACTCTATTCACACAGCCCTGCAAGTTTCTTTCCCTCAAGTGATTATTCAATTTCATTTAGAAAGCACTGTCTCCACTTTCACAACTTTCATTGGCACATAGTTCCAGATCATTACAATTCACTGAGAGATAAGGTTCTTTCGCACATCCCTCCTAATCCTTCTACCATCAGTTAATGGGAATAGGTTATCTTTGTAAATTCCATTATAATCTTGTACCTGCTATCAGATTTCCCCTCAACCTGCACTATCTGAAAGAGAACATTACAACTTTCTTTGAGCTAATATTGTAAATTAATTCCTGGAACCACTCTGATTAACTTAAATATCAACGATCACATTTTCACAAGCTAAGGGAGATAGTCAAGTCAGGTAATTTCTAGACTTGGCAGACTCACTTCAGTAGAGATTTGTATTTCGAGGAGAGGGGTGAAGGATAAAGTTGGGAATCTAACCCAGAAACAAATTGAAAATAGACAATAGGTGCAGGAGTAGGCCATTCTGCCCTTCGAGCCTACACCACCATTCAATATGATTATGGCTGATCATCCTTAATCAGTATCCTGTTCCTGCCTTATCTCCATAACCCTTGATTCCACAATCCTTGAGACCTCTATCCAACTCTTTCTTAAATGAATCCAGAGACTGGGCCTCCACTGCCCTCTGGGGCAGAGCATTTCACACTGCTACCACTCTCTGGGTGAAGACATTTCTCCTCATCTCTGTCCTAAATGGTCTACCCGTATTTTTAAGCTGTGTCCTCTGGTTCGGCACTCACCCATCAGCGGAAACATGTTTCCTGCCTCCAGAGTGTCCAATCTTTAATAATCTTATATGTCTCAATCAGATCCCTTCTCGGTCTTCTAAACTCAAGGGTATACAAGCCCAGTTGCTTCAGCCTTTCAGTGTAAGGTAATCCTGCCATTCCCAAAATTGACCTCGTGAACCTACGCTGCACTCCCTCAATAGCCAGAATGTCTTTCCTCAAATTTGGAGACCAGAACTGCACACAGTACTCCAGGTGTGGTCTCACCAGGGCCCTGTACAGCTGCAGAAGAACCTCTTTGCTTCTATACTCAATCCCTCTTGTTATGAAGGCCAGCATGCTATTAGCCTTCTTCACTACCTGCTGTACCTGCATGCTTACCTTCATTGACTGGTGTACAAGAACACCCAGATCTCTCTGTACTGCCCCTTTACCTAAATTGATTCCACTTAGGTGGTAATCTGCCTTCCTGTTCTTGCCACCAAAGTAGATAACCATACATTTATCCACATTAAACAGCATCTGCCATGC
>NC_057729.1:56130924-56138673 GCF_004010195.1 Chiloscyllium plagiosum
AGCAAACCGGAGATAACCACCTTGCACGTCTTGCTTTTCAGCCTTCTTCCTAGTTCTCCGAAGTCCTGCTGTAGTATGTTCCTCCTCTTCTTCCCGACATCATTTGTGCCGACATGTACCACCACCTCTGGCTCTTCACCTTCGTCCTTGAGGATTTCCTGCACTCTCTCTGTGATGTCTTTAACCCTGGCACCAGGAAGGCAATACACCATCCTTAAGTTCCGTCTGCTACCACAAAAACCCCTATGGAGTCCCCTATTACCACGGCTCTGTGCGATGTCCGACCCTTCCGCTTTGCCTCCACGCCAACTTTTGATTAACAGACCTGGTCGCTTCGCATACTGGCAGTGTCATCTGTCTCTACTGTTTCAAAAGATTCAACTTGATCCTGACAGGTACTTCCCCCAGGGTCTCTTGCACCTGTCTCCTCTCTGACTTCCTCATCGGTTGCTCTCTTCTGATACAATTGGTGTAATAACCTCGCTGAAGGTCTTGTCCACAAAGATCTCGTTCTCTCGGATGAGCCTAAGGTCCTCGAGTTCTTTCATCAGTGCTGCAGTATGCTCTGTCAGTAGCTGAATGTGCACACACTTTCCACACTTATACGAGCCAGGCACACCAGAGTCGTTGACCTCCCACATTAAGCACGTAGCACACTGAACCAGCTCGGCAGTCATGCGTTCACCCTCTTCAATTGTGACATAATCCTTGTCAAAGACTCCTGAGCTAAAGCCTCACTCTTCAATCCACAGGACCTTCCTTGGACCCTCTTTTTGGGGCAAGTCTGTGGACTTTTAATTTAGGTTGGGGGAGGCCCTACTTTGTAGGACCTGGGGTCTAGAACACACCCACTCAAATAACAATCACTTACCATCCCGACCGGCTTTGCGCTCTGCCTTCACTTCCGCCCAGCTCCCGCCGCTCTCTGATGCGAAAAACACTCATACAGGTGACTGAATGCCAGGGCAGGTGGTTAAAAGATCAACCTCACAGCTCTTTGTTTTAAGTTTCAGACCGTCTAACATTCACGACCCATCACCTCCAATCCAATCATCGCCACACCCTTTTTGCCAACTCATGCCCACCTATTAGCCTTTATTTCATGCCAATTTACCCCGTTGCCACCAAATGCAGATTTAAACATCCATGCTGAGATTAAATAAAGGTCTAAAGTATTAATAAGTGCATTCACACAAATTAAAAGAAGCACTCCCATTCATGAAAGCCCATTCAAAACTTATAACTCTTCTCAAGTGTTTCACCACACGTTTTTAAAAAATGTCCCTTTAAGACCCCAATATCAAAACAGTTAAAATTTTAATAACCTCTTTGAAGTCTCAATCAAACTGTGAACTTAGGATCCCACCACTTCACTGAGATAATTAGAGTTTTTGAAAAGCAACTAAGCATAATCACAAAGTGAAAGTCCTTGGAGAACTGCTATAAGACTTTTTTTCAGCAGCCACTGGATATTAAAGATGAAGCTGTAGTAGTAGCCCGAATATAAGGGCTAAATAATTTAAATTGTAATTTTTCCTATAACAGTAAGTAAACCCCAGATAAACTTGTACCAAATTAACTCGGTGCGCCATAAGGACAGGTGTCAGCAATTTCTCCAGGTGAAATGAAGTGACAGCATTGACATAACATTCAGAAAGGTCTTGGAGTCAGAGAGGATTAGGAGTGGACAGATACAGATAAGAAATAACAATACTAGGCTACAACAAGATTAAGGGATCCCTGACAGGATAAATACAGTATTCAACTGTGACTTGTAATGTACCTCTGTTTCTTATTTTTGTACAAAACAAGGTTGCAAATTGAATAATGGGACGTTTACATGATGAAAATGATACAAAGACATTTTTTTCTGTATTCTTGGTTGTGTACCTTATGCTCTCCAGGTGTGTAATATACAATTGCAAACTTGTGTTGAGGCTCCTATGGCCAGTTTTTAAAAGTTACCACAACAAAGCTAAGGAATTCCACTGGAGAAGTTCTGCCAAGAACCACAAACATCTTTCTTTATGCTCAACTGAATGTCAAACAGTGGAGAGACTTCCACCTCATTTTCATTGATTCCAGTTTTGCTGGGGTTCCTCATTAGTAGACCCTGTCAAATTATGCATTGTTATCAAGGGAAGTCATTCACTTCCCTAAAAGTTAAGTTCTTTTATCCAGTTGTGGACTAAGACTGTAGCAAGGTTAGAAGCTGGAGGAGTCTGGTCAGACTGAAACTAAGAGTCAGTGAGCAGGATAATGGCTGCTTCATAGGCTGGCACTTTCCTTCACTTTGCTGATACTGTAGTAATTGGCATGATTGGATGCATATAGTTTTTTGTGTTCAGGTCATAATGGGACAAAATGGGACAAATTTGTAACTGTAATGGAACAGTGTGACTAGGGGAGTAGTTAATATTAGAGCACAAGTCTTCAGTACTATTGTCAGAAATTTGTCAATGCTGTGAGGATGCTGCTTTTTTAACACGGCTATGTTGCCCTCAGTTTTTTTTCAGATGGGTCATAAATGCAGAGTTGCTGAGAGGTGTAGGTTTGAAGCGTTCTAGGGCCAATTTGATTGTAGCTAACAGATACTGCCTCAGAAAAAAGCTTTTCAAGTTAAAATAAACTTGTACAATGAAGGGGGAGTGGCCAGTTCTACCAGCTCAGCTTTTCTCTGGTTTGGTTTGGTTTTACCAAGCAGTCAGTTTTGAGGCTGCTGGTCCAAGAAACTGCTACAAGTAAGAAAATGTTCCATGCTGAATCTGCCTGCCATCTCTCTCTCTCCTGTAAGACCCTGTGTTTGATTTTACCTTTTTTTTTGCCAAGGGACGTTTATGGGGATTATTGCAGGAATTTGGAACAGCATCATTAAGTTGAGATAATCTGTTGGGTTTTGGGATAGGTTAAGTTATTCTCTATTCTGATCCCTTTTGTTTGTGTTAAGTTCTGTTTTGTTTAAAACTAAGTAGTTGGGCCAGCTGCATCACTCCTGGAATATACACTTACACCTGCTTAAAACAACTAGCAAAGTTCAGGTCCGAACTACTTTCTTGAAATGATTTGAGGTGGTCTGGCCTGGTCCATAACAATGCCTATACAGCCTTTGCAGTATCCAGTGCCTTCAGACATTTCTGATATAATGTGGAGTGAAATTAATTCAAAGGTCAGCATCTGTGATGCTGAGGACATCAGGAAGAGGCTGAGGTAGAACATCTATTCAGCACTTCTAGCTAAAGATGCTTAACTTGTGTCTTTTGCTTTGCCTTGGCTCCTGGATCATAGTGTTAGGGACATTTGTCAAGCCTCATCCTCCACTGAGTTGTGTAATTATCCACCACTGTTCACAACTGGATGTGGCAGGACTGCAGAGCCTTGATCAGGTCCATTAATTATGGAATCTCTTAGCTCTGTCTATTACAAGATGCTCACACTGCTTGATATGTAAGCAGTCCCGCATTGTAGTTTTACAAACTTTATATTTAACTTTCAGGTATGTCTGATACTGCTCCTGGCACGTCCTTCTGCTCTAATCATTGAACCAACTTTGATCCCCTGGTTTAATGATAATAGCAGATTAGAGGGTATGTGGCACCTTGAGGTTTAAACTGTTTGAACCCAGCCCTGCGTTCAAATGGACCTGCTGAATATATTTCCTTCATGTACATATTACATAATACCAATAAGCACTGGATTTGTTCAAATTGAGAGTGAGACTTCCACATCCAGGTCCTTTGCACCATTTCTAAAGGTCCATGACTCCAAGAAAATCTGAGCTCAAACATTCTGAATACTATGTCATTGAGACATACCAGGTAAGGAACAACTAAAGCCAGTAATATCACATCCTGGTACACTTAGTTTTCCATTAAATCAAATGGTTGTTCATTTTTCTTTTAATTGACGTACATGACCATTGCTGGGATGTCTTGCATAGTCTTGCTATGCTTGACACAAAGTTATAGTTCACAAAATTTAAGTGTAAGACTCTGTTTTGGCAGCCGAGGGAGTTAGTTTAGCTCAGTTGGCTGGGCAGTTGCTTTGGAGAAAGTGAAGACTGCAGATGCTGGAGATCAGAGTCGAAATCTTTCCCTTAGGCACCCCAACACACACAAAAGAAGTTGCATCAAGACACTGTTAAAAAGGGCCACAACACACTGCAGTACACCAGAACTGCAAAAATAGGAAGAAGAACACCTATACAACGTATTCGCCAAAAACGGATACCCCCGCAATTTCATCAACAGATGCCTAAGAGAAAGACAACGGAATGAGGACATGCCACAACCCAAAGGACTAGCTACATTACCATACATCAAAAACATTTCTGAACTGACAGCCAGACTACTGTGACCACTAGGACTTATAACAGCACACAAACCAACAGCCGCTCTCAGACAACAACTGACCAGGACGAAGGACCCGATACCCAGCATGAGCAAAACCAATGTGGTGTACAAAATCCCATGCAAGGACTGCACAAAACACTACATAGGACAAACAGAAAGACAGCTAACGATCCGCATCCATGAACACCAACAAGCCACAAAACGACACGACAGCTATCCTTAGTAGCCACACACTCAGATGACAAGCAACATAAGTTCGACTGGGACAACACTACTATTATAGGACAAGCCAAACAGAGAACAGCCAGGGAATTCCTAGAGGCATGGCACTCATCCAGAGATTCTATCAATAAGCACATCGACCTGGGCCCAATATACCGGCCACTGCAGCGGACAGCTGGAACTGACAACCGGAAGCGGCAAATACAAATCACTATAAACGCCGGAGAAAACATCACAGAAGCGCTTCACAGGAGGCTCCCAAACACTGAGCATGTCACCTAGACAGGGGACGAAACGTCTGCAACACAAATTCCCAGCTCGGCGAACAGAACCACAACAAGCACCCGAGCTACAAATCTTCTCCCAAACTTTGAACCTGGACCTCCCAGGAGTAACCTTGGAACAGGCCTCTCTTCTTAATGCCCCCTTGATAGTTCAGGAAATACAGGAGGCAGCTCGGCAACTTCAGAGTGGGAAAGCGCCTGGCCCTGATGGTCTTCTGGATGAGCTTTATAAGGAGTTTATTGGGATTCTGTCAGGGCCGATGTTGGAGATGTACAATCACTCCTAATGCACGAATGCCGACCACCATCTTTGAGAGAAGCTAATAGTTCCTTAATTCTTAAGGGGAGGGTTCTTGAGGATTGTGCCTCCTACAGGCCCATTTCTCTGTTAAATTCAGATTTCAAGATTCTGTCCAAGATCCTGGCACTGAGATTGGAAAGAGTGTTGCCCCATTTTATTAAAGAAGACCAGACAGGCTTTATAAGGGGCCATAGGTCCTCTATTAACATTAGAAGGTTGCTGAATGTGGTCCAAGTTTGTCAGCAATGATCGCTTCAGGGGTTGGTGATTTCCTTAGATGCAGAGAAAGCATTTGACCGGGTGGAGTGGCTGTATCTTTTTTATGTCTTAGAACAGTTTGGGTTGGGTGGGGGCTTTGCTAGGTGGGTGGACGTTTTATATTGCCACCCTCTGGCCATGGTCAGGGTGAAGTCTGGGAATTTTACAATTGGTCGGGGTAGTCGGCAAGGCTGCCCCCTCTCACCGTTGTTGTTTACGTTGGTGATAGAGCTGCTGGCAGAGGCCATTCGTCAGAACGTCCACATAATCGGTCCGGAAGTGGGATTGAGGGCACACAAGATTACACTGTATGTGGATGATGTCCTTCTGTTTTTATCAAATCCGATGACCTCCGTACCCCATTTGATACAATGTATCAATTCATTTAGGGCTATTTCAGGATATAAGATTAACTTTGCAAAATCGGAGGCTATGCCTTTGGGGAACCTTAAGGATGTACCAGAAGTTGAAGGTGGACCTAAATTCCCTTTTAAGTGGTCACGGGCAGGGCTCCGGTACGTAGGCATTTTTATTACCCCCAAGTTTGATCTGTTACTTCGGACTAACTTTGCTCACTTGCTCGACAATATTAGGCAGGATCTCCAGAGATGGGAGGCTCTTCCAATTTCATGGCTGGGCCGAAAATCTCTTATTAAGACAAATGTTCTTCCTCGTTTGCTTTATCCTATGCGTATGCTCCCTATAATGTTTCCCAGGTTAACGCTGCGGAAGCTTATGGGGTGGTTTGGTTCCTTTGTCTGGCATCGTGGGCGGCCCCTCATCAAACTTACTAAGTTGCAGTTGCTTCAAGGAGGTGGAGGAGTTTATTTCCCTGACATCAGAAGGTATCAATTGAGTTCCCTGCTGTCCTTTGTCTGCGATTGGGTAGGTAACGATCCAAACTCAATATGGCTGGATATTGAGGCCTCCCAAGCAAAGTGTCCTTTTATTAACCTTATTCATGGATAAGATGAGGACAGTTATGGACCACTGCCAGAACCCCATTGTCATTAGTAGTCAGGGCTTGGAGGGCAATGTGTCAGAGTGAGGGTTATTTATCCAAGACTTCGTCACTTACACCTATAGTTGGCATGCCAGGGTTCAGACCAAGGATGATGAACTCAGGGTTCAAACTATGGGCAGCAAGAGGAGTTTCTAGTTTGGGAGACTTGTTTGAGGGAGAGGTCATGATGTCTTTTGAGCAACTGAGCTGCAAATACGGTTACCCAGCAGAGGCCTTTTCCGTTCTTTTCAGGTTAGGGATTTCATCCAGAAGAAGACTACGCTTCTCACTAAGCCCTATAAACCCGATACAGAGACGTTGTTGCTACGTTCCACAATCGCCCTTTCGGTTAGTACCCTCTATCGCCTGCTGGATGGCAGAGCCTGGCAAGATATTAACCAGTTATGAGAAGTCTGGGAGCAAGAGGTAGGAGTGGAGATCTCTTCTGAAACGTGGGAGAACATATTGGAGAATACTCAAAAGATCTCAATCTGTAATAGGACATGTGCTACGCAGTTAATAGTTCTGCACAGGACTCATCTGGCAGCAAAACGTCTGGCAAAGTTTAAAAAAGGGGCATCTTCAGTGTGCCCCAAATGTAAAATAAGTGCAGGTACTCTTACCCATTGCTTCTGGACATGCCACAGGCTCCATGTTACTGGAGCATTGTGGCGGGAGAGATAGGGAGGGTATTGAGGGCTGAAGTCAAAGTAGACCCGATATCTCTCCTCTTAGGTCTACCGAATTTACCATCTTTAGACAGGCATGGGAAGAAACTATTTAATATTCTTGCATAGTGTGCACGGAAGAATATTCTGATGAATTGGGTATCTGAGAACCCTCCGGGCTTGCTGGGATGGCAGAAATTAATTATAGAGCACATTCCCTTGGACTTTTTTTAACAATGGTGCACCACACAACAGACCAATTTTATAAGACATGGCAGCCCTACTTGAGTTATTTGGAGACAGATTTGTCAGTTGTCTTAACTAGGGCGTTTGTTTAACCAGGATGGTTAGATTTGTCAAGCCCTGGGCCCTGGAGGGGGTCTCCTGAGTTAATACAGGTATATATGCAATGCTCCTGTTCCTCTGTTTGGGAGCTTTGCGCCGAGCATAGCTGTTCTGTATTTTGTGAGGTTTTTTTTTGCTTTTTTTTGGTGTTGCTTTGCACAGTGTTAGGGTTTGTTTTGTATTAGGTAAAAACAATGACTGCAGATGCTGGAAACCAGATTCTGGATTAGTGGTGCTGGAAGAGCACAGCAGTTCAGGCAGCATCCAAGGAGTTTTGAAATCGACGTTTCGGGCAAAAGCCCTTCATCAGGAATACAGG
>NC_057729.1:56139138-56142466 GCF_004010195.1 Chiloscyllium plagiosum
GGAACAGTCTTTGCGGAAGGTGGAAAGGGGTGGGGAGGGAAATATATCCCTGGTGGTGGGCTCTGTTTGGAGGTGGCGGAAATGTCGGTTGGGGATAGATGTTTGATTACTCGAGGTCAAGTCGGCATAAGGAGGGAGGAAGTGTTGGGTATTCTAAAAGGCATTAAGGTGGACATGTCCCCAGGTCCAGATGGGATCAATACCAGGTTACTGGGGCCTTAACAGATATCTTTGCAGCATCCTTGAACACGGGTGAGATCCCAGAGGACTGAAGAATTGCTACGGTTGTTCCCTTGTCTAAGAAGGGTAGCAAGGATAGTCCAGGTAATTATAGATGAGTGAGCTTGACGTCAAGGGTAGGGAAGCTGCTGGAGAAGATACGGAGGGATAGGATCCATTTACATTTGGAAGAAAATGGGCTCATCAGTGATAGGCAGCAAGAATTTGTGCAGGGAAGCTCATGTCTTAGCAACTTAATAGAATTCTTTGAGGAAGTAACAAAATTGATTGATGAGGGAAGGGCTGTAGATGTCATATGGACTTCAGTAAGGCGTTTGATAAGGTTCCCCATGGTAGGCTGACAGAGGAAGTGAAATCGCATGATGTCCAGGGAGTCTAGCTAGATGGATAGAGAACTGGCTGGGCAACAGAAGACAGAGAGTAATAGTAGAAGGGAGTTTCTCAAAATGGAAAACTGACCAGTGTGTTCCACAGGGATCAGTGCTGAGACCACTGTTGTTTGTGATATACATATGTGATCTGGAGGAAGGTATAGGTGATCTGATTAGCAAGTTTGCAGGTGACATTAAGATTGGTGGAGTAGCAGATAGTGAAGGAGCTGTCAGAGAATGCAGCAGAATATAGATAGATTAGTTGGGCAGAGGAATGGCAGATGGAGTTCAATCTGGGCAAATGTGAGGTGATGCATTTTGGAAAATCAAATTCAAGAGCAAACTATTTGGTAAATAGAAAAGCTCTGGAGAAAATTGATGTACAGAGAGGTCTGGGTGTTCAGATTCATTTTACCCGGAAGGTGGCAACGCAGATAAATACAGTGGTCAAGAAAGCATACAGCATGCTTTCCTTCATCAGACAAGATTTTGAATACGAGAATTAGCAGGTCATGAACTTGATCAACAAACACATTGACTTGGATTCCATTCACCACCCCCTGAGAAAAAGGAGAGGAAATGACATCACTACAGGAAATGATGCCACAAACCCAAGGAAATCTAAACACATAAACAAAAAGCAGGCTATGCCACCAGTGCTTCATCCAGAGGTTTACGGGTGATGTTACCGAGTATGGTGACGAAACTGCCGAAAACGAATCTTCCAGCTTAGCGAACAAACCTACATTCAGAACCTCAACCTGAGCTACAAATCTTCTCAAAACTCGCTAGGTCATGTTACAGTGTATAGGACTTTGGTTCGGCCACATTTGGTTTACAGCCTACAGTTCTGGTAGCCCCATTATCAAAAGGATGTTAATGCTTTGGAGAAGGTACAGAGGAGGTTCACCAGGATGTTGCCTGGTATTAAGAGAGGTTGAGTAAATAAGGATTATTTTCATTAGAAAGGTGGAAGTTGAGGGGTACCTGATTGATGTCTACAAAATCATGAGAGGTATAGACAGGGTGTATAGCAAGAAGCTTTTTCATCAAGAGTGGGGGACTCAATTACTATGGGTCATGAGTTCAAGGTGAGATGGGAAAAGTTTAAGGGAGATATGCGTGCAAAGTTCTTTACACAGGGGGTGGTGGGTGTCTGGAACAGGTTGCCAGCAGAGGTGGGCATGATAGCATTATTTAAATATATTGAGACAGGTACATGAATGGGCAGGGAGTGAAGGGATACAGATCCTTGGAAAATAGGTAACAAGTTTAAATGGTGGATCTGGATGGGTGCATGCTTGAAGGGCCAAAAGTCCTGTTCCTGTGCTGTAATTGTTTTTTGTTTTTGTTTGTTCTTTTATCTACTTTGCCTCAAAATTATCCAAGGACTCTGCTCCCAATATCTTTTCAGAAAGAGTGTTCCAAAGATTCAGGACCCTCAGAAAATATTTTTGCTTCTTCTACTTTAAATGGAAAACACCTGATTTTTAAAGTTAACGTTAGTTCTAGATTCTTTGGTAAGAAGGACCCTTAGCATCTTTGCAGAAAAAAGACATCCCAATAACTCTTCTTCAGAAGATCCTGAGAAGATTATGATACCTTACATTCCAGAGCGCAACAGTGTTAACTCCCTTCCTATATTGCATGTCACTGAACTCATCTCTCAGGATCTCAGCAAACCATTCCTAACAGATTCCAGAAGCTTAATCTCCACAGCTTTAGTGCTCACTTGATTTACCCAGGTACAGATTGAAGTCATCCACAATAACTGTATTGCCCATCGTACATGTTTTTAGTTTTCTAATTAATACTGTACCCTAGTACCACAGCTATTTGATTGCCTGTAAATAATTCCAGCTAATATCTACTGCCCCTTACTGTTTCTTAATTTCACCTAAAGAAGTCCACACCTTGTTATTGTGATTTGATTACAGCCTTGCTTCAAACATGAACAAAAGAGGTGAATTCCAGTGGTAAGGGGTGACAGCCCTTGACATCAATGCTACATTCCTCCAAGTGTGGCAACATAGAGCTCTAGCAAAACTGAAATCAATGGGTATCAGGGGGAAAACTCTCCAGTGGTTAGAGTCATACCTGACACATAGGAAGGTGGGTGTGGTCAGTCATCTCAGCTTCAGGACATCTCTGCAGGAGTTCTTCAGAGTAGTGTCCTCCTTCAAGATTTTCAGTTCCCCAGTCCCCAACGCATCTTCACCATGGACAAGTCCATGTACACATCCATCCGCCACGATGAAAGCCTCCAAGCCCTCCATTTAGAGTCATAGAGTCAATAGACAATAGGTGCAGGAGTAGACCAATCTGCCCTTGGAGCCAGCACCACCATTCATTATGATCATGGCTGATCATCCTCAATCAGTATCCTGTTCCTGCCTTATCCCCATAACCCTTGATTCCACTATCCTTAAGAGCTCTACCCAACTCTTTCTTGAAAGTATCCAGAGACTTGGCCTCCACAGCCTTCTGGGGCAGAGCATTCCATACACCCACCACTCTCTGGGTGAAGAAGTTTCTCCTCAACTCTGTTCTAAGTGGCCTACTCCTTATTTTTAAACCGTGTCCTCTGGTTCGGGACTCACCCATCAGCGGAAATATGCTTCCTGCCTCCAGAGTGACAAATCCTTTAATAAGCTTATACGTCTCAATCAGATGCCCTCTCAGCCTTCTAAACTCAAGCATATACAAGCCCAGTCGCT
>NC_057729.1:56142591-56165839 GCF_004010195.1 Chiloscyllium plagiosum
ACCACACATTTATCCACATTAAACTGCATCTGCCATGCATCTGACCACTCACCTAACTTGTCCAGGTCACCCTGTAATCTCCTAACATCCTTCTCACATTTCACCCTGCCACCCAGCTTTGTGTCATCAGCAAATTTGCTAATATTACTTTTAATACCATCTATATCATTAATGTATGTTGTAAAAAGCAGCGGTCCCAGTACTGATCCCTGCGGTACCCCACTGGTCACCGCCTGCCATTCTGTTTATCACTACTCTTTGTTTCCTGTCAGCCAATCAATTTTCAATCCATGTCAGTATTTTGCCCCTAACACCATGTGCCCTAATTTTGCTCACTAACCTCCTATGTGGGACTCTTTCAAAGGCTTTCTGAAAGTCCAGGTATACTACATCCACTGGATCTCCCTTGTCCATCTTCAGAGTTACATCCTCAAAAAATTCCAGAAGATTAGTCAAGCATGATTTCCCCTTCATAAATCCATGCTGACTCTGACCTATCCTGTTACTGCTATCCAGATGTGTCGTAATTTCGTCCTTTATAACTGACTCCAGCATTCTTCCCACCACTCAGGTCAGACTAACTGGTCTATAATTCTCTGTTTTCTCTCTCCCTTTCTTCAAAAGTGGGACAACATTAGCCACCCTCCAATCCGCAGGAACTGATCCTGAATCTATAGAATATTGGAAAATGATCACTAATGCATCCACGATTTCTAGAGCCACCTCCTTCAGTACCCTGGGATGCAGACCATCAGGTCCCGGGCACTTATCAGCCTTCAGACCTAACAGTCTCTCCAACACCACTTCCTGCCTAATATAAATTCCCTTCAGTTCAGGTCCTTCAGCCACTATTACATCTGGGAGATTAGATCTGTCTTCACTGGGGAAGACACGAGCAAAGTACCAATTCAACTCTTCTGCCATTTCTTTGTTCCCCATAATAAATTCATCCATTTCTGTTTTCAAGGGCCCAATTTTAGTCTTAACCTTTTTTTTCTTTTCACATACCTAAAAAAACCTTTACTATCCTCCTTTACATTTTTGGCCAGTTTGCCTTCATACCTTATCTTTCCTTTGCGTATTTCCTTTTTAGTTATCCTCTGTTGTTCTTTAAAAGCTTCCCAGTCCTCCGATTTCCCACTCATCTTTGCTATGTTATATTTTTTCCCTTTTGTATTTATATGGTCCTTAACTTCCCTCGTCAGCCAAGGCCACCCATGCCTCGTCCTAGGATTTTTCTTCCTTTTTGGAATGAACTGATCCTGCATCTTCTGCATTATACCCAGAAATACCTGCCATTGTTGTTCCACTGCCATCCCTGCTAGGGTATTACACCATTGAACTTTGGCCAGCTCCACTCTCATTGCTCCATGGTTCCCCTTATTCAACTGAAATATTGTCACTTCCAATTCTACCCTCTCCCTTTCAAACTGCAGATTAAAGCTTATTTGTATTGTGGTCACTACCTCCTAATGGCTCCTTTACTTCGAGGTCCCTGATCAAATCCGTTTCATTGCACAACACCAGATCCAGAATTGCTTTCTCCCTGGTAGGCTCCAGCACAAGCTGTTCTAAGAATCCATCTCGGAGGCACTCCACAAACTCGCTTTCTTGGGGTCCAGTACCATCCTGATTCTGAGGAGAAAGTGAGGTCTGCAGATGCTGGAGATCAGAGATGGAAATGTGTTGCTGGAAAAGCGCAGGTCAGGCAGCATCTAGGGAACAGGAAAATCGACGTTTCGGGCATTAGCCCTTCTTCAGGAAGAAGGGCTAATGCCCGAAACGTCGATTCTCCTGTTCCCTAGATGCTGCCTGACCTGCTGCGCTTTTCCAACAACACATTTCCATCACCATCCTGATTCTCCCAGTCTACCTGCATTTTGAAATCCCCCATAACACCTGTACTACTATCTTTGCGACAGGCCAATTTCAGCTCCTTATTCAACTTACACACTACATCCAGGATACTGTTTGGTGGCAAGGAGAAAGTGAGGACTGCAGATGCTGGAGATCAGAGCTGAAAATGTGTTGCTGGAAAAGCGCAGCAGGTCAGGCAGCATCCAAGGAGCAGGAGAATCAACGTTTCGGGCATGAGCCCTTCTTCAGGAAGGGCTCATGCCCGAAACGTCGATTCTACTGCTCCTTGGATACTGCCTGACCTGCTGCGCTTTTCCAGCAACATATTTTCAGTACTGTTTGGTGGCCTGTAGATAACTCCATTCGGGTCTTTCTACCCTTAGAATTTCTCAGCTCTATCCATACTGACTCTACATCCCCTGATTCTAGGTCCCCCCGCGCAAGGGACTGAATATCATTCCATACCAACCGGGTCACCCCACCCCCTCTGCCAGTCAGTCTGTCCTTACGATAGCATGTTTATAGCCTTGAATATTCATTTCCCAGGCCCTGTCCACTTGAAGCCACGTCTCAGTTATCCCCACAACATCGTAACTGCCAATTTCCAAATGTGCCTCAAGCTCATCCACCTTATTTCTAATGCTTCATGCATTCATATATAATATTTTTAATTTGTTACTCCCCTCACCCTCCCTGTCAATCCCTATTTCACTTGACCTTACGGCATGATCCTTTTTTGAGTTTTCTGCTCCATTGATTCCGTTGTCTTTCTTGACTTCTCTTGTTCTAACTTTCCCTTTAACTTCCTTCTTAAATTTCCAGTTTGTCCCCTTCTTCCCCCCGCCCCACTACTTAGTTTAAATGCAGCTGTGTTGCAGTGGCAAACCTACCTGCCAGTCAGAGATGTACAGCACAGAAATAGACCAACGTGTCCATGCCGACCAGATATCCCAACCCAATCTAGTCCCACCTGCCAGCACCTGTCCCATATCCCTCCGAACCTTTCCTATTCATATATCCATCCAGATGCTTTTTGAATGTTGCAATTGTACTAGCCTTCACCACTTCCTCTGGCAGCTCATTCCATACACATATCACTCTCTGTGTGAAAAGGTTGCCCCTTTGGTCACTTTTATATCTTTCCCCTCTCATCCTAAACCTATGCCCTCTAGTTCTGGACTCCCCCACCCCAGGGAAAATACTTTGTCTATTAACTCTATCCATGCCCCTCATGATTTTATAAACCTCTATAATGTCACCCCTCAGCCTCCGACGCTCTAGGGAAATAGCCCTAGCCTATTCAACCTCTCTCTATGGTTCAAATTCTCCAACCCTGGCAACATCCTTGTAAATCTTTTCTGAACCCTTTCAAGTTTCACAATGGGCGGCACAGTGGCACAGTGGTTAGCACTGTTGCCTCACAGAGCTAGAGACCCGGGTTCAATTCCCGCCTCAGGTGACTGACTGTGTGGAGTTTGCACATTCTCCCCGTGTCTGCATGGGTTTCCTCCGGGTGCTCCGGTTTCCTCCCATCATCCAAAAATGTGCAGATCAGGTGAATTGGCCATGCTAAATTGCCCGTAGTGTTAGGTGAAGGGGTAAATGTAGGGGTATGGGTGGGTTGTGCTTCAGCGGGTTGGTGTGGACTTGTTGGGCCAAAGGGCCTCTTTCCACACTGTAGGTAATCTAAATCTTTCCGATAGGAAGGAAACCAGACTTGCACGCAATATTCCAACAGTGGCCTAACCAATGTCCTGTACAGCCCCAATATGACCTCCCAACTGCTATACTCAATGCTCTGACCAATGAAGGAAAGCATACCAAACACCTTCTTCACTATCCTATCTACCTGAGACTCCACTTTCAAGGAGCTATGAACCTGCACTCCAAGGTCTCTTTGTTCAGCAACACTCCCTAGGACCTTACCATTAAATGTATACGTCCTGCTCTGATCTGCTTTTCCAAAATGCAACACCTCGCATTTATCTAAATTAAATTCCATCTGCCACTTCTCAGCCCATTGGCCTATCTGATCAAGATCCCGTTGTAATCTGAGGTAACCTTCTTCACTGTCCATTCTACCTCCAATTTTGGTGTCACCTGCAAACCTCCTAACTATACCTCTTATGCTCACATCCAAATCATTTATATAAATGACGAAAAGTAGTGGACCCAGCACCGATCCTTGTGGCACTCCAGTGGTCACAGGCCTCCAGTCTGAAAAACAACCCTCCACCACCACCACCTGCTGTCTTCTACTTTTGAGCCAGTCTGTATCCAAATGGCTAGTTCTCCCTGTATTCCACGAGACCTAACCTTGCTAACCAGTCTTCCATGAGGCACCTTGTCGAACGCCTTACTGAAGTCCATTTAGATCATATCTACCACTCCACCCTCATCAATCTTTTGTTATTTCTTCAAAAAACTCAATCAAATTTGTCTCTTCCTCTCACGCGGTCCCAATCAGTAACCTTCCACCGATACCCTCATCTGCCTGGCTGAACTGGTCTTCACCCTTAACAACTTCTCCTTCCAATCCTCCTACTTTCACCAATCATAAGGGTTTGGGCATCCGTATGGGACCTAACTATGCCCGCCTCTTCGTCGGGTACGTGGAACAGTCCATCTTCTGCAGTTACATCAGCACCACCCCCCACCTGTTCCTCAGGTGACTATATTGGCACTACCTCGTCCTCCCACGAGTAGGTTGAACAGTTCATCAACTTCACCAATAACTTTCACCCCAATCTCAAATTCACCTGGACCATCTCGGACACATCCCTCCCCTTCCAGGACCTCTCCACCTCCATCTCCAGCGACCAACTAACCACGGACATCTTCTACAAGCCAGACTTCCACAGCTACCTAGACTACACCTCCTCCCACCCTAAATCCTGTAAAAACACCATTCCTTCGCTTACTCCCAATTCCTCCGCCTCTGCCACATCTGTTCCCAGGACGACCAATTCCGACTTAGAAAATTCCAGATAGCCTCCTTTTCCAAGATTGCAATTTCCCTTCCCATGTGGTTGACGATGCCCTCCTGCGCATCTCGTCCACTTCCCGCACCACTGCCCTTGAATCCCACCCCTCCCAACACAACAAGGACAGAACGTGCCGGTCCTCAAATTCCACCCCACCAACTTCTGCATACATTGCATCAGATCCCATCACCAGAGATCTATTTCCCAGCCTACCCTTATCAGCATTCCGGAGAGACCATTCCCTCTGTGACTCCCTCGTCAGGTCCACACCCCCCACCAGCCAATACCCCACTACCAGCACCTTACCCTGCCACCGCAGGAAGTGCAAAACCCATGCCGATACCTTGTCCCCTCACCTCTGAAGGCCACAAAGGATCCTTCCACGTCTGACAGAAATTTACCTGTACCTCCACCAATGTCATCTACTGTATCCGTTGCACCTGATGTGATCTCCTCTATATTGGGGAAACAGGATGCCTCCTTGCGGATCATTTCAGAGAACATCTCTAGGACACCCACACCCATCAACCCCATTGCCCCATGGCTAAACACTTCAACTCCCCCTCCCACTCTGTCAAGGACATGCAGGTTCTGGGCCTCCTCCACCGCCAAACCATTACCATCCGACACCTGGAGGAAGAACACCTCATATTCCGCCATGGGATAAATATGGATTTCAACTGTTTCCTCATTTCCCCTCCCCCAACATTATCCCGATCCCAAGCCTCCAACTCAGCACCATCCTCTTGACCTGTCCATCACCTTTCCCATCTATCCGCTCCACCCCCCAAACCTATGACCTTCTCCCTCACCTTCATCTATTTGTAACATTCTCAGCTACCTTCCACCAAACCCCACCTCCCCTCCCATTTATCTCTCAGCCCTCTGGCCTGCAAGCATCAATCCTGATGAAGAGCTTCTGCCCAAAATATCAATTCTCTTGCTCCTCAGACGCTGCCTGACCAGCTGTGCTTTTCCAGCACCACACTCTCGACTCTGATCTCCAGTATCTGCAGTCCTCACTTTTTCTAGGGTAGTGTCCTAGGATCAACCATCTTTAGCTGCTTCATCAATGACCTTCCCTCCCTCATAAGCTCAGAAGTGACTTTCACTGATGATTGTACAATATTCAGCACCAATCGTGACTCCTCAGACACTGAAGCAGTCAGTGTCCAACTCAACAAAACCTGGACAATATCCCAGCTTGGGCTGATAAGTGGCAAGTAACATTCACACCACACAAATGCAAGGCTATGGCCATCCCCAACAATCTAACCACTGTCCCTTGACATTCAATGGTGTTACCATCACTGAATCCCCCACTACTAACATTCTGGGAGTTATTATTGATTAGAAACTCAATTGGAACTCACCACATAATTGCAGTGGCTACAAGAGCAGGTCAGAGGCTAGGACTTCTGCAGTGAGTAACTCATCTCCCGACTCCCGAAAGCCTGTCCACCATATACAAGGCACAAGTCAGGAGTGTGATGGAATACACCTCACTTGTCTGGATGAGTGCAGCCCTAACAACACTCAAGAAGCTTGATACCATCCAGGATAAAGCAGCCCGCTTGATTACTACTGCATCCATCCCCCTCTACCACTGACACTCAGTAGCAGCAGTGTACTATCAACAAGATGCATTGTAGGAAGTCAGTAAAGATCCTCAGACTGCACCTTCCAAACCCATGACCACTTCCATCTAGAAGGACAAGTGCAGCCAATACATGGGAACACCACCACCTTAAAGTTCCCCTCCAAGCCACTTACCTTCCTGATTTGGAAATGTATCGTCGTCCCTTCACAGTCATTGGGTTAAAATCCTGCAATTCCCTCCCTAATGGCATTGTGGGTCAACCCACAGTTGATGGACTACAGTGGTTCAAGAAGGCAGCTCACCACCACCTTCTCAAGGGCAACCAGGGGTGTGCAATAAATGCTAGTCAGCCACCAACGCTCATTTCCCACAAAAATGAAATAATAAAACAACAGCACCCTGTAATGATTCCATCCTTATTCATTAGTGCAATTCCATCTCTTTTACCTTCATGTCTGTCCTTTCTAACATCAAAAATCCTTGAACTTTCAGTGCTCAGTTCTGGTCACCATGTAGCTTTGTTTTGGTAAAGGCAATTACACCCTACTCATGTATCTCTATTTGTGCCATTAGAGCATCTAACATACTGCGAATGCTGCATGCATTCAAGTAGTGTGCCTATAATGTTATGTTTTTGACATCTTCCTGCTTTTTGAAGCATACTTGATGGTTGGGCTTATTTTTCCGTACCTGTTAACATAACTCCTTTTCAATTTACGTTGTCCCTCAGGTTGCTATCCCTCTGATAGCTAGTTTAAAGGCACCCCACAGCACGAATAAATCTCCTGCAAGGGCATCGGTCTCAATCCAGTTAAGGTATAATCCCCATCCAGTTTGTATAGGTCCTACCCCCCCCCAAGAACGGATTCCAACTCCTCAGAAATCGGATGCCCACCCTTCTACACCAGTTCTCCAGCCACATATTCAACTGATCAATCCTAGAAAGTGGCATTGATAGGTCCTACTTCTTAATTTCCTTCCTAATTCCCTAAAATCTGCCTTTAGACCTCAACCCTCTTCCTACTTATACTATTGATACCAATGACCACAACCTCTTACTAATTCCCCCTCCTAAACAAAACCACCTGGTACTCGGATGCAGCGACCCTGGCAAGTTACTGCTTCCTTGACATAGAATATCTAACAGTGAAGTGCCATTCCCTACCACCTGCCATGCAAGTTAACATCTGCTATCCTGACTGTAGTCTACATAGTCGAGACTGTGTTGCTGGGAAAGAACAGCAGATCAGGCAGCATCCGAGGAGCAGGATAATCGCCATTTCGGGCATAAGCCCTTCATCAGACCCGAGGCCTTGCTCATCACAGCCGGTGACTCCAACCAGGCCAACCTCAAGGGTGTGCTACCAAAACACCATTAACACATCCCCTGTCCAAGCAAAGGGCCAAACATCCTCGACCATTGCTCCAAATCATCAAAGATGCCTACCACTCCATACCCCATCCACACTTCACCACCTACTTCAAGAAGGCCACCATCATCCTAGAACCAAAGAAAACTCATGCAGCGTGCCTCAATGACTGCTGTCCAGTGGCTCTGACCGCCTGATCCCTTGCAATTCGCTTAGTGTCGCAACAGGTCTACAGCAGATGCCTGATTAGCACTCAAGCCTGAACTTCATCACTGAAGCCTAGATGCTTAACACCAGTGGAAGTGCAACAGGGCAGTCGAGGTGGTGTTTGCGGGCTGGGAAGGAGGATGAAAGCACCTTGGCTTCATTCCAGGTGCCCTTCTTCTCAAAGGGACAGGGTGGTGTCAGCAAGAAACAACAGTGACATTGAGGCACCCTGGGTGCCCTCCAATCCATCTCCCCTGCCAGTGGCTTCATTGTCTACAACAGATCAAGCTGAGGAGATGATCTTGCATCTGTGAAGACAACTCTCAGCACCCTGCCACAGAGGATGCCCAAAGTCTTTACATTCACAAAGGCGTACTAGTCAGCAGGCTGCCTCCACTCTCGATAGGGTCCAAACCAGGCTTTTTTACAGGCAAAGGAAGAAAATCCCATTTTGAGGTCACCTTGGTTGTACAGCTGCTTAAGTGATGAAAATATATAGAACAAAAACATATTTTCACTTCTGGTATAACATTTCATGTAGTCCTACTTCCTTGTTGGTGCTTATATGGTTGCCTGAGTGATTGCATCTCAGCATTCTCTTTCCATTACTATAAGATTCTGGCTTCTCTTAGGTCATCTTTGAGTGTCTCACTGCATCAGCAATATCTGTGCCTGTACCCCCTCTCATAATCCAGAAAACCACAGACTTATCATCTGGGCAGTTAAAGTTGCTGAGTTAGCATTCAGAGATGCTTTGATACAACAATCCAAAGCCAGGTTGTTGGCTTGGGACAGATCACTCCCCAAATATGAGCTGACCTCAGTACATCCCAGGCAAACCCTGGACCAACCCAGACTAAGTGGAACACACACCTACTTGACTTACCTTTCTTTCCCTTTACTAATTTTCTGGTTCCATGCCACTCAAGCAATGCCACTGTTTCCTGCTTGCGTGCTTCCATACTGGTAGGATAATTGGACTGCCCATTTATCGTTCTCACAGATCCATGCAGTTCAGCCATATTCAGCCCTATGTAATATACTCTTAAGCCAGTCATTCAGTTAGAAGTAGCCTGCCTGCCCTGTATGCAAAACATGTCCTTGAGCCATAAGATGCCACTTGTTTGCAATTTACCATTTGGGCTCTAAGGCAGCCCAGGGAGACACACTGCATTGGTCCTCTTACATGTTTAGCTGTATTTGAACAAGTGAATGCACAATAACTGTAATCATCATTTAAAACTGTGCAGAAAGTACTTGGCCTAAAGGTGGGGGAAAAATGCTGCTAGCCAGATACAAGCTAGCTTTATGCTGAAAGGTTTCTGAAGCATTAGGTTTCTTGATTGGCAAGAACCTAATTGGGAAGTCATCAATTTGTGATAGAAATGAGATTCCAATGCACGCACCGAGGCTTCTCATAATGTGTTGGCTTCAAATGCAACCTGAACGGGAGGGCACAATCTAACTCACTGAAGTTTTTCTTGATGGAACCTGAGTTTTGGCCTCTCACCACCATTATTTTCAACATAGTTAAATGGCTGTAGTAATGGCAGAGTGGAAAATTCTGTCTGTAATTATGCCACTTCATACAAATTGTAGTGAATGCAAATATTATTAAACCACTTCAAGTGGAGGGAACTACTCAACTTCAAGTGGGTATAAACATTAGTTTTTTGGTTATTTTCTACCACTGGCAAGACTATCGACCAATGTACCAGAGTGAACTCAGCATTTAACGCTATTGTATGCAATACAGGATGAAATCCATGCTAACAACAGAACAAGTCGTTATTGCACAATATACATGCATAGTGACAACAAAGGATTACACATGTGCACAAAAACTACTTCAAACATGATCCAATATTACTTACCACCATCTTTTCCGAAGAAATTGGGATGGACACCACATACAGGCCTTGTCGGTAATGCCCACATCCCATGAAGGGAAAAAATTAATCAAAAAGTAACAATCACACATGCCAATAAGTGGTGCTTAATGGTAATGTCACTGGACTTGTATGCCAGAGGACCAAGTTAACATTCTAAGGACAGGGATTTAATTCCCACCATGGGTAATGGTAGAATTTAAATTCAAATAATAAATCTGGAATTGAAAGCTAATCCTAGTAATGGTGGCCACAAAGCCATTGTTGACTATCATACAGGCCCATCAGGAATCACTAATGTCCTTTAAGGGAGGAAATATCCTGTAGGTATCTGACATGTCTAGCCAGATCTAGTGTGGTTAAATCAAGTCAGACCCACAATGTGGATGACTTTTAAGTTCCCTATTGTTGGGCATAACACACCACTTAATTGTAGCTAACCACTACAAAGTCTAAAAAGAATGAAACTGCCAAATGGTCTTTCGATCGACATGGGTATCAGAAGTGAACTTGGCAAATCAAGCCTGCTGACCCTGCAAAATTCTCCAAACTAAAATCTGAGGGTGCCTGTACCAATTGGGAGGGCTTTCCCAGTCTAGTCAGAATACCGCATAACATAGTTATATTCATCAAATCATATTTTACAGACAATGTTCTAGACATCATAGCACAGGTAAAGGCACAGTGATATATATTTGGGAGGGAAATGCTCCAGTTTACATAACTTGACTTTGGTCTGCATTAATTCTCATGGCATTAAGTCAAACATGGGCAAGAAAATCTGATGCTGATTATCACCTATTGTCCAACTATCATCTGATGAACCATTACATCTCCATGTTGGACGTCATTTGAAAGAAAACTGCAGAGTGTAAGGGGACTGAATGTGGCCGGGGGATTTTCATGTCAATGACCAAGAATGAATGAATCAGTTGGACCATTATGACTGAAATGGCTCACTTTTAAACAATATAGCTGCTACATTAGAGCTATACCAGATTATGAGGAAACCTAAAGAAAAGTACTTGATACATCCTCTGTCAGAGATGCAGTTTTCATGACAATATTGTAGGAGTAAACAACACAAAGTCAATGAGGAGACAAAGCCCAGTCTTCACAACAAGGAACCATTGTGAAGACAGGCCTTTGTCTCCTCAATGACTATGTGGTGTTTACTCCTGTAAGTAAATCATGTGATGAGGCTCCACAACTGTGCCGAATGGAACAAATTTCAAGCAGACCCAGGAATTCCAACGTGCACACCCATGAGGCACTGGAGTCCATAAGCAGCTGTAGAAATATATTCAGTCACAACTTGCAACTTCAGTGACTGGGATCTCCCCCATTCTATTATCATCAAGATGAGGAATTAACTCTGGTTCAATGAAGAATGCAAGTGAAGAGTGATGAAGAATCAGCAACATGGAGAGTTAAGCGATTCCACAATCTGTGGATCAGATCTAAGCTCTGCAGTGCTGGCACATTTAATTGTAAATGGTGGCACACCATTAACTAATGAGAAAATGTTTCTGCAAATACCCAAATACTCAATAATATGACAGCTCAGCACACCGGTGTAAAAAGACAAGACTGAAGCACTTACACCCATCTTTAGCCAGAAGTGCTGAGTGGTTATTTCAGTTATCTCCTCTGGAGGTCCTCATCATGAATCATCAGTTTTCAATGTTTTTGATTCACTCCACGTAACATCACGATGTGGCTGAAAGTCATGGACCATAACAATATTCTGACAATGGCTTTTGTGCGAGAACAAGCCATGCCCATAGACAAGCTGTTCCTGTCGAGCTACAACACTGGCATCCATCCAGCAATGTTGAAAACTGCCAAGGAATATACTGTGCACAAGAAGCACAACAAATCCAACCCACCTCATCAATCGACTCAAATAATCAGAAAAAAGTGTTAGAAGGAGTCATCAACAGTGCTAACAAATAGTATTGCTCTACCATAACCATACAATGATGCTCAGCATGGTCTGCCAAGGCCACTCAGCTCCTAGCCTCAATACTGCCTTCATCCAGGCATGGACAAAAGAGTTGAACTCCAAAAGAGATGAGGTGACTGACTCTCTTTATAAGTCATAATCATCTCAACCACAGGACATCACTGCTGTTACGATATGAGATAAACCCTCTGGTAATTTAAACCCGATACACAAAGAAGCACACTTCACGTCGTAATCTATTAAATTTCCAGAGGCAAAGAACTATTCGAGATTGCACTACTTAAAGTAAGAATTAACGGTTTAATTCTTTAAATCCAACAGAGAACATTAGACCTACTATTTACAACTCCTTTCTCTTAAACCTATCTTTTACCTCCCACTCTACAATACTGGTCCAATAACAAAACTCCCCATTAAGATTATTAAAAAAGTTTCAAAACCAGTCAGCTTTGTCGATTCTCCTTTGTAGATTTTCCTCAAGGTCGGCTTCGGTGTTCTGCTGCACAAATTTCTTATGGACAGGTACCTTTGAGAGCTATTCGGCAAACAGTCTATATTTGGGTTTTCTTAGCAGTTATAGAAAATAGAACATAGAACATTACAGCGCAGTACAGCCCTTCAGCCCTCGATGTTGCACTGACCTGTCATACCAATCTGAAGCCCATCTAACCTACACTATTCCATGTGCGTCCATATGCTTGTCCAATGACGACTTAAATGTACTTAAAGCTGGCAAATCTACAATCGTTGCAGGCAAAACATTCCATACACTTACTACGAGTAAAGAAACTACCTCTGACATCTGTCCTATATCTATCACCCCTCAATTTAGAGCTATGCCCCCTAGTGCTCACCATCAGCATACTTGGAAAAAGGGTGGACAGGGAGAGCCTATCTAACCCTCTGATTATCTTATATGTCTCTATTAAGTCACCTCTCAACCTTCTTCTCTCTAACGAAAACAGCCTCAAGTCCCTCAGCCTTTCCTCGTAAGACCTTCCCTTCCATACCAGGCAACATCCTAGTAAATTTCCTCTGTACCCTTTCCAAAGCTTCCACATCCTTCTTATAATGCGGTGACAGAACTGTACACAATACGCCAAGTGCGGCCGCACCAGTGTTTTGTACAGCTGCAGCATAACCTCATGGTTCCGGAACTCGATCCCTGTATTAATAAAAGCGAAAACACTGTATGCCTTAGCAACCCTGTCAACCTGGTTGGCAACTTTCAAGGATCTGTATACATGGACACAGAGATCTCTCCACTCATCTACACTACAAAGAATCTTACCATTAGCCCAGTACTTTGCATTCCAGTTACTCCTACCAAAGTGAATCACCTCACACTTGTCCGCATTAAACTCCATTTGCCACCTCCCAGCACATCTCTGCAGCTTATCTATGTCTCTCTGTAACCTACAACATCCTTCGTCACTATCCACAACTCCACCGAACTTAGTGTCGTCTGTAAATTTACTAACCCACCCTTCTACGCCCTCATCCAGGTCGTTTATAAAAATGACGAAAGGCAGTGGACCCAACACCGGCCTTTGTGGTACACCAGTGGTAACCGGACTTCGGGATGAACATTTCCCATCAACCACCACCCTCTGTCTTCTTTCAGCAAGCCAATTACTGATCCAAACTACTACATCTCCCACAATCCCCATTCCTCCGCATTTTGTACAATAGCCTACTGTGAGGAACCTTATCGAATGCCTTGCTGAAATTCATATACACCACATCAACCGGTTTACTCTCATCTACCTGTTTGGTCACATTCTCAAAGAACTCAATAATGTTTGTGAGGCACGACCTACCCTTCACAAAACTGTGATGACTATCCCTAATCAAATTATTCTTTTCTAGATGATTATAAATCCTATCTTTTATAACCTTTCCCAATACTTTACCAACAACTGAAGTAAGGCCCACTGGTCTATAATTACCAGGGTTGTCTCTACTCCCCTTCTTGAACAGGGGAACCACATTTGCTATCCTCCAGTCTTCTGGCACAATCCTGTAGACAATGACAATTTAAAGATCAATGCCAAAGGCTCGGCAATCTCCTCCCTGGCTTCCCAGAGGATCCTAGGATAAATCCCATCCGGCCCAGGGGACTTATCTATTTTCACACTCTGCTGGATTTCCAATACCTCTTCCTTGCGAACCTCAATCCCACCTAGTCTCGTAGCCTGTATTTCAGTATTCTCCTCGACAACATTGTCGTTATCTAGAGTGAATACTGTCAAAAAATATTTATTTAGTGCTTCCCCTATCTTCTCTGACTCCACACACAACTTCCCACTACTATCCTTGATTGGCCCTAATCTTACTCTCGTCATTCTTTTATTCCTTTAATAGCTATAGAAAGCCTTAGGGTTTACCCTGATCCTATCCGCCAACAACTTCTCATGTCTCCTCCTGGCTCTTCTGCGCTCTCTCTTTAGGTCTTTCCTGGCTACCTTGTAACCCTCAAGCGCCCTAAATGAGCCTTCACATCTCATCCGAACATAAGCCTTCTTCTTCCTCTTGACCAGAGATTCCACTTCCTTCGTAAACCACGGCTCCCGCGCTCTACAGCTTCCTCCCTGCCTGGCAGGTACATACTTATTTGGACACACAGGAGCTTTTCCTTGAATAAGCTCCACATTTCTGATGTGCCTATCCCCTGCAGTTTCCTTCCCCATCCTATGCTTCCTAAATCTTGCCTAATCGCATTGCAATTGCCTTTCCCCCAACTGTAACTCTTGCCCAGTGGTATACACCTATCCCTTTCTATCACTAAAGTAAACATAACAGAATTGTGATCGCTATCACCAAAGTGCTCACCTACTTCCAAGTCTAACACCTGGCCGGGCTCATTACCCAATCCCAAATCTAATGTGGCTTCGCCCTTGTTGGCCTATCTACATACTATGTCAGGAAGCCCTCCTGCACACACTGGACAAAAACCGACCCATCTATAGTACTCATACTATAGTGTTCCCAGTCAATATTTGGAAAGTTGAAGTCCCCCATGACAACTACCCTGTCTCTCTCACTCCTTTCGAGAATCATCTTTGCTATCCTTTCCTCTACATCTCTGGAACTATTCGGAGACCTATTGAAAACTCCCAACAGGGTGACCTCTCCTTTCCTGTTTCTAACCTCAGCCCATACTACTCAGTTGATGAGTCCCCAAATATCCTTTCTGCAACTGTAATACTGTCCTTGACCAACAATGCCACACCTCCCCCTCTTTTACCATCTTCTCTGTTCTTACTGAAACATCTAAATCCTGGAACCTGCAATAACCATTCCTGTCCCTGCTCTATCCATGTCTCCGAAATGGTCACAACATCGAAGTCCCAGGTACCAACCCATGCTGAAAGTTCACCCACCTTATTCCGGATGCTCCTGGCATTGAAGTAGACACACTTCAAACCAACTTCTTGCTTTCCGGTGCCATCTTGCGTCCCTGAAACTTGATTTCGGAGCTCTCCACTCTTAACCTTTTCTATACTGGAACTACAATTTTGGTTCCCATCCCCCTGCTGGATTAGTTTAAACCCACCCCAATAGCCTTGGCGAATCTCCCCTCCCCCCCCAGGATATTGATACTCCTCTGGTCCAGATGAAGACTATCCTGCTTGTAGATGTCCCACCTACCCCAGAAAGAGCCCTAATTATCCAAGAATCCAAAACCCTCCCTCCTGCACCATCCCTGTAGCCACATATTCAACTCCTCTCTCTCCCTATTCCGTGCCTCACTAGCACGTGGCACAAGCAACAAACCAGAGACAACAACTCTGTTCGTCCTAGCTCTAAGTTTCCATCTGCTCGAACTGCTGAAAATGTCCAGTTTTATACCCCAAAACATCGGATCATTTAGTTGGGTTGATGTCATCAAAACATTAAATTCAAATTCGATTGGACTTTGGTATCTGTGGCATTATTTAAACTGATTGGCTGAATTTGAATTTGTTTTTGTTCCATTTCAACACAAGGATGCCACCTTTCTACAGCTCCCTGGGATTCAGGATGATATGCACTTGATTTAAAGTGCTGTATACTGAAGCTATCCGTGACCTCCTCAAACAGCTTAGCAGTAAAATTAGACTCTTGGTCTGATTGAATCTCTCTGGGTAGCCTATACATGTGAAGAAAGCTATTAACTCCTCTAACTCCTCTGCTGTAATACTCCATAACGGAATTGCCTCCGGAAATCTGGTAGACACATCCATTATGGTTAACAAGTACTGGTTCCCACTTTTAGTTTTCAGGAGGAAACCTACACTCAAATTATAACCCGCATGAAAGGTTCTTCAAATACGGGAATTGGCAACAAAGGTGTTGATTTTACCGCTGTGGCTTACCTACCATTTGGCATGTATGACACATACGGCAAAAGTTAACCACATCCTTGTGCATTCCAGGCCAGTAAAAAGGTTTTTGTACCTTAGCCTGAGTCCTTTGTACACCGAGGTGACCTCCAACAGATGGTTCATGTCCTACATATAACATCTCCTGTCTGTATGCTATCGGCAACACAATCTGGTGCACTTTGGCCCATTTCTCCTCTTCACTAACCAGTCGTGGACTCCATTTCCATCTTAGAATTCTATGTTTCAGGTACTAGCCCTCAGGAATATTTTCTGCCTCCTTTTCAGAGTACGCATCCACATATATATATATAATCGTCTTGTCTTTCTGTTGCAAGTCTCTTAGCCCTTCAGGACTAACCACTGCTGTCACAACTTCTCAAATTCAAATTCACTCTTTTTGCTCAGCTTAGAAACTTCTCTTTCTTTTTCCTCTCTTTCTCTCCTCTCTCCCTTTGCTCCGCTAAGAACCTTCTCTCTCTTTTTCTTCTTTCTCTCCTCTCTCTCTCCCTCCCTTTCTTCTCTCTCTGTTTATCTTCTAACTCCATTGTCCTCAATTGTAATTTAAATTTTTCTAACTCTACTGTGCTTGTCTGTTTCTCTGACACACCTAAGTCTTTGAGTAATTCCCTTACAATTTCAGCTTTACTTTTGTCCTTGGTTAAACCCAAATCTAACCTCTTTGCTAATTCTAAGAGTATGGTCTTGTCTTTCTTTCTAAACTTTCTTGGCAAATTTGGGACTCATCTTCAAACCCCAGAACCTCTTTAGCAATTTTAAGAGCCATTTCTCTCACTTTTAATTAATCAACTACAAGTAAATGAAATTAAACAAATTGCCTCCTATATTTTAGTTAAAGATCTAGAACACCAACCGGCAAATGTTTAAATCTACTGGGCTTTTTTGTACCCCAAATTGTCCCCCAAATTTATTCAAATCTGTCCAAATCTCAGATTGGATCTGTCTAAAAGCTTTATCAGTAGTATTCCCTCCATCATAAGATCATAAGTTGGGAAGCTCACTGATGATTGTGCAATGTTCAGCACTATTCATGACTCCTCAGATACTGAAATAGTTCATTTCCAAATGTAGGACGATCTGGACAACATTCAGTCTTAGGTTAATACATGGCAAGTATGATTCACAGCACACAATGACCATCTTCAACAAGAAAGAACTGAATCATCTCCTTTTGACATCCACCAGCATTATCACTGCCAAATCCTTTACCATCATTATTCTAAACATTACCATTGACCAGCAAATGCTGAGATTACAAGAGCAAGTAGGAGACTTGAAATTTTTTAGCTGATTCCCCTTTACGAAAAAAACAAAAAATGCTGTGCACTAGGCCTTTCTATCTTAACCCACCAAAGGATGCAGGAGTAAGGAATGATAAGTATACTAAACTTATAAGTACACTAAGACATCTGTAATAAATCTGAGAATTGTAAATAAAAAGGACACCATTACAGCCCATTGTGACTCTCCCATTAACAACAGATATTAACAACTTTGTAGAAATACAATTGAAGGTGTGGAATAAGTTCAATGAAGATAGACTCTCTTTCTGTTGCATCTTCTTATTCTTTTTATTCTTAAATTATTAAAAATGGCACCAACTCTGACAACAGTTGAAGTTTCTCACTGTATCATTCACCGTAAAATGCAAGTGACAATAAATTAATCAAATTCAAGTTCCAGATCTCAAACTCCATAGACTTGGAAACTAGATTTGATCAATCTACAATAACATATTATAAAGTGCCAAAAGTAATTGTGGATAGGTAAAGAAGAAATGGACAGGGACCAGACTAGCAGCATCCACTAAATTCCTAATGTCTGGGGGAACTGTCAAGGAAGAATTTAGGGATGTCAGAGAAAATATGAACAAAGCAGTGGCAAGTCAGTTACTAATTATGTGCACAAAATAAATTCTTTAAGCACAGATGAGATGCTTCACAAAATCCTAGTGGACAGTTGTAAATAGCCAACTCCCTTGGGATTGGCAATCCAATGCAATCAACTCACTGTAAATGGCTGGGGGCTATATTCTGATTTAATTTTTTATATATAAAATATCCAAAACTTCCTTTATAATGAATGATTACCCTTCAGCCTGGGAAGGACCAACATGTAGTTCCACTTTTTTTGAGCGTCTGAATTTCCCTCATGCAGGGAGAAGGGCATTCATTAAGGCTAAGGTTTCAAAGAAAATTCAGCAAGTCTTGCAACAACATTTAAGATGATCAAAAATAAATTTTTGAGAGATGGCAGAAAGAGTGGAAAGATCCAGATAAAATTATAGGTAAAGATGGAAATGTAGTAATTATACAGCATGGTAATAAAACTGTTGGAGTGCATTCCTCATGATTAATGGGCATTGATTACACACTGACGGATCTGAACAAGTCATAGAAGGTGAAGATGCACCATGAACCTGAGGCCCAGATGTTGGCACATGAAGGGCTGACTAAATATGTGCAATGTGGTAGAGATATAGACAAAAGATTTTTGTCTCAAGGATAACAGATGAATGTGCCACCATGATATGTATGCCAGAAGGAAAGTCATGTCAGAGAAAATAAGGAGAGTTACCAAGTGACACAAACTTTGGCTAAATGTGCAACTTGAGAGCAAGGAAAAAAGATCGGAAAACTGGGCTGAAGACGTGGAAGGTCACAAAAAAAGTTCAAAAGCGGATCTAGAATTGAATGCGGCCAAGGGAAAGACTGCAAACTTGTGAAAGGAATTCTAATCATAGCAGGTGGAGACCTTGTAGAAGTAATGTAATTAATGTTTTTACATCCCTGCTTCTGTATTTTAATCTTATTGCTGTGAAGGGCAACATGCCATTTGCTTTCTTCACCAACTGCTGCACCTGCATGCTTTCTTACAGCAACTGGTATACAAGGATACCCAATTCTCACTGCACCGCCCCCTTCCCAATCTAAAATCTGCCTTCCTGGTTTTGCTACCGAAAAAGATATCCTCACATTTATCCATCTGACAGTATTTGTCAACAGATTTGTCCACTGACCCAACTTGTCCAAATCATACTGAAGCCTCTCTACTGACTCCAGCTTACACTCCTTCCTATTTCACCTCATCTGCAAACTTGGAGATGTTACATTTAATTTTATTTTGTTCAAAGCTGTTTATATTGTTTTCTAAAGTTTTTTTTAAATGGGGAATGTGTAATAGAGCAAGTAATTGATTGATTAATTGATGAGGTAGATATAGATGGGAAACAGGAGAGCCCGCCAGTGGCACAGTGGTAATGCATGAGGTGCAAAACCTACACCCACACCTCCCACTCACCTCCATCCAAGGCCCCAAAGGATCTTTTCACATCCCTCAGACATTTTCCTGCACATCCAAACACCTCATCTACTGTGTCTGATGCTCTTGATGTAGTCTCCTCTACATTGGGGAGACAGGACATCCACTCATGGAACACTTTAGGGAACATCTCTGGGACATATGCACCAAACAACCGCCCTGCGGCTGACCACTTTAACTCCCCCTCCCACTCTGCCAAGGACCTGCAAGAACCGGGTCTCCTCCACCACCAAATCCAAACCACTCGATGGCTGGAAGAAGAACACCTCATCTTCTAGCATGGGAACCTCCAACCACACAACATCAACTTTGACTTCACCAGTTTTCTTATCTCCCCTCCCACCACCTCATCCCAGATCCAACCCTCCAACTCGGCACTGCCCTCTTGAACTGTCCTACCTGCTCATCTTCCTTCCCACCTATCTCCTACATCCTCCCTCCGACCTATCACTATCACCCCCACCTGCATCTACCTATCGTCTTCCCAGCTGCCTTCCCCCACCACCACCTCACCTTTCTCCTTTTTCTCTCAGCCCCCTTCTCTGCTCCCACCCAACAATCTTGATGAAAGGCTTATGCTCAAAACGTCACCTCCCCTGCTCCTTGGATGCTGCCTCACCAGCTGTGCTTTTCCAGCGCCACATGTTTTGACTCTGCCTTCAACATCAGGCTCCACCTGTTGGCATCACAACTACTACAAAGGATGATGACTCTGGTTGTTGAAAGTCAATTATTTCAATCTCAGGACATCAGTGCAAGTATCCCTCAAATGTCCTCGCCCAACCATCTTTAACTATCCTATCAATGGCCTTTCCTCTGTCATAAAGTGAGAAGTGAGCCTGTTCACTGGAGATTTTACATGTTCTGCATGTTTCACAATTCTTCAGATACTTAAGGAGTCCATGTAAATATGCAGCAAAACCTGGACAACATCCTGGCTTGAGCTGATAAATACCATGTAATATGCATACCATGCAAGTGCCAGGCAATGACCAGCTCCAGCAAGAGACAATCTAATCATCTTCTCTTGATAAAAAGAAAACTGCAAATACTGGAAATCAGAAACAGAAACTGTTGGAAAAAACTCTGCAGGTCTGGCAGCATGTGTAAGAAAACAGAATTAACGTTTCAAGTCCAGAGACCCTTCTTCAAAATTGATCATTTCTAGGAGAAGGTAGGTATATTTACTGAACATATTTGGGAGGGGGGGTGGAGAAGAGTGAATGATAAGTAGAGATGAAATTCAGAGAGAGAAAACAACAGTTGGGCAGAGGAATGGGTAAAGATCAACCTGGGAGAATCAGTAACTGCTAATGGGACCATTAGCAGCTGACAATGGGTTGTTTGTAGAAGTAGCCCATGTGATGACAAGGCCTGGTAGGAGGGGGTTGGGCTAAAGACAAAGAAGAAGATGCTCAGATCCTAAAATTATTGAACTTGATAATGAGTCTTGAAGGTTGCAGTGTCACCAAGTGGAAAATGAGATGCTGTTCTTCCAGACTGCTGAGCTTCACTAGAGGTCTGTAGCAAGCCTGAGACAGAGATGTTAGCCAATTCACAGTGGTGAATTGAACTTTGAGCCAACAAAAAGCTTAGGATAAAAGCAAATTACTGCGAATGCTGGAATCTGAAACCAAAAGAAAAAATGCTGGAAAATCTCAGCAGGTCCTGCAGCATCTGTAAGGAGAGAAAAAAGCTGAAGACTCGAGTCTAACTGACCCTTTGTCAAAGCTTTGACAAAGGGTCAGTTAGACTTGAAATGTCAGCTCTTTTCTCTCCTTACATATGCTGCCAGACCTGCTGGGATTTTCCAGCATTTTCTCTTTTGGTAACAAAAAGCTTAGTGTCATTTTTGCGCACAAAACATAAGTGTTCTACAAAGTGGACACCCAGTCAGCATTTTGGCTCCCTAGTGTAGGACAGACCAAATCATGAGCTGCAAATAGAAGAGATTGAGTGAAGTGCAGGTAAATTATTGCTTCACCTAGAAGATGTGTCTGGGGCCTTGAGAAACAAATGGGCAGGTGTTACACTGCATGGATTTAGGGGATGTGAGGTGGTGTTTGGAGTGGAGGAGTGGTCTGGGGCGGCACGGTGGCTCAGTGGTTAGCACTGCTGCCTCACAGCGCCAGGGTCCCAGGTTCAATTCCAGCCTCAGGCGACTATCTGCGTGGAGTTTGCACATTCTCCTCCTGTCTGCGTGGATTTCCTCCAGGTGCTCCAGTTTTCTCCCACAGTCACAAAGATGTGCAGGTTAGGTGAATTGGCCATGCTAAATTGCCCGTAGTGTTAGGGGCATTAGTTAGGGGAATGGGACTGGGTGGGTTGCTCTTCGGAGGATCGGTGTGGACTTGTTTGGCCGAAGGGCCTGTTTCCACACTGTAGGGAATCTAATCTAAATTATCCTGGAGGGGATGTTCCCCACAGAGGAGACAAGATAGAGCACAGGAATCTAAGTCTGGTGGTGGCATCCCATTAGAGGTGGCAGAAATGGCAACTAATGCCCCTTTGGATGTGGATACTGCGAGGGTGAGTGAAGATCGGGGTACCCTTTTGCTGTTATAGGAGGGAAGAGAAGGGGTGAGGGCCAAAGTACAGGAGGTTAGTCTGGATTTGTAAGGGAATTTGGTGGCCAGCCTATCCTCGAAAATGGAAACAGATGTCAAGGACCAAAATGGAGGAGTCACAGATGGACCAGGTGACGGTGAAAGCAGGATGGAAAGTGGAAGCAAAACTGATTAATTTTCCAATTCTGGAAAAGAGAGGGAAGCAGTACTTATAGATTAGATTTTTTTAGATTTTTTTTAGATTACATTACAGTGTGGAAACAGGCCCTTCGGCCCAACAAGTCCACACCGACCCGCCGAAGCGCAACCCACCCATACCCCTGCATTCACCCCTTACCTAAGGCTACGGACAATTTAGCATGGCCAATTCACCTAACCTGCACATCTTTGGACTGTGGGAGGAAACCGGAGCACCCGGAGGAAACCCACGCAGACACGGGGAGAACGTGCAAACTCCACACAGTCAGTTGCCTGAGGCGGGAACTGAACCCGGGTCTCAGGCGCTGTGAGGCAGCAGTGCTAACCACTGTGCCACCGTGCCGCCCACAAATATGATGTCATAATTGTAGTGAAGGAAGAGTTGTAGTACCAGAACAAGCAACGTTCCATATACCCAACAAAGAGACGGGTGGGTACCCATGACCATATTTTGACCTGAAGAGAATGAGAGGAGTTAAAAGAGAAGTTGTTCAAAGTGAGGGCTAGTTCAGCTGGGTGGTGGAAGATGGTGTGGTGGATAGGGACGGTACAGGCCCTTTTTCCAGGAAGTAATAGATAGCCCTGCGACCATCCTGATGGGGGAATGTACATGTAAATGGATTGTACGTCCATGGAGAAGAGGTGGCAGCTGGAACCTGAAACTGGAAATTCTGAAACTGAAAGCATAGAAGAATCGTGGCTAGAAGTGGGAAGGGGCTGGACAAGGGGGGAAGAAATTCATTCTGGATTAGTGGTGCTGGAAGTGCACAGCAGTTCAGGCAGCATCCAAGGAGCTTCGAAATCGACGTTTCGGGCAAAAGCCCTTCATCAGGAATACAGGCAGTGAGCCTGGAGCGTGGAGAGATAAGCTAGAGGAGGGTGGGGGTGGGGAGAAAGTAGCATA
>NC_057729.1:56166605-56177934 GCF_004010195.1 Chiloscyllium plagiosum
GGGAGCAGAGCCGGCGGAGCGGGAGGAATTGGGAATTCGAGCCCTCCAAAACCCCCAAAGTCTTGTAAAAAGGAGATGCTGAGAGTAACTGACCAAAATTTATAATTTGAGTGATACAGCATGATTAGAAGAGGAGGAAATCTGAAGATGAGATGCCTCGGCTAGAATTAAAATCTTGACTTAGAAGAACAAGAGTGAGAAAGGCTTGAACAGGAAGAAAAAGAGAAAAGCATAAACAGAAGAGACTGAAAACAAAAGAGCAATGGAAAGGGTTAACAAGAAAGGAAAAGAGAATTGTAAATAAGCAATCTTTAAATGGAAATAGAGGAGTGAGTAAGAGAGTAATGGAAATAAAATGGAGTTAAAATAGTTTGCACTGAAAAAAGATCAGAAAATTAGAAATCAGAGCCCAGTCATCATATGTAAATAAATAATTAAGGGTCAAATAAGTTTACTAAAAGCTCAAGTGGTCTTAATATAACTGCCTGTGACACAATACAGTTGGTGAGTGGGAGTGGACAGTCTTTTTTTTATTTGTTTAGAAGAAAATAGGGTACCACTTTCAAAGGGTGTCCTAGGTACATTAAAGTTTCCAAGCCCTCCCCATCCAAAGTTTATGGATTCACAAAGTTTTCAACCCTGGGCTGCTGCCAGTCCCAGCAGTGTCTACTATGCTCACTGGGGAATGGAAGTCGCACTTCCCATAAATTTAGCCTGCCTGCAGTGTGATATGGCTGTGGGGCAGGCTTGATTGGAGTTTGTCAAGTGGATGCTGACCTTTCTTCTGGGTGTACAAGCCATCCACTCACTTCCTCCCCCTCTAACATTATTCCTGGGTCTGTAATAAGCCTTCCTGTCTCATTTCTTTCTGAAATTCCAAAACAGAAGGGTTCCACTAAAATTTGGAGGGGACAGTCATGGAAGTCCTGGAAACACCCAATAAATGTATGCCAGCTGCAGGTAGTTTCTATTTGTTTTTCCCTTGGGTTTAACTGACTATCGTTGGTAAGTTTCAACTCCGTCACATTAAAAGCTGGGAAAGTGGTTCAGCCTCAGGAAAGGAATCTGGAGTCAGGAAATCAGAGCAGAACCATTCTCCTGTAAAGGTAGAACATCCTTGGACCACCAGCATGTTCCCCTAGGAGAACATCAGAACTCAATAACAGTGATTGATTTTGTCAGAGGATAGTTTCATAAACAATAAACAATACCATTTTCCAAAAAAACATCAGTGATTAAAAAAATGCTACCTAGTAAAATAATGTTTCATAGATAAAGGAGAATGAAACTAACCAGTTGCATCGACTGGCTGCAAGGCAAAGCCCTCCTCTTCATTGAGCAGCAGAGTTGTTTGGTCACATACAGTTTTATCTTCGTGAAGTAGAGTATCAGGAACATGTGACTCACCTGTTAAAATAATGAAATGCAAAAATAAATCATAAGTGACTTAGCCTTCTCTTGTGTCCAAGGAAGTGGAATCACAACACACTTATTAATGATTTTAGTAACTGCATATTGTTCATGGGTGTTATGCTGATGTATTGTCTGAAATTCAAAATATCTTTCAGGCTTCCAGAGGCCACCTTTATTAAGTCAACTGATGGTGGGATATCTTACAATGCTGACGTTACAATCTTTATGCTTCAAGAAATAGTCAAGTTCTGTAATAACCAATACCAAGAGTAGCACGTTGAGCAGTCAGGTTTGAGCTGTGACACAGTAAATATATTGCCACTGTTGTGTGACATGATCCTCAGCCATTGTCTTTTTTAAGATTAGATTAGATTCCCTAGTGTGGAAACAGGCCCTTCGGCCCAACAAGTCCAAAGGATAGTTGCCTGATAGCATAGTAGCAGGCTTGAATATAAAACTTATCATTAAAATCCAGGCTGATGTTCACTAACATGCATTTGTTTGAGGAATTCGGGTCTGGATTTTCATTGTTGCAAATTGCCCGTAGTGTTAGGTCCATTCCACTACATTCACCCCTGACTAATGCACCTAACACTACGGGCAATTTACAACAATGAAAATCCAGGCCCGAATTCCTCAAACAAATGCATGTTAGTGAACATCAGCCTGGATTTTAATGATAAGTTTTATATTCAAGCCTGCTACTATGCTACTATTTGAATGTAAAGAGAAGAATCCTTTGATTCTTCTCTTTACATTCAAATAAGATAAATACAAGAAATCTCATAAGGGAAATCTGTGTGAATACAATTTACATGGACTGAACATGTCACTCAAACTTCAAAGAAGTGTATTGAAATAAACAGGTAAATCAAATTAATAACCATTATAAGAAAATAAGCGCAACAAATTTTCTGATAGGTTGTCCAGTCACAGCAAGGCACCATTAATGACATGGAGATTTTCCCTCACTTACTCAAAAATACAGTTTTAGATAAAATGAAGCCACAGACTTAAGCAACTTAAATTGCCCAATTTATTCAAAATGAATTAATAAGATTCTGGATTTGGGTGTGATATTTTAGGGCTATTAAAAAATAGAGATGGAAATGTGTTGCTGGAAAAGCGCAGCAGGTCAGGCAGCATCTAGGGAACAGGAGAATCGACGTTTCGGGCATTAGCCCTTCTTAAAAAATACAAAAGCAAAGCAAATAAAGAATTTGAGATATAGATAAACCAGGTACTAAATAAATACTGGATAGACTCAAAGGCAAATGGCCTCTTGTTTCTACATTCCCTTCACCTTTGGATAAAACATTTTAAAAGCATCAGCTTATGGAAAGGTTTCACTGATGCTGCAGATGCACAGCTTTGGTTTGTAACCTTCTAGGCAAAGAGAAATAACATGGAACATACTAATGTAAAACTTTCACTTTAAATGCTATAAAAATCCATACCTGACATACAAGTTGGTAGGTTTTTACTGGGTAAATCATTAGTCATGCGTCCCTTAGTATCTGCAAAATCCACAAAGGCATTTTCAGCTTCACCACTGAGAAACTCCTCTGAAAATTAAATCAAAGTTCCTTTAGCTTCAATGGAAAGGATTATTTTTGTACGTCATTTAAACACTTATCTATTGACAGTGAATTAATTTATGTTGCAGTTTCCTGAATTATTGGTTTGTAATTAAACCACATTAGTTAAGTTAGAAAAAGCATTATGCACAAGCCGCAGAAACCTGTCTGACATAGGGACAATTAAATACTATTCTTGTTATAAAGTTGTGACATTTACTTTATCTCGGGGTGCCAACTTTTGCCTCATCCAAAACAGTCGAACAATAAAACAACAAACAGTCGGATCATAACTTAAATTCTCAGATTATTCAATTTATCCCATGAAATATGTATTACAGTTCTTTTTAAAAACCGATTTGTTACTTACTGAATCATCAGTCTTTGATTTAGGACAAAACATTTACATACAAATTATGTAGGAGTGGGGTTTATGACAGCTAGGTAGCTTCATTCAGCTAGGTAACTAACACTGAATAATTTTAATAACCTACAACAGGTGAAATTACACCAGATAATTTGGTTATTAAAAGGCCAAAAATTGGACCAAGTCAATTGGTTTAGTTTCAGCCAAATTAAAATTCAGATAAAATAATGGTAAGTGAGCACAATGTTGTAAATCTAAATATATTTAGTTGTTGAATGCTTCACAAATGTAGGCTTTTGACCTTATTATTCGTGATGATTATGGTTCTTCACCTGAAAGGGAGCAATTGAAAGAACAGAAAGAAATGTGACAGATGATCAACGTGTAAACCAATGAACTACAAACAGGTGAAATGTTTTGAAACTGTAATTTACAGTACAGCTTACAGTTCAATGCTCCTTTCACCACTGCATTACATGCTCATCATAGAAATGTTCACAACTCAAATACAATTCATACAAGTGGTTTTGTGCACAAATGATTTTCCACCATATGCCCCATTGCTTCCAACAGGTTACTCTACAGCTGGAGAACTAGTCACAACGCAAATAAACATGACAGATAATGCATGTATTAATGTAACATACATTTAGTCTGAAAGACTAACTTTTCCTGTGCTACCAAATTTTGTATAGATCAGATAAAAAAACTGACAAAGTATAAAATGGGTTGCTGGGTTCACCTTCATTTGGTTTTCACAAGACAATAAAAGCTAATTACCCCACTGAATGGTTTACACTAAATCATTATCACATTCCTTCAAGAATAAAATAAATTCAGAAAAGACAATTACAGGTCAGGAGATGGTGAAGGGAGCAAAACAATTTAAATTTTTTTAAAAATGAAGGGTTATGCTTTAAAAAGTACATGAAACATACCTAACATGTAAGTGGCTCCTTCATCTCCAAATCCATCATTTTGAAAGATAATTTTATCACCTTTTAATGTAAATGTGTCTTTCACAGCATTAGAATTATTATTTTCAGGTGTTTGAGCAAATATAGATTCACTGGTGCTCATCAGATTGTCGTCCAATATGCCATTATTGCTTAATGTTCCATAATCATCACCTGGCAGGAACAAAATGTATTTATAAAATTTTGTTTTTTTTTACAAAGCATACAAGCAACATGGTGAAACCATTAGCAATTCTAATGAGAACGCAAGAATTTTCTTCACTTTAAAAGTTCAAGTGAACTAACAATAGGCTTAGCATTGAAATTAAGTGCTCACACTTGCAATATTAAATCCAGTTTTATTCTCCTTAAATAAGAAAGGACATACTTGTTCACAAGCGGATACAACAAAAAGGCCTCGTTTCTAGGCTGAAGGAATTATCCTATGATCAGAAATTGAAGAGACTGGGTTTATATTCCCTAGAATTAACGAATCACAAGTGATTTAACTGGAACACAGAATCACAAGGGGATTAATAAGGTATGTTCTAAGAAAATGCTCCCCTTGCCTGGGGAAATTAGTACGCACCACCAGGGTACACGAACACCAACTAGCCACCAAAAGACATGACCCACTATCACTTGTTTCCATACATACACACAAAAATGGACACCACTTTGACTGGAACAACACACACATCCTAGGACAGGCAAAACAAAGACATGCATGAGAATTCTTAGAGGCATGGCATTCTAACCAGAACTCCATCAATAAATACATAGATTTAATTCCTATCTACATTCCCTTGAAAAAAAGAACCAGAAATGATATCACCCACCTTGAGAAATCAAGACTTATAATTAGAGAAGCAGGACATACCACCAGCGCTTCACCGGAGGCTCTCCAGATATTGCCTAGAATAGTGACGAAATGTCTGAAAACAAATCTTGCAACTCAGTGAGCTAACTTACATACTTATCATCAACCTGAGCTACTCACTAGTCTGATTCTCCTATTCACTGTTCATTGCCTGTTCAGTCAGTCAGAACTCCTCACAACCTTTCTCCCACCTGTACCTAACACTAATAGCTGTGCCACCCACATTTACTTCACTCAATCCTCCCTCTCATTACAGAATAATGACCAATATTAGGGCTGAAAGAGCCAGGTCAGATGGTGGGGCGCCAGTAACGTGCTTTCTCACCCACTTCGAGGAGAGGGTCTTGACGCTGATAGGCAAAGACCGGGACTTTTTCTGTTGTTCATTGTTGAGCTACTCTCCCACTACCCACTGTACTATTAACATACTACAACTTTAACCCCTTGATCTCAACATTTCTCTCTTTTGTCACTTGCAGGAACCAGCAGTATATCGACTGTGTGTATCAAGGGCCAGTATGACATCACCTTCCTCCATTTCGGAGGAAGAGAGCATGGAGACCTCAGAGGAAGCACTTCGCAACTCCTCAGATACAAAAGCAGTCCATGTTCAAATGCAACAAGATCTGGAGAATATCCAGGCTTGGGCTGACAAGTGGGAAGTAACATTCGCGCCACACAAATGCCAGGCAATGCCAATCTAACCCATGACCTTCAATGGTATTACCATCATTGATACTACCAACATTGTGGAGGGTTAACATTGATCAAAAACTCAATTGCACATGCCTCATATACAAATGGCTACAAGAGCAAGTCAGAGGCTGGGAATCCTGCATCGCAAAACCAACATCCTACCTTCCACCATCTGTCCACTATCTACAATGCACATGTGATAGAACATTCCCCACTTACCTGGACAGGTGCAGCTCCAACAACACTCAAGAAGCTTGACACCATCCAGGACAAAACAACACACTTGATTGGCACCACATTCACAAGTATTCACTCCTCCATCACTGACAATCCCTGACTTGGAAATATATCCCCATTCCTTCACTGTCATTGGGTCAAAATCCTGGAATTCCGTCTCTAAGGATGAGGTGGGCTACCTACAGCTGTAAAGGACTGTAATAGTTCAAGAAACAGCTCACCACCACCTTCCCAATAAATGCTGCTGTCAATGATGCCCATGCCCCATGAGTGAACAGAGTAAAAAGGTGCACTTTCCTCACAAGGAGACAGGGCACTGCTATTACACACACCTGGAGGAGCCACCACAGACAAGTCCCTTTCAAGGCACTCCAGCGGAAGCCTGTCTTCCACCTCCAACCTGTCTAGTACCCTCAGTCCTGTGGGAATTCAAGCTGAGGAGGCTGCATCTACCTCTGGGCAGGATACAGTCTTCGTGTCTGGGCTCTCTAACAACACATTCACTCTGTAGTAGGAGTGGAAGAAAGAAGAAAAGTTTCTGAGGGCTCACAGGTGTCACATCAATGTAAGGAAGTGTTCATAATCATAGATATATCTTCATTTTTCACCACCAGCTGTGTGCACAAGTCTGTGTCTAGTCACAACTGCAACACTGAAGGTATCAAACCCATTCATCATCAGTTTCATGATCCAAGGTGTGAAGTGAACAGCTCCATAAATCAACCGCAATACAACAATAAGATCATAATATTAAGATACAGAAGCAGAGACAGGACATTCTGACCATCAATGAATCAGTCGTTGCTATTTTAGGAATTAGGCTTAATTGTTCCATGTAGCTAAACATTTCTGTTACATCACAGGCATTCGTGGGATTTATATCTTGCATAACATGATCAGGAGTGCTTGGGCCAAGGATTTGGATTGCCCACAGCAGGCTAATGCCGAAGTTCACAAAGCACCTTCAGTGTATGTGTGCCTGTAAAATGGTGTTCACTTTTGAAGGTCCTCACATTACTCAGTGAAGCCCCCTCCCTCCAAAACTAAAAGCACTTACCCCACTGTTACGACACAGCGGTGAACGCCTCTATTAATTAAACCAAACACCCAGAAAAGCTCATAACCTGATAAAATGAGTGACAGAGAACACCCAAATTCCACTACATAAAGAAAATGATATCAATTTATTCTTTATTGTCAAAAGTGAACATTAAACAACTATTCACAACTTCAAACCCCTCCTTTCTCCTAAATGCTTATTACCTGCCTCCAACTCTATAACAACATACTGTTCCAATAAAACACTTATTAGAATAATATCAACTTAATTTCAAAACTTTACAGCAGCTATCATCTATGGTGTCTTTCTTCTTCCAGCTAAAGATCTCCCCTGGGTCATCTTCTTTCTTTTTATTGTGAATATATTTCATATGAAAAGGTATCTTTGATAGAGAGTGTTCCTAGTTTGTTTGGTTTGTTTCGATGGCAGTTGCTCTGTCTGATTTTCATAATACATTTTTTATACCCCCAACATCAGATCGTCCCATTGGCTCGATGTTGGCAAAACAAAAATTCGAACTCGATTGAGTTTTAGTATCTTGGGGCACAATTTAAACTAACTGGTCAAAATCGAATTGTTGTCAAAACAATTAGCAGTTCCAATTTCCTTGCCAATTTTAAGGACACACTTAAGGATCTACTTCACAGCCAAATGTTACATATTTTCAATTTTCCAAAACATTCAGAGACTGCTCATGTAAGCTGTCAGTGCAGAACAGCATTCACTGTCTTAAAGCTTCAACTTCATAACATCCACACACTCTGGATATGGGGCTAGAATTTTCATTTCCATTATCAACTTGCTAACAGAATGAACATATAATTTTCATGTCAGGTGTGTATCGTTGCCTATATGAACCACTAAAACATTAATGCACAAGTTTTCTTCTAAAGGGGAACACAAATAATAACACTAAGCTAATTGCAGGAAAGTGGAAGAGAGGAGTCACTGGGATGCTTCTGCAATTTTCTGCATTTTTTTTTTGAAACAACATTGGGCAAAGCAAGTTGTATAATAGGTTGATAATTTTTTAAAAATACTTCTATTAATCATCTTTCTTGTCACTAAGTCAATTTATGTGAAGCCCTTCACCAAACTAAACCATTCTCAACTTTAGTGACTGGTGTTACCTGTACAAACAGAATAACAAAATAAAGGTGCAAAGGCGGCCTTGCAGATCCTCTCAAGTGTGCCCTTAAAATTGGCAAGGAAATTGGAACTGCTAATGAAATACTACCTAACAAAAGCATTTTCTACCGCAAAAAAAAAGTCACTGAATCATGTTGCCATTTTTTTGTTATTACTGTACTGAAAAAAGGTGCCCTAGATTGGGCTCCATAGACGTTTTAGTTCAGTTAACTTGACATGTTAAGACATTTTAGCATTCGTACAATAGTATCTACATTCCTCTTTGATTTGTATTAAAAACAGAATGAACAAAAAGTAATTTTGGAATGAGTTCTCAATCCAGCCACGTTATCATGCCTGTCAATCTAGTGGCTATCTGAAGAATGGTAACACTTCTGGCTGAAACCAGTGCTATCATGGGAACAAATGCATTTTAAGAAATTTTAACTCCCTGAACTGGAGGATTCACAGAAAAGTTAAATTCAGTCCTCAGAGACACAGGTAATTTTCATCTCATTGCCTTAACAATAATCTACCACAGAAGAATGCCCACAATTTACAGGACTGACAAATTACAATTCTACTTAATTAAATTAAAAATCAAACAGGCTTTACAGTGGATGGGTGGTCTATTCTACTATATTACTATAAGGATATGAAGATGAAAATCTACACCACAATAAAAGGGAGTTGAGTCTGATTAGATTATTAAATCCATTTGATATAGTGGGCTCCAAAGATTTTATTTCAGAAGAATATGCTCCAAAAACCAATGGCTATGAGCTTAGATTTCACTTTAAAGCGAATGCTTGACCACTAATGACAATCAATCCCATAAGGCAATGTTGGTCACCACTTCAAGAGTTAAGTGTGTGAGCAGAGTGACTTCATCCAGACACTGCTGAGATGCAAAAGGAGTTTTCCAGAATTTCAGCATTCTCGAGCATGACATTTAATTCTGCAAATTTCTTGGTTGCCACTCGGTTCCATTTGAACAGCATCCTAAAGAGAGTGAAGTCCCTCTTCTCTCAATGTAAATATTTTCTTCAGACTGAATTACCAAGAACAGAAAATCCAAAATCCGTAAACAAAACGATAAATCATCTATTCCTTGCCTCCACTTCAAGGAAATACTTCTACAAAATTCCAATTTTGTTGTTCTCATTCTCACCTGAACAGCTTAAAATTTTCTTTTATCTGTTTCATTCTTCCCCTCACTGTACTACCATTCCTCCTGAAATGTAAATGCCTTGGGATATCTTCAACAATAAAAGCATATCTAAAGTGTACTTTGTCATTGCTACAGTTTTATGATTTACAACCATTCCAGTCTAATGTCTGCCTTTCATGACTAGAAGTAACAGCTTATTCTAAGTACAGTCACATACTCACTATATAACGTCTGGAGAAATTTCTAGCTGTAACTGTAGATCATGGGTTAGTTAGGTAGTAACTTTAAAAAGCTATCATCTCTCCTCACCAAAGCCATTATCCTGAAGAATACTGCATATATCTTCTCTAAGGGTGATCGCCTCAGCTGTGCTCTGGTTTAGTGTAAAGTGTTCAGCAACGTCAATTGCACTGGAGACAAAGTCAAATGTAATTAAATAAGTTGTAACAATAGTTTACATGCTGTATCATAAAGGGCACATTTAATTCTCCAGCATCTTCATGTAGTTTAAATGTGCAACATAGTTATTCACAATAAACAATTATATATCCTTCATGTATCTAAATTCATGTTCTAATAGACAATTATGCTTTTGGCTAACAAGCTAAAACTAATCTTATTTTTATGTGCATAATTTTTTCAGATCCTTTTATGTTTAGCATTAGTACATATAGCACAATGATTAAGAAGTAAATTGTTTAATGCATAAGTAATAAACAGGATAAAAATTTCAGCCTAGGGCTGAGAGTTTGTACCTGTAAATCTCTGCACATAATGAACTCCAAATCTCAAACTTCAATTAATTGAAGGGAAGCATCAACATGACAGGAGTAAACTAACATACTTCCCTTCAGCAAATTCTTTTGAATAAATGCTGCAGTGTTTCACAGTTAAGTGGTAAACTCTCAACCATCAATCAAAACAGTCAATACTTAACCTAGACCTCTTTTTATATAGACACAGTAAAGCACATTAACTTTGCTATGGTTGGAGTCTTGTGAACAATTTCCTTTTTTTTCCACAGCACTACCAAAAAACAAAATGTTCTAATCAAAACACAAAACTGGATGAAATTCTGAGGGTGGTCAAGGGGAATCTGCTGGTGCTCAGCTCTTAATTTTATAAATTAAACTGAATTTGCCAGTCCATCAGTCTAGAAATGGAACAAAAACTATCTTCAAAAAGCACAACCTCTGTGAATTGGGCTTTGTGAATGTAATGATATTTATGTATCTATGGCGATAAAGCTGTGCACTAATCACATTTGAACTGTTAGTAGGTCAGCAGAATGGAACTGGGAAGCACAGGCAGAAAAGGAGTATCAACATGCTCACTTAAATCCTAAACCTGAATCAGATACAATAGTGAAATGGATGACCTCTAATTACTACAATCTCATACTTACAAGCATCTTTAAAATGTTTTTAAAAATGAATCATCGTACTGACAAAAAAAAATTACATTTGGAAATTTCAGTTCAAGGGCAGCATGGTGGATAAGTGGTTAGCACTGTTGCCCCTCAGTGCCAGAGACCCGGGTTCAATTCCATCTTTGGACAACAGTTTGTGTGGAGTTCGCATGTTCTCCCAGCAGCTACATAGAACATTACAGCCCTTCGGCCCTCGATGTTGTGCCAATCTGTCATACCAATCTGAAGTCCATCTAACCTACACTATTCCATGTTCGTCCATATGCTTGTCCAATGACGACTTAAATGTACTTAAAGTTGGCGAATCTACTACCGTTGCAGGCAAAGCATTCCATACCCTTACTACTCTCTGAGTAAAGAAACTACCTCTGACATCTGTCCTATATCTATCACCCCTCAATTTAAAGCTATGCCC
>NC_057729.1:56178281-56182243 GCF_004010195.1 Chiloscyllium plagiosum
GTGTCGTCTGCAAATTTACTAACCCACCCTTCTATGCCCTCATCCAGGTTGTTTATAAAAATGACGAACAGCAGTGGACCCAATACCGACCCTTGCGGTACACCACTAGTAACTGGACTCCAGGATGAACATTTCCCATCAACCACCACCCTCTGTCTTCTTTCAGCAAGACAATTACTGATCCAAACTGCTATATCCCCCACTATCCCATTCCTCCGCATTTTGTACAATAGCCTACTGTGGGTAACGTTATCGAACGCCTTGCTGAAATCCATATACACCACATCAACCGGTTTACGCTTATCTACCTGTTTGGTCACCTTCTCAAAGAACTCAATAAGGGTTGCGAGGCACGACCTATCCTCACAAAACCGTGCTGAGTATCGCTAATCAAATTATTCTTCTCTAGATGTTTATAAATCCTATCTCCTATAACCGTTTTCCAACACTTTACCAACAACTGAAGTAAGGCTCACTGTGTGGGTTTCCACCAAGTGCTCCGGTTTTCTCCCACAGTTCAAAGATGTGCAAATTAGGTGGATTGGCTATGCTAAATTGAACATAGTGTTTGGGTATGTGTCAGTTAGGTATGTTGTGTGCTACTAGGATTCCGAGGGGTCTTAGTAGTCTGGCTGTCATTTCTGCAGATTCCTCAAGAACAAACCATGACAAACAGACCAAACACAGCCAGAAACCCTAACCACCTTACTATACATCAAAGAAGTTTCAGAGATGACAGCCAGGCTACTAAGACCCCTTGGAATCCTAGTAGCACACAAACCCATCAACACTCTCAAACAAAAACTAACAAACTTAAAAGACCCAGTGCAACCCATGGACAAAACCAACAAAATTCCATGCAAGGACTGCCAGAAACACTACGTTGGATAAACAGGAAAAAAGTTAGCCACCAAGATACACGAACACCAGCTAGCCACAAAAAGACACGACCCTCTCTCCCTCGAAGCCCTACACACAGAAGAAAAAAACCACCATTTCGACTGGAACAACACATCTATCCTGGGACTGGCTAAGCAAAGATATGCCAGAGAATTCCTAGAGGCCTGGCACTCCAACCACAACGCCATTAACAAACACATAGATCTAGATACCACCTATTAACCCCTCAGAAAACGAACCGGAAATGGCATCACTACAAACCCCAGGAATCCCATACAGGACAAACATATAAATAGAAAGCAGGAGACAACAGCTTTGCTTCACTTGGAGGTCACCACTGATGATGTTACCTAGCCAGATAATGAAACATCTGGATATCAAACCTACAGCTCAGCGAGCAATCCTACACTCTAAACCTCAACCTGAGCTACAAACCTTGCAGGTGTATTGGAGGAGTGAGATCACAAACTGGCAGAGATCCAACAGTGATTGGTCATGGCTCAGCAGGAAGAAAAGGTCTATTGCGAGGAAGAGGTGGGGATTTGGGGAAAAAAAAGTCACTCGACCCAAAACATTAACTCTGCTTTCTCTCCATAGATGTTACCAGGCCTGCTGAGTTCTTCCAGCAATTTATGTTTTTGTTAAGGATTTAAAAAGCTTGTTGGCCTACAGAAATCTCTCCTGCTCTTCCTTGCCCACAAGCTGCTTTCCTCAAGCTTCAGGAACTAATTAATATCAGTTAAAAAAAAGGATGTCAATACTTCCCATGAGGTAATTGCTCACTCTTCTCTTAATCCATCTCTGTTACAACCAAAAGTGGGTATGTTCCTGGTCAAGATTTATTGCATCTTAACCTCTGAAATGGTCCAAGTGTCCCTACTTTTGGGAAAGTTAATGTAAGGATTTAAATGGATTAATGGTACTGGACAATTTATGCAAATAGGTGATAGAAAAAAAAATTAAACCCTCAGTGACAACATTGTACCTTTTGTCACGTTAAGAACTTCATTCAACCAGCAAGTGAGTGGGTAGGCTGATATGTCAGTGACAGCCAGGCACACCAGGCACTGTTTTGAAAAATAATCTCAAAAGGATGATTCTAAAAACATGAGTGGCTTCAACAATGGCAAAGTAAGAATGAGAATAAATTAAAACGGCAGGACAAAGATACACATTGCAGTCAATGCACAGCAGATGGATCCCTTCCTCCACCATACAGATTCTTACTTTCTATAATGTGGGTAATTTATACATAATTTAAGTAACAAAGGTTAAAAGACAAAGCTTAAATATATAAAATTACAGAGAATATACTGCACAAAAACAAGTCATTCAGCCCAACCAGCTCACTGCCAGTGTTTATACTCCACTCAAGTCTCTTCCCATCAGTCCTCATCTCAATTAATCATATCCTTTTGGAATCCACTCCCATTGGGATTTCTTGTTGCTTTTATTCTGTTCGTAGTCTTGCATACATAGTCTTATATTTCTCTTCACAAGGGTAAAAGAACATTCTCTCTGCATTCATTCATTAATTTTAAACATCACGATTGACTTTTATTTAGAACACAAATAGAAACCACTCAAAAAACTACTTTGTATCAATAGCAAACAAAACACCTTTAAAAGAGCACAAATTTAGTTGAGAGAAATAAAATTCGAGCATCATGCACAAACCACAAGCAGGTACAGATTTGCCCAGTGTATAAAGTTCAGGGACTCACTCCACGTCAGGGAGCTGATTGGAAAATTCATGGAAGTCCTCGGGCAATGTTATGGCATTGTAAGTAGCTTCAAGGTTTTCTTCAGCAAGATCCACAATATCTGTAACAATGAGTCAAAATTCCATATATTGGTTAATTTGAGTCATTTGCAGTTTGCTTTCCTAAATTTTCAAACAACAATGCAGAAACTAATGAAAAAGAAAAGCAATGATTTAATTTCAATCCAAAAGCAATTGCTGCTAACAGTAAATTGAAATTCTACTGTTATCAATGCATCATACTGGGAGTCAGGCAACTGATCATCATTCATGCATAAGATTTGGTACAGCATTTGACCAAAGGATGACAATACCTAAACCCACGTCAGTCCTTCCTTAAGCTTTACACACTTTAGGTTAGATTCCCTACAGTATGGAAACAGGCCATTTGGCCCAACAATTCAATACCGACCCTCTGAAGTGTAACCACCCAGACCCATTCCCCGACACTAAATTTACCCCTGACTAATTCACCTAACACTATGGGTAATTTAGCATGGCCAATTCACCTGACCTGCAGATCTTTGGATTTTGGGAGGAAACCAGAGCACCCAGAGGAAACCCACACAAACACGAGGAGAATGTGCAAACTCCAGTCAGTCACTCAAGGCTGGAATCAAACCCAGGTACCTGGCACTGTGAGGCAGCAGTGCTAACCACTGAGCCACTGTGCCACTTCAGAGATTCTAACAAAGGTAAATACCTCTGTGTGGAGTTTGCACATTATACACAATAGACAATAGGCGCAGGAGTAGGTCATTCTGCCCTTCGAGCCTGCACCACCATTCAATATGATCATGGCTGATCATCTTTAATCAGTATCCTGTTCCTGCCTTATCTCCATAACCCTTGATTCCACTATCCTTGAGAGCTCTATCCAACTCTTTCTTAAATGAATCTAGAGACTGGGCCTCCACCAACCCTCTGGGGCAGAGCATTCCACACAGCTACCACTCTCTGGGTGAAGAAGTTTCTCCTCATCTCTGTCCTAAATGGTCTACCCCGTATTTTTAAGCTGTGTCCTCTGGTTCGGCACTCACCCATCAGCGGAAACATGTTTCCTGCCTCCAGAGTGTCCAATCCTTTAATAATCTTATACGTCTCAATCAGATACTCTCTCAGTCTTCTAAACTCAAGGGTATACAAGCCCAGTCGCTCCAGTCTTTCAGTGTAAGGTAGTCCCGCCATTCCAGGAAGTGACCTCGTGAACCTACGCTGCACTCCCTCAATAGCCAGAATGTCTTTCCTCAAATTTGGAGACCAGAACTGCACACAATACTCCAGGTGTGGTCTCACCAGG